>NC_140282.1:11452069-11459569 GCF_964030765.1 Micromesistius poutassou
TTAATGATATAGGATATGTATCCATATTCACTGCAAGTTGCTTTGCATAGAAGTGGCTTTTAAATGACTTCATTCATAATAGTAAAATAATGGAGTGTTACTAGTAATAAGTAGCTAAGGATATCACCCCAAATCCTAATAACAACCCTAGCCCTCTCTTCTCTTGGTAACAGGTAGTATCAGGGCTTCAGGTGGATTCTCTATGTAAAAGCCCACATGAAACAGAGCATGAAATCAGATGTAAAGTCCTGTCTCTACAGGGTGATTTCACTTGTCAGGCACCGAGAGTGTCCTCTGTTGTACCTTTATACCTTCGTACAAAGGTGTGTGCTCAATTAAGGCGCTCCGTGGGGAGGTAAACTCCAGACTTTGGAGAATCTAAGACACTCATTCCCTCGGCCACAGCGGAGACACCGCCAAAAGGTGGCTAATGGACAAGGCTTATAACAGTTCCTTGCCACTTATGTCACACTGTGACCGTCAGCAATTTGTCCGCTCCGCCAATCCCACGCTCGCACCGCGGCGTGACACCCTCCGTGCTCACGGCCGCCGTGCTCGGCGGCTGAGATCAGGCCCAGAGCCACGGGGGAGGGGGCGTGGAGATGACGCCGGGACCCTGATTCAATTTCGTGCGGCTAATTTGCGCTAGCGTGAAGCTCTTAACATTTTCCCAAGGATAAAGCCCGGGGCTCCTGATGTAAGAGTCGTCTGTCTGCATCTGATGAAAGCCTCTCCATGGGAGGAAGAAGAGGGGAGGGAGTTTGGGACACAGTGAGCGATGCTCAATGCAGCCTACAAGACGCTGTTATGTCTGGTGGAGCGGCGCACTTCTGCGCTCTCTCAGTGTTTCCCATACATAGGCCAATGTGTGGCGCAGCGCCACAGATTGAACAACGAGCGCCACAAATTGATTCTGCTTTTCATATTTATTTTAATGCGATTTTAAAATTTAACTCCGCCAGCCTGTAATCGCGCCCCCCCCCCCCCACCCCCCTGTCAACAATCCCATCCGCCCGCAACCCACCTCCCCGACCCCCCCCCCCCCCCCCCCGTCAACAACTCCGCCAGCCCGTAATCCCCCCCGCCCCCGTCAACAAATCCACCACACATTGCTACCTGGTCTGTGGGAAACACTGCTCTCTCTCTCTCTCTCTCTCTCTCTTTCTCAGTGACTCACCGAGGAAGGGGTTGGAAGTGGTCGTATGGCATCACCTCCTTAAATCCGTCACTAGAGAGGGAGAGAGAGAGATAGAGAGATAATGAGAGAGAAAGAGCGAGAGAGAGAGAGAGAGAGAGAGAGAGAGAGAGAGAGAGAGAGAAAGAGAGCGAGAGACAGATATAGAGAGGGAAAGGTAGAGAAAGATAGATAGAAATAGATAGAGAGAGTCACATAAGTTTTAGTTTCCAGAGCAACTCAAATCGCAAACACTTTGGGGTGTTACATAACCTATAGTTATATAGTAAATATTCACTGAAGACATTTAGTAATACTAGTTATAACTGGACTACTGGACAATTTACATACATTTAATCCTGAACACAATTCAAAATCTGACAAGCCATATAGTGAAAGCAAAGGAGGGTTGTGCTGAGGTGACTTGACTTGAGCTTTTTGACAATTTGGTAAAGAACAGAGAAGAAAAACAAAAGCCAGAAAGAAATACGTAATGTTTTCCAGTGCAGAGCAACTTGTTTGAACACCTCTATCGAGTCCAGGCACATCACCTTAAAATCTAATTTCAGCATATTGCAAGTAAGGGATATTCCGCATCGTATTTCCCAACTCCCATAGCCCCCATAGTCCTCTCCTCCATACAACCTCACTCTCCATCAAGTTTCTTCCTTCACACTGACTCAGTGAAGGGGAATAGCTTAAAGCAGTGCAACTATATGACACATTAGTATCCTAATGGCCAGTGACAGAGATACCATAGGTCTTTGGATTGTACTTGCGCGGACGTTTTTAAACTGCTGATGGGGCTTCTTTGGGACCTTTCACTTCACAGAGATTACAACCCAGCCCAGATAAAAAATGTTTTTCCCCTTTTACTCTTTTTTTTAAAGGCCCTTTTGGGAAAGTGTATTTCTCTTTTTTTTAAGGGCACTATTGGGAAAGTGTAATCGAGGCCTTTTTCCAAAAGCCCGACCAATGAAGACTCTATTGATCCAACCCCTTTATCGATCACAGAGGGCTCAGCAAAAGTGGCAGGGTCAAAAAAAAGAGTGCTGAGATGAGCAACTCTGATGATCAAAGATGAGTTTTTTCCGGTGAGAAAGTAAATGGAGGAGATAAAAACTCAATGCGCTGTGCTGCGGCCTCCACTTGACCTTGATAAAGCGTGGTTAAATTGAGCAATCCAAAAATATCCAACTTTGCAATCAATCGGCCTCTCCTAACTGAATCCACTCAACGAGTCAAACGACCAAGGCCTGCAATAACCAACAGATGCATTATTTACATACTATTTGCATACTATTTACATGAACAGATTTAGGTCAACTCTGTTTGACTTGCTCAAGGACTGTTATTTTATCATCACTGTGGAATGTCTTATATATATGATATTGATTTGACGGATTACCATTCACCGTAGTATGCTGTCATTACAGGAATAAATCACACAGTTGTTTTTCATACCTGCTGTGAAATCTCAGATTTTTTTGTCTGTGCCTGCTTGTGTACTGTTTATCATGTTGGTCAATGTCACATTTTTCCAATGGGATGACATCTAGTTTCCCTTTTAGGGATTCACACAGTTGACCATGTCGTAATCCAAGATGGTGAAATCAAGCCACAGACCAACGCAGTGTAGGACCTAAAACTATGTTCCTGTATTTCTGCCTCCAAAATGGACCTGTGCCAAATATGAAACCCGTGACAGAACACACCCCTGCTTAATCCTCACAGTGGGTGCTTTGCCCTGTTAAAACAATACGATTCGATTTCTTTTTTGGGTCGCTCTACAAATATAAATCCTCAAAATGTGTGCCTGGCCAGTTTGGGCCTAGGGGTGAAAGCCTGAGGATGGAAACGGGCGAACCTCTCTGGGCAGGGCTCCATGCCGCACTCCTTCAGCTTGGGGATGGGCTTGGAGTTCTCCGGGTAGCTGTTACAGTGCTGCTCCCCGAGGGTCTGGTTGGAGCGGATGTCCACGCACTCTGCCGAGTTCAGCTGGTAGCCTGGTGCGGCGCAACACAAAGGGGAAACGGGCAGAGAATCACACTACATTCACATTACATTTACATTTAGGGCATTTAGCAGACGCTAGCCAAAGCGTCTTACAATAAGTACATTTGTCAGAAGAAAGAGAAACAATATATCGCTGTCGGTACAGTAAGGGTTTTCATAGATCCATATTGCATATTTCAATCAATTTACCTTTTTAACGTTATTTTATATATACCGTTTTTTTTGCCTTACCTTTGTAATATTCAGAATTATTTTGCACTATTTAGAATTTGTTCATTGTAATCATACTTTTTATTATACGTTTTTTTTACCTAATTGTATCCTTGTCACGTTATTTCACCGTGGGTCGGAGACAAACGCAATTTTGATTCCTCTGTTTGTCTGGCACATATTTTGGAACTGACAATAAAGGTGACTTTGACTTTGACTTTGAAGTGCCATGCACTGACAATTGTGAGGTTAACCCATTCCCTGTATACTAGGATCACTAGAATCACACTAGCTCTTGAGGAATCAAATCAATTTTGTTTGTAGCGCCGTTAATCACGGTTCCAATATCGCTTCAAGGCTTCAAGGGGCCTGTATGAACACGACACTTCCGAACAGCAGGTCCTATAAAGGGCAAGGAGAAACTCCCTGAATACTCAAGAGCCGAGAGACCGTACGATAAACACTTCTGAATATAATCGCGTGCTCGGCTGAAGTATTCAGGAGAAGGAATGGTGATACGGTGCATTTGTTTGGAATGGGACCAGGTACAGCCGCCACACACAAATCATTGTACTTGACGGCTCATCAATGAACAATTAACAGTGGATTGATTTCCGTCGCCTGAGTTGACGTTAGGTAAATATTGACGTTACTTTACACATTTCATCACAAGTTCTTAGAATGGTTTGATACAAACTTTAGAGAACAAATAAGAACTAAATGAAACACTAAGCATCATTAAGCAAGAACAAGCACACCAGTCTCAGTGTTACAATCAACAGTAAACAACAATGGCACACTGCTTTAGTTGAAGGAGCTTTTGTGCATGTGTTTAAAGTCAGGTCATGTCAAGTGATTTATAATGGTGTAGTCCTTAATCACAGTTGCCGTCCGTCCGTCCGTCTGTCCCCCCCCCCGACTATAAATAGGAAAAGCAAGAATTAAGTAAGACATTAGAAAAAGTTGTTCAAATAATAGATAATCAATGAGTACAAAATCAATCCTGAATGTGAGCAATGTCTGTTTATCTGTCCCAATAAAGGACTTTCAAGGTGTTCATTTGTAGGCAGGAGGCAGGAATATACAGTATGCATCCATATCCCCATCTTTTATCAACATCAGATCCGTTCTGTCTGTTGTGTGTGGCTGAAGGCTAGCCTCACCTCCTCCACACGTGACCGAGCAGGGGAAGAACTCTGTCTCCCTCCACTGGAACCGGACGGGCTGGTAGAACATGAACTGGACCACAGTGTCCCTGCCTCCCCCATACCTCATCTGGGGGAGAGAGAGAGAGCGAGAGAGAGAGAGAGAGAGAGAGAGACAGAGGGAGAGACAGAGACAGAGAGAGAGCCAGAGATAGACAGTCAGACAGAGAGAGAGAGCAAGAGAGACAGACAGACAGAGAACGAGAGCGATGACACCGAGAGCAGATAAGAGGGGAGAGAGGCATGGAGAGAGAGAGAAACTCGGGAGGAAGGGAGAGGAAAGTAGAGAATAGGGAAGATAAGAAATGGAAAAGAAAGAGGAGAGAAGCAGAGCCGGGGAAGAGATAAGACTAAAAGTTAAAAGTTGAGCCGAAATGGAACAAAAGGACGAAAGTGTTGACCCAGGCAAGCGGTAAACAGTGTTTTTCCCTCTACTCATTAGGAAGCTGTCCCTATAAAACACACCCCATACTATAGAGGATAGCCAGTCCCCGTGCGTTGAAGTTTCGAAAGACACGGCTTCTTCATTATCTGCAACAACGGCGCCAACAAGATCAAAGACACGCCAACTGGCACATAAATTAAATTTGAGTATCTTTTTTTGGGCGCAGGCATCAACTCAAAATACACCCCGAATGGGGAGAAGACGAAACGGAATCATACTAATTGATATGCACCGCAGTGTATCTGGATGGAGTCTCACAATAATCACAGCTGGGGAATGTAGGGGCTGGGGAGATGGGAGAGCAGAAACCCGGGTGCCAATCCAAACTAGGCCAATCCCTTTTCATCCGTTTAATCAGACAAACTGCAGCGCACAATCAGCCAAATGGACCGCTCCTCCACAATTCTTCTTCTTCACATCCTCAATCTCTCATTCTATCTCTCTCTCTCTCTCTCTCTCTCTCTCTCTCTCTCGTTTCTCATTCTCAATCTCTTTCTCTATCTATCTATTTATCTCTCTCTCCCCCCCCCCTTGTTGGATCCCCCAGTATGAAAGCAAACCATTCCCAGATAAATAACGCTGAGGGCTAGTTCAACATGTATGCCAGTAATCACTTATCAATCACCTTGTCTCCCTCCTAAACTAAACAAGGCGCCTGTGGTTACATAAAAAAAAGAGAGAAACTGCGGGCAGTAGTCTCCTCATCCTACAGGGAAATAGATGATGTAATTTCTTCTCGATTCTACACCCCTCCAGAGAAAACGATCTTGAATGCCAGGTCTTGTGTTCTGCATATCGTAGCACATGCAGAGCATAACCACACCTTGTTGGAGTCATCAGAGGACAGACATGGCTCAGTCTGGGCCACACAGAGCAAGGGGAGCTGCAGTGCAATGTAACTACCAATACCTGTGGTTATTATCCAATCTGTAGGCGATCACTCTAAACGATTTAAATGGATTGCTGATCCCAGCAAAAAGGCCCGCAAACGTCGGTGTTAAATAAGTAAAGGAATATGAGAGTGTTTGTGTGTGTAAGTCAGATATTACATATTCATATGTGGTATGCAGCAGAAACATTTATCTACAGGGACAGTATGCATTGAGATACAGGGCATGTTTAGGAGCATGTGGGTGTAAGGTGTCTTGCTGAAGGGTGATTATAGGTAAGGCTGCTGACATGGCGGGTATTTAACGTTACATAACAATGTTTAATTTAAGTCTGTTGGTTGTAGAGTGTCTTATCATGTCCATTCCATCAGATGGGAAATAATACCATTTGTATAATAAATGCGGGGTGGGTGGTTAAAACTTCAGCTTCAGCCTCACCAACTATTCATGTTTTGACATTTTGACCACCGATACATGTTTTGTGTTCTGACCTTGACGATGTAATCGACTGCGAGCGGTCCCAGGCTCCTCAGTGTCTGTCTGTCCGTCCCTCTTTGAAAGTCCAGAGAGGTGTTCCCAATCACGTAGCTGCCCGTCGACACCAGGCTGGCCTCCTCTCGCCGTCCTCTGATGGACACCGCCTCAATGACTATCAGAGAGAGAGAGAGAGAGAGAGAGAGAGAGATAGAGAGAGAGAGAGAGAGAGAGGGGGGGGGGGGGGGGGGGGAGAGAGGGAGAGAGAGGGAGAGATAGAGACAGAGAAATTTGATTAGAGATGACAGCATTAATTGTATTTTTCTGCCTCACAGGTGCAATAAGGGCATGTGAAACACAACTTCTCCTCAAAGTGAAAATGTGATAAAGTAGCACTATATTGTGAAAGAATACCGGCCATTATACAGCGTACCTTCTATCCTTCCATGCTCTGAGGTGGTTTAAAGGAGGGGGTGGTAAGTTAGTATTGCGGCCTATATACTTACACAAGACCAGGGAATTTAATTTGAATTTAATGCTACCAATATGATGGACCCTGCAAAAGTATTGACATTGACAGGTTCAAACGTAAAGATAGTAATGCCATTGTCAACCCCCACACAAAATGCTGCTGTGAGGGAATAAGCACGCTCAGAAGCTGCCCAAGATGTACAGCCTTTGTTCAAACTCTTCAAGGACATTGAGACGCAACATTTTAGATAGCAGTCTAGATCCGGGATGCTCGCTCCACAGTTGTAATTCACACTGTAACGTGATACATTAGAAAAATATGTGTTAATTCATAATTGGAAGGCAACCATGCTCCACTATTGTGAAAATCAACCCAATTAGAGGTTGTGATGGCAGGTGCATCCTCCCTCGCCCACAATGCTGAATGTTTGTGATACTGTCATAGCAAATAAAGCTACTAGCACTTTCCTACTTAATTGTATTTTGCAGGTGTAAGCTTAGAGAGGATGTGCAGACTAAATAAAATTAGGGCTGTGAAACGATAAAAAAATTTAATTGTGATTAATCACATAGTATTGGTGAGTTAACTCACGATTAATCACATTTTTAAAATTG
>NC_140282.1:11469569-11487069 GCF_964030765.1 Micromesistius poutassou
AGCACATCAGCTCTGAGACCCCCGCGTTCCCAAGTGCTGCTTGACGCTGTTGGCCCCCGGACACAAAGACCGCCATGGCAAGGCTCAGGAATGATATAAAAGAAAATCTGACGTGGTTACGGTCGTTGGACATCCAGGACGTCGTCAAGCGATCTATAAAGTATTGACCAAAAAAGGCTGTCCTTGTGGATTGTTTGACTAGTATGTTCTGTGCGGGGGAGGTGTTTAGGGTGAGATGGTTTTATCATTTGTTGGAGTTCAGCAGTAGGCTCAGTATACCTTGGCTGTTTTGTGACCTTGATTGCTTCCATTCATACAATATTAATTCATTGGACTGACAGCATGCATAGAAGGCTGCGTGATTTTCAAACTGTAGCCTCATATTTGAGACAGTGTATAGCATTGCACATTCATCATGGTTCCCTGATAAAAAATAAATGCCATAGATTGTAAATAAGCTCTTTCTTCCTCAATCCCAATGTCACTTAGATTGGCAAAACATGGCAAGGGAAAAACCAATCAACCTACATAGTTTGCCGGCTTTGGTCAAAAAACTCCCTTCCGAAAATTAATTAAAATACATAGCACCTTCATGCTGGTTCGATCCCCGGCTCCTCCTAGCTGATTGTCGAGGTGTCCCTGAGCAAGACGCCTCACCCTAACTGCTCGCGACGAGCTGGCTGTTGCCTTGCATGGCTGACACCGCCGTCGGTGTGTGAATGTTTGCATGAATGGGTGAATGTTAGGCTATGTTGTATAGCGCTTTGAGTGGCTACTGGTTAGAAAAGCGCTATATAAATGCAGTCCATTTACAATTCACTGCGTTACCGCACTGCAATATCCTGACACTAACAGAGCGCGGTGGGTTCGCGTTGGCACCGCCTCGTCGCCCAATGGGGGGTACCTGACAAATGCCACTGATGCACATGTCCAGAGCGTCGTTCCGGCATCGGGTCCCGTCCAGCACCTTGGGCGCCAGCTCCACCACCAGGCTGCTGCTGCCCTTGGCCTGGCAGCGGAGGGCGCAGGGCGCAGAGGGGTCATAGCTCACGGGCACCCAGTCGCGCGCCGAGCCCTGGTACTTGACGTCGTTGTGGGCCGAGCACTGCTGGGCACGGAAGTCGCCGGATTCGGCCGGACAGTCCTGCAGAGGGTGGGGGGGGGGGAGGGGAGGCATGAGATGGGTTAGATGGGCTGGGGTTGGAGAACATGGTGGTAGGGTTGGTGGTGGTGGTGGTGGTGGAGGAGATGGGTGTTTTTTTTCTGGGCTAAGGGAAGGGATAGAGGCTCATATTGAGCTGAGGGGAGGACATCCATGGTCAATATGCGACCACAGCACGAGCTAAACAGAGCAGATGGCCATCGCATGACCTTAAGCATGATTATCTCAGGGGGTTGTGGTTGTATGTTTGATTCCCAGAATTATTTTTAATTAAAAGGGCTATGGAATGCAGGAATCGGGGTATGATTGGGTTACAGACAGGGTTACAAATTGTTATGGTTAGGTATTATGATCTTGTATGATTAAGATTGTGTGGTCAGAATTATAGTAAGGGATTAGGTCAGCTGTACATGGTTAGGTGTGGATTAAGATATAAGTGGTAGGCTTTAGGTAATTTTCTGTGGAGAAAGTTACGCTTAGGTAAGGTTTAAGTGTGGTTCAGGTTGAGGGAAAGAAGCTAACAGCCTGTCCAATTTGGCCGATTTTTACTGGTCACTTATTTCGGTCTGGGGTATTTGTGGAAGCTCTCCCATGTTGAACTGCATGTGGACCAATAATAAAATAAAAAAAACACAGGCTGTCAGCACTCAGTAATTCTTATCCTTAGAGCCTGGACACACTCGTCCTGACCTATCGCCAAGACGCATACATTTACGAGCATTACACATGCACACACACACACACGCATGCACATATACCCACATGAACACACATGTGCACACAAGCACACGCAAACACACACAAACACACACACACACACACACACACACACACACACACACACACACACACACACACACACACACACCAGTTAGTCATCCAGCTCAACTTTGAAGCACCCCTGCTCTTTGGTGAAGACCAGCCAAACGCAGAGAGCTAACTTAAACAAGAGTCTCTGCCAGCACCACTGCCTTCTGTCTGGCAGCAGGAGGAGGAGGAGGAGCAGGAGGAGTAAGAAGAAGAAGAAGAGGAGGAGGAGGAGGGGGAAGAAAGAGAGGAGAAAGAAGAGGAGGAGGAGGAAGAGGAGGTGGAGGAGGTAGAGGGGGAGGTGGAGGAGGAGGAAGAGGAGAAAGAGAACAAGGACGACGAGCAATGTGGTAAATATTATCCAGGGCACTCTCCCCACCCCAGAGACATGGCTGAAATCATTGCCACTCTGGGGTACAGCCAGAAATAAACCATGAGGGAGGGCGAACTCATCCCCTATTGATGAAAACACTGGTGGTATCATCAGTGTTTCTGTGTGTGCGTGTGCGTGCGTGCGTGCGTGCATGCATGTGTGTGTGTGTGTGTATGTGTGTGTGTGGAGTTATTACAATAATATGGGTTATATTCCTTCCTATAGTGTCTGTTCTCTGGAAGTATATATATATATATATATATATATATATATATATATATATATACACACATCTAAGTTTCTACGTTCTAAATACGTTTCTATACGCATGTGTATATGTTTAATATCATTCAATGCCTTTTCCCCTCTCTTCAATCACTCACATATTGACACACTAAACAGTAGCAAGGGCTGGACAATCACCTGTCTGTACACTGCAGAGTTCCTGACAGCCGATTCTAATTCCCTTTAAGTGAGGTAGCTGAAACGCAGCTGTGTTGGAGGGTCCCGTTTTGCTCCAGAATGTCAAGATCAACGGAGAAAACCCAAAGAAAGCATCTGTGGCTTTCCTTAAGCAGGAGAGCAGCCAATACCAGCACCGCTCGAATCGCCTCAGTCTTCACCAACATTAGCTTTTAAAACAACCCCTTATACAAAGAAATGCCTTTAAAAAGCCGTTTAAATCATTGTCATTATGTAATATTTGTCTTGGTACCAAAAAAAAAATAAACGGGTTTCAAAATGAAAAAGGGATTAGGGTTACCCAAGCATAACATTTTCTCTTTAATGCTGAAAAGACCTTCAGACCGAGTGGCGCAGAGGGTAAGCTGCTAGACGTACCGTATTGCTGCAGGTCTTGTAGCGGATGTTTTTGCCCTCGCAGTTTCTGCGGAGCAAAGTAAAAAAACGTTTAGTGTTGTGTCGGCAAGGAGTAGAAGTGACATACAAAGCAGCTCAAGACAGTTTGAGCAAGGTGTGCTTGAGTGGTACAACACATCCAACACATAAAGTGATGGGAGTCGAGCAAAAAGGATTTGCAACTTTGAAAAGAGCCGGGGAAGAGGCTTCACGCCCGTACTCGTCCTGAAGCTTTTCTGTCTCACTCTGGGGTGCTTAGCGTGGTTATCCGAGCTCAGGTGTTTGATGAGCGGTATGGATTACATTGGGTAGCATATGCGAATGTGAAAGTAACATTATCCATAATTATAACAACCTTGAATGAATAGACGCACGCACGTGTGCACACGCACACACAAAACAGACGCAGACAATCTCGCAGTCAAACACAAACACACAAAGCGCTCAGGTTCACTGCTGCCGGTGGATCCGTGCACGTGGGTGCGCACGTGCACACACGGTGTGCACGTCTGCGCACGGCCTACACCTGTCAGGGTGAGCGCACCTCATCAAACAAGCAGCTGTCTCAGCCCTTCACCACTGGGCTCCGACTTGGCAAAGACCAGAAGATGTTATATGCAGGCTCTGATGCGCACACACGCACACGCACACACACACACACACACACACACACACACACACACACACACACACACAGACATATGTGCAAGGGCAAAGCGCCTCTCCTCACCCCTCCACACTCTCCCCTCCTCACCCTGCTTTCCCCCCCTCCTCACCCCGCTACTCCCCCGACAGTGTGGACATGCTGTTAAATCCGTTCCACCTTGTTAGCAGTAATAACAACGCCCAAGCTGTGTGTGTGTGTGTGTGTGTGTGCGGATGTGTATGTGTATGGGTGTGTGTCTGTGTGAATGTGTATGTATGTGTGTGTGTGTGTGTTTAACTGTGTGTATAATGTCTGTATGTGTGTAGGTTCTCATGTGCGAGTATATGCATGCACACATGTGTGTGTGCATGCCCATGTGTGTGTGTGTGTGTGTGTGTGTGTGTGTGTGTGTGTGTAAGCAGATGAAAAAAAAATAAAAAACCTATCCACTGCTGGCTTAGAATAACATTGGTCTAAACTGGTAGCAGCTTGTTTGCGCTGCAGTAAAAAGGCTTCGTCTAATCCTCCATTTAGGGCAGTGGGAAGACCACACTGCAGCCATTCAGCCAGCTCCAAGGAAAACCACGCAGCTGGGAAGGTCCTCTTATTAATGAACCAATTAATGGCATTCCCCTCATCCATGTGCATCAATCAATTCAGAGAAAGGAGTGTGTGTGAGAGCCTGTGTGTGCGTCGGTGCGCTTGTGCTTGTATGTATGGGCTCAGTGGGCAAGTAAGTATGGGTATGGCTGTGTGTGTGTCTGGGAAGTGTTGGTGTGTGTGTGTGTGTGTGTGTATATTTATGATTTACAGAGTATGTGCATGTGGGCTTGATGTTGTATGGGTAGATATGGGATTTTTTGTTTGTGTGTCTGTGTGTGTTTGTGTGTGTGTCTGTGTGTGAGTCATTCTTCTGGTATTGAGTACTTAATGTAAAGCGCCAATAATGGCAAATGAGAGGCTGCGGTGATAAACCGTTACCATGGAGATGGATTTAATATGGCTGTGCTGCAAAACAAACAATTTCATTATTATTGATTATTGATTTCTAGGGGTAGAAACCACTCAAGTTAAAAAAAATCTTCAATCTCCATCGTTAAAGGCTAAAATAAGGAATTATATATTGCAGTTATAAAGGAGCAATATGAGCATGAGCTTGTAAACCTTTTATTTGTTTTATATTTCATGTAATTCTTCAGTAAATTACTGAACATAGCAGCAGTGACACCATGACCTTCATTAAGAATGCGAGGATTCATGAATATGCAAAATAGGAATGACCCTCCAAATGACCCTTAACCTTTTCCCTCTAAAAACCTTCAAGCCCTGATTGATGTATGGGGAGCTGTCTGCCCAATCACTGTTTCCAAGTTGGTCATGTGACATGCTGATGTGACTTTAAACCAACAGGCAACTCGACCAAAAAACTGTCTTCTGTACAATTTAGTCTTTTATCCCATAAACAAAAATACAAAACCAATTGCCAGATTAAACATTTTCAATATTTGTGTGGAACGACTTGCTATTAACCTGTAATATTAACGCAGAAGTCCTTAAAAAAGAAATAACAAGTTTAATGGACCAAACGTAATGGACCAAATCAGTAATACATATTAGGAAAACATTTATGATTTATAACGTGTTATTTTACAGATAATAAAAACAAAATACTAAAGAATAAATCCAAAGCAGTTCCAGCAGTGCCAGCAATATGACGGACTAAATATAGTCATATGTGAGCCTTGGCATGCTAAAGACCACGACTGTGTCCACCACCATATTTAACGCATATGAGAAACAGCGAGGCAGGGCCACTCTCCATGGAGCAGACGTTTCCTCCTGGCTCTGGGGTGTTGCTCCAAGAACACAAAACAGCTCTGCCAGAGCCTCAGACGCCCCTCTGCTGGGGGGACATGGAGTCCATCAGCTGAGGAGGACACACGAGGTATTCGTTGTTGAAAAAATAAAGAGCGCCAGACACACTTAACTCTCCCTCTCTGCTTATCCCTGTGTGTGTGTGTGTGTGTGTGTGGGGGTGTGTGTGTGTGTGTGTGTGTGTGTGGGTGTGGGTGTTAAAGAGAGAGCGATAGAGAGAGAGAGAGAGAGAGAGAGCAGTGTGGTGTCATCTCTCTCTTTCTCTTTTTGTTTCCCCTCTTTCTTTTCTACACATACTTCCACGAAACATGACAAACACCAACCCCACACACACACACAAAACAGAATGATAAAACCCCCACACACCAACAAATCAATGATATTACATATTCACACACACACGGACACATAACGACATTTAGTCGTTAAACGATAACTCACAGGGACACACACGAAAGCAGACACACATGCACACAATCAACGATAACACACACACACAAACATGCACACAATCAATGATAGCACACACACACACACACACCCACACACACACACACACACACACACACACAAACACACACACACACTCACAAACATGCACACACACACACACACACACACACACACACACACACACCCTCTCTCGCTCCCCAGCTCACACACAGTCCCCATCCCAGAAGGCTGCAGCAGGTGCGCCAGCAACATTTGTTTCCTCCCTCTAATAGCTGGAGTGTGAATGTCCCAGCGCGGAGGAAGTCTGAACAAATCAGGGCCCAGATCACTTCCAGACGCTGCAAGCTCCCAGCGGAGGTTAGGGGCCACCAGGGGCCCTCTCCCCTCCTCCTCTACCTCCTCCACCTCCTCCTCCTGTCTCACTAAGCTGGAACTGAACTGAGCGTCTTTAGGCCCTCTCTCTCTCTCTCTCTCTCTCTCTCTCTCTCTCTCTCTCTCTCTCTCTCTCTCTCTCTCTCTCTCAGGGGCCGAGGCCTCATCAAACATCAAACGGTGAGGTGGGATGCATGGGGAAGAGGAGGGGGACCTGGCTAAATATGTAGCTTTGAATTAGCATCACAGAGCGAGATGCTTCCTCCGAAGATTGTTGTGCAGCTCTAGAGGAGGGAATGAGTGTTGATGCAAGCCATTAGAAAGCTCCTTCTAAAGGAACCCGGGTGTGTACGATACACAGGGGCTGGGACGTCAGAGCGCTGGAAGGAAACAGAAAAACAATTATGATGAAATAGTTTGTAATGTAAGCGCCTTTTTTTCCGACGCACAACTGCACCTCAGATCTGGTAACTGCGACAGCGGGAGGTAAGAGTTAGCATTCGAATACGGCAAAATGCACAATCAAATGCTAACTCTAAAGGCTTCTATACCCTGTGGAGTAGGCCTTTCATGTTACCATTGTTTTTCTCCAGTAACTAAAAAAAGATGGCAAATCCATATTCCATGAGCCGGGAGCTGCCAATGAGCCCCGGCTTTAACAAGGCCCTGTGTGTTATGTTTAACGTGTGTTTGATTGCATTTTAAATGCTGGCCGTAAAAGCCGTTGTTACTGAAGGCTTTTGGCAGCCATGGCTCAGGAGTTTCCCCGCACCTCGCTCATGGTTGACCAGCGACTTGGCACGCTGTCCGACGGAATAGAAACAAATGAAGACGGAAGGTGTTGTCGGGAGGGGGGGAGGGGGTGTGTTGTTAACAGACAGTTGCAGTCTGCAAACCGTCACACTTCCTGAACAAGCGGTGGCAGTGAGCAGCCGTGTCCGTGGCAACAGCAGCAGCAGAGTTAGCGCTAGAAGCAGCGTGAGCGTAAGTAGCTTTGTTAGCGCTAGGAGCAGCATTAGCTGCAGCAGCAGTGTTAGTGTTAGCGGTATAGAAGCAGCAGCATTAGCGGTAGAAGCAGCGTTAGTGGTCGAAGCAGCGTTAGCGGTAGAAGCAGCGTTAGCGGTCGAAGCAGCGTTAGCGGTCGAAGCAGCGTTAGCGGTCGAAGCAGCGTTAGTGGTAGAAGCTGTATTAGCGGTAGAAGCAGCGTAAGTGTTAGACGCCGCGTTGGCGTTGGAAGCAGTGTTAGCATTCGAAGCAGCATAAGCGGTAGAAGCTGTATTAGCAGCAGTGTTAGCGTTAGCATTAGAAGCAGCGTTAGTGGCAGGATTAGCATTCGCGGCGAGGCGACAGAATCTCTAAGCCATGGGCATCAACTGAGCGACACCAAGAACGGGCCTTGTTCAAAATAAATGATTTAAACTAACTCTCTCTCAACGTCTCTCTCTCTCTCTCTCTCGCTCTCTCTTTCTCTTCCCGGTGGGCCCTCCTCCTCCCTGCTGATGCGTTTAGCAGTGTGAGGGAAGTCTGGTGGACAGCGTCCTCCTCCTGACCCAGACCAGCTTCTCTGGGGGGTTCCCCGTCCCTCCCCTCGCTCCCCGACTCGCACTTGTTCGTCCACATGGAGCGCACGTCTGGTCTGTGTCATGCTTTCACTGCCAAATCCATCCCTCCTCTCTTTCTGTTTATCCTTTTTGCACTCTTTCTGTCTTTCCATTTGCCTTTATTTATTAGTTTGAAAGGTTCTGTAGGTAAAATAAGAGCGTGTGGAGAGGAGAGACAGAGAGCTGAAAAGAGCAGAAGAGAGCAAGTATTTGAAAATAAACAATCAAAAGGATAGGTCCCAACTCTATGTTTGTTTCATTGTCTTTGACAATCACTGAAAAGATGCTGTGATTGCCCAGAAAGGAGCAAGGAGCAGTCTAAAATGAAAATTGGCTGACACAGAGGCAGCAGAAAGGGATAGGCATCAGTCCGATTCTTAGGTGAGAATATAAGTTATGAAAGAGAATGTTTGAATGGACCGCCACATGCATTTTTGGTCTATATTTCCTGATCATTTAAGGCTAGAAGAAATTGACGTGAGGATGTCACCGGTGTTTTTGTCCTAATAAGAATGGTTTCTTCAATATCTGTGTGAGTGAACAATATTTGTAAACAGATTCTGTCTATCGGGCATCTAACTCAGCATGTACCATTAAATTAAGATTGCATATTTACAAAACAGCAATTGATTCTGTTAGAATGGGCTTTGAACAACATTTTCTCATGAAAAAAATGTGAAAATACCAATTTAAAATGTTAAACAGACCCAGACTAAACTATTAAAAGAATGTGTTCATGTTGCGACAGAGTAGTGCTACCTGGTCTGAAGCAAACCTTAATTTGATCTTATTTATAAACCTGGTAAGCGACAGGGTAGACTTGATACATTACAAAACATGATATTGATGTTTGCACTCCTATCCGAAAAGGTTGTGGGTTCAAACTCCAACGTCTGCAGTCTGCTGGTAAGCACCCTCAAGCTAGATGCCTAACCCCAACCTGCTCCTTAATTATATGAAACTCACTGCAAGTCATTTTGGATCAAATAGTCAGTTAAATGCTATTGTACCTCTGCCACGTGACTTGAGTAACGGACGAGTGAGTACAAGCCAAATCAAAATCCACCTTTTAGTCACATCCCAAGCGGGAGTGTCTACCCGGATGTCTGCTGATGGATCAATGGACCAGCCCTAAAACAGGGGACCCGTTAGGTGAAGGACTTACCCTCCGTTGAGGCAGCGGCGCAGCGAGTAGGACGCCCCGCCCCCACAGGTCCGCGAGCAGTCACTCCACGGCCCCCAGGCGTCCCATCCCAGGTCACTGTCCTCGTCTGAACGGGTGGTCCTGGACGCCTGGAGCAAAACAACATGAACAACACAGTCAATACAACAATACAAACACAAGACAAAGAACTCGCATACGAAAACACAAACAATGCAAACAACAACACAAACACGAGACAAATAACACACACAACACGAAAAACAAAGAACAAAGCAAAGAACACAACAACATGGACCCGGACCGACGTAACAACGCAACAACAAAACAACAAACAAAAATAGACAAACACGAACAACACAAAAAAATGCAGACGACAAGAACAACACAAACTGTAGACAAAAAATAAAAAGAAAGTACAGAAAAACATAAACAAACCCGTCCACTCAGAGAGAATGGAAGTTACAACATTAATTCAGTTTATAGAAATGGAAAAGGTCAATTTTCTGTTCAGTGAAGTAGAAAGTTGATGTGTGATGCAGTTAGAGTTTAATTCCAAAGATTGTGGAAGTAAACATGTTTTGTACCAAAACACTTTTCTGCACAGACAACTTTATTTTACCTGAATTGAATCTTTCTATCCTCAACATTTCTGTCAACAGAGTCGAGTCGTAGGCGATACAGACCAGAGCCGTAAAACATTGGGCAGCTTTCACATGTGCTCTTTACTTTACAACCGAGACGTATAGATGATGTTATGAAACCATCTGAGCCTAATGAAACACTGGCCACGCCAAAGCCTCTCTCAACATTTGATTTTGATTTTCATGTTTCAACTTAATACTCCTAGGCCATGAAACACTATAAAAAAACAAATATTTGAAGCAAGAAATATGCTTTAAAACCACCTCACCTCACCTCACCCGAGGGACCTGATAATAGGTTTATTGGTGCTTCTGTGGTAATTTCACTGGCTGCTGTTATTACATTGGCCACTGGGACCCAGTTGGCAACAGGGGATCTATTCAGAACAGCAAGTACTCTTTGATAAAAAATAAATAAAACAGAGAGAGAGAGAGCGAGAGAGAGAGAGAGAGAGAGGGAGAGAATGAGGGAGAGAGAGCGAAATAGACGAGAGAGGGGAGGCTCACGTTGAGTGCCGTGATGTCAATATCAATCTCCAGTTGTAAAGTTTCTGTTGAATGGAGATCCATTAAGGGATTAGGATATCCGGTATATTCTCAGACGCAGAGCAAAGCGCGTCCGTTTCAAACACAGACCGTATTGTACAGGAAATCCCAAGCTTCACCTTTAACACACTTTTGATCTCATTATAAGTGAAGGACGTGCTCACTCTTCAGATGGTCTTGGCCAGAATGTCCTGGAATTACTTTGGCTCCTTCAAGAAATATAGATTTAGTAAAGCATCTAAAAGATGAATATTCAACAGGATATGGATATGGATATCATGTAAAATATTATCACTACTACTCAGGACAAAGTAAGCATGTCTGGATCCTCCCAAACCAAAACAGTGTCTTTAATGTCTTTATAACAGAGAACACTGTTATTATATATATATATATATTATGATAATCCTGTAACCTATGAAATATTCGTGAACTAAAACAACCTATTCCAGTAGCTCGGATGACAGACGACCCCCCCCCCCACACACACACACACACACAGAAAACACAAGGTTGCACTACGCACAGATAAATGTCTACTTAACTGACAAATGACTAAAGCATAATAACATAAAAAAAAATACTGATTAATAATAATATAAAGTTCATAGAAAGAGTAGATTCTCCTCGCAGGCATGGAAATGTCAGCAGGACTGCGGAGCATACAGAGGGAGGAAGGGAGGGAGGGGGGAAGGGAGTGAGGGGGGGAGGGAGGGAGGGAGGGAGGGAGGGAGGGAGGGAGGGAGGGAGGGAGGCAGTTAGCTAGCAGACTAGCTCTGGACTGAGGAATTGGCTGCTGAAAGGTCAAGTGAACCATCACTTGAAGCCCCGGCCTGACTGCTGAAACAGGGACATGACTTCATAGTCTGGGGGAGGTGACAGAGGAGGGGGCTGAGGAGGTTCTCCAGGTAGTGCTAGGGGGCGGCGGTGGTGGTGGTGGTGGTGGTGGTGGTAGCGGAGGTGTTGGTGGTAGTTGCGGTGGATGAGGAGGTGGTGGTGGTGGTAGTGGTATTGGTGGAGGAGGTGGTGGTTGTAGTGGTGGTGGTGGTGGTGGGTGGAGAAGGTGGTGGTGGTGGTAGTGGTATTGGTGGAGGAGGTGGTGGTTGAAGTGGTGGTAGCGGAGGTGTTGGCGGTAGTGGTGGTGGATGAGGAGGTGGTGGTGGTGGTAGTGGTATTGGTGGAGGAGGTGGTGGTTGTGGTGGTGGGTGGAGAAGGTGGTGGTGGTGGTAGTGGTATTGGTGGAGGAGGTGGTGGTTGAAGTGGTGGTAGCGGAGGTGTTGGCGGTAGTGGTGGTGGATGAGGAGGTGGTGGTGGTGGTAGTGGTATTGGTGGAGGAGGTGGTGGTTGAAGTGGTGGTGGTGGTGATGGGTGGAGAAGGTGGTGGTGGTGGTGGTAGTGGTATTGGTGGAGGAGGTGATGGTTGTAGTGGTGGTAGCGGAGGTGTTGGCAGTAGTGGTGGTGGATGAGGAGGTGGTGGTGGTAGTGGTATTGGTGGAGGAGGTGGTGGTTGTAGTGGTGGTGGTGGTGGGTGGAGAAGGTGGTGGTGGTGGTAGTGGTATTGGTGGAGGAGGTGGTGGTTGAAGTGGTGGTAGCGGAGGTGTTGGCGGTAGTGGTGGTGGATGAGGAGGTGGTGGTGGTGGTAGTGGTATTGGTGGAGGAGGTGGTGGTTGTGGTGGTGGGTGGAGAAGGTGGTGGTGGTGGTAGTGGTATTGGTGGAGGAGGTGGTGGTTGAAGTGGTGGTAGCGGAGGTGTTGGCGGTAGTGGTGGTGGATGAGGAGGTGGTGGTGGTGGTAGTGGTATTGGTGGAGGAGGTGGTGGTTGAAGTGGTGGTGGTGGTGGTGGGTGGAGAAGGTGGTGGTGGTGGTGGTAGTGGTATTGGTGGAGGAGGTGATGGTTGTAGTGGTGGTAGCGGAGGTGTTGGCAGTAGTGGTGGTGGATGAGGAGGTGGTGGTGGTAGTGGTATTGGTGGAGGAGGTGGTGGTTGTAGTGGTGGTGGTGGTGGGTGGAGAAGGTGGTGGTGGTGGTAGTGGTATTGGTGGAGGAGGTGATGGTTGTAATGGTGGTAGCGGAGGTGTTGGTGGTGGTGGTGGTGGATGAGGAGGTGGTGGTGGTGGTAGTGGTATTGGTGGAGGAGGTGGTGGTTGTAGTGGTGGTGGTGGTGGTGGTGGGTGGAGAAGGTGGTGGTAGTGGTATTGGTGGAGGAGGTGATGGTTGTAGTGGTGGTAGCGGAGGTGTTGGTGGTGGTGGTGGTAGAAGAGGAGGTGGTGGTGGTGGTAGTGGTATTGGTGGAGGAGGTGATGGTTGTAGTGGTGGTAGCGGAGGTGTTGGTGGTGGTGGTGGTAGAAGAGGAGGTGGTGGTGGTGGTAGTGGTATTGGTGGAGGAGGTGATGGTTGTACTGGTAGCGGAGGTGTTGGTGGTGGTGGTGGTAGAAGAGGAGGTGGTGGTGGTGGTAGTGGTATTGGTGGAGGAGATGATGGTTGTACTGGTGGTAGCGGAGGTGTTGGTGGTGGTGGTGGTGGATGAGGAGGTGCTGGCTGGATGAGGTGGTTCTGGTGGTGCTTTGGCGAGGCAAGTCCTGCTCGTGGAAGGGATCAGGCTCAAAGATCTCCCACCATGATAGACTCATCCCAGGCCCCGCCCCCATCCTGAACACATCCCTACTCTTAGGCGTTCACCTACCGACCGTGTGATCGCATTTAAAAAAGTTCCAAAGGGAAGAGAGGGGGAGGAAAGAAGGATAGCTAGACAGATAGAGAGAGTGAGAAACAATGAGATAGACCGAGAGACAGAGAGAGAACAGATTCTTTTCCTGGCTTTCTGTCACCAACTATAGGAAAATTGGCATCCCCTCAGGGCAGTGATGTCACAGCAGACCCTGCGGTGCCAGACAGAAAAACCCTACTCTGTGTGTGTGTGTGTGTGTGTGTGTGTGTGTGTGTGTGTGTATGTATGTGTGTGTTTAGGTGTGTATAGGTATGTGTATGTGTGTGTATACGTGCTTGTGAATGTGGGTGTGTGTGTCTGAATGTATGTGTGTAGGTGAATGTGTATTTTTATGTCTATGTGTACATGTATGTGTGAGTGTATGTGTCTGTGTATTTGCATGTGTACGTGTGTGTGTGTGTGTGTGTGTGTGTGTGTGTGTGTATGTATGTGTGTGTGTGCTCTGGAATGTGCATGAGTGTGTGTGTATGTGTGTGTGTGTGTGTCATAAGGGTTACAAAAGGTATTCATGGACTAACTGAGCCTAAATCCGTCCCTTCAACGCCCTGTGTGCAATCTGAAACTAGAGTCAAAGCTCACCTTTTAAAGCATTCAAAATGAAAGGGCACGAAAACAAAAATGGTTTCTCCGGGAGCGACTCTAAAGCTAACCACAGTAGAAGCCGTCAGTCAGTGAGCCCGCGGTGCTGGGGCTCATTTGTTAATTGATCTGACAGTGTTATTTATGACTGGTGAACTGGAGGTAGCTCTCGCTCACTGACCTCTGAGCTCTCTCCACCCACTCTCTCTGCGTCTCTCTCACACGGTCCCCCTCTCTGTGTCTCTCTCTCTTTCCACCTGTGTGTGTGTCCCGTTCTCTTCTTCCCCCTCCCTGTCTTGCCCCTGTCTGACTTCTTCTGTCTCCCCTCTGTGTCTCTCTCTCTTACCCCTGATATTCAGAGTTGGTCTCCGCCCTGCTGTTATTGGAACGCACCCACACACACACGCCTCAGCACACACGCACACATGCACACACACACACACACACACACACACACACACACGCACACACACACACACACACACACAAACACACCAAAACACACACACACAGACACACACACACACACACACACACATACTCGGGGTAGTCTGACCTCTAGCGCCGAGCCAGAACCTCTGGAGGGAATTAGGCGCGTTAGCTGCTGGGCTAATAGGATGAAACCACCTTTTGTTGTGGGGGCTCAGTGGGCCGGCCGCCCTGGCCACCTCCAGCAGTAACAACATGGGACTGATGAGCAGGGTCTGCTGGGGCAGCCTCGCCAGCCAGACAGGGGCCGGAGCCACGGGGGGGGGGGGGGGCGGGGGTTGGGGGGGGATGTGTGTGTGTGTGTGTGGGAGAGGGGAGAGGGGAGAGGGGAGAGGGGAGGCCTATTGTGTGCCGATTTCCGTACAGCTCCGCAATCAGCAATTTGTTTCTCCGACTCCGACAGATGACCCACCCAGCCCCGTCAATACGCAGGAGGGGGGTCGGGTGTAGAGAGGTACGATTAGCACGGATCGCGTTCAACCTGCTTTGATTCTTTATCTGTTCATGTCGGTCGGTTTCCCAAGTTTCACGTCTGTGCCAGAGAGATGTGAAACACGGTGCCAATTCCCTGTGAAGTCGGTGCAGGTTTATGTTTCACAAGAGTGTCGGAATAGTCAAATGAACTTGCATCACTTGTTTTGCTTGAAATGAGATGGTTACATCTTGCTCCAGATGCGAGGGAGTGTAGCTCGCATTCTGCACATTGATTTACAGGTCTTACTAATTGGATGATAACAAATGCTAATTTTTATTTGGTGTGTGTTTGTGTGTGCACACCTGTGTGTGTGTGTGTGTGTGTGTGTGTGTGTGTGTGTGTGTAACACAATACTGTGAATAGGCAGATCAGAATTTGCTCAGTCCAAGTGGCCAGGAATGGTTTATTCGTAAGTGAATTCACCATTCTGATGCATCTGTGTTGTGATTACAATATGCATCATGGTTTGGTCACTGAAAAATACAGTTTTGCTTTCAAGCTTCCTGGTTGTTTTCAAATATATTCAAAATGTGCATTTTGGTTAGTATCTGAAAAAGACAAGGATTACATTGCATGCATCAACATTTACATTTAGACATTTGGCAGATATTATGAAAAGTTTATACTATATTATCATCAACACATTGTATATATTTACTACATTTACTTTGATGCATTCAGCAGATGGTGGAATGCTGCTGTCTTGTTGGATAATGTTAAAAAGAAGAAAAAAGAAAAATAGCAACCCAGAATGTTCCACATCCTGACCTGTTAAATCCCTTTCCTTAAGAATACTTGACTTTGGACTCATTACAAGCCATTAGGCTCATTCCTTGGCTAATTGAACCGGAGGCCTCGTACTGGGTGGTGGCGGGGCCCTTAAAAAATCTTAGAGCACGGCCCTGTGAGAGCTGCTGCCAGCGATGTTCATCAGTAACACACTAGCTAGACGGACGACTGCTTGTTAGCACGGCTCCTGACAGCGATAGCAGCTCGGAAAGAAGCAGAGAGGGCAAAAGCGTGACATATTCTGTTCGCCCTTAGCCCCTAGTTGTGCATTTGCTACTCAAACACGAGCTGGCCATTGCCCTCACCATAAAACAGAAGATACCTCGATAGGGGAAACCGACGGAACAACGTGCAAGCTACGATGATGGTTGGTGATCTGGATTAGCGAGAAGGCTATCTGTTAATGCATGACTGCGTGGTTGAAATTGTAAATAATGTTCTGCAACAGTGTTCTGTTTAATCAGCTGCTGTGGAAAATGTCACATGTCGATGTTAATGACACTGGAAATGAATGTGGGTTTTAATCAAGTGGCAGCCATCATAGCTGAGCGATTTGGAAGTGCCTGAAGGTGCACTTTTTACAATCGCTGCTGACTTGCTTCGCAATAGGCTGGAGCAGTAGGATAGAGGCCAAAGAGGGAAAACCCTGAGCAGCACTAAAAATACTTCAATGAGGACGTCATGCCGTTCGCCACGTGTGGAGTTTGTCACATTTTTGTCACATTTTTCTGGTTTCCCCATGGCACCAACATGAAGCCAACTTTTGCTTTCAAATAACAACTCAAAAACTTATAGGGGGGTTCTATACAGTCAATGGCTGACATTGCTACAGTATGAGCAGAAGTCGAGTATACTTTTGAAGATTTTTCCATAATCACTTAATAGTGCCAGCACTGCCTTTGCCAGTCCACTATAAGCCCTAAATGCTAGCAGTGGTAACAGCCTTTAATGGAAATGACAATTCATTCAAAGCTTAAGAGCGCAAAAAATAATAGACTCACACAAAAGTCAATGACATGAATATATAAATATGGTATTTAGTTGGTTGGGTAGCAATAGCTTGGGGTGGTGGTGTTCAATACCCACTTAGGCTCCAAAGAAGCTCAGCATTAGGTCCCTTGAACAGTGAAATGTCCCCACCGGGAGTCCTCCTCCGGCCTGATCTGCTGTCTGTTACGGAGCAGACTCCCCTCTCATCCTAGGCTAGTGCCGCTGCTTCGAGCTGCTCTGATGAAAGAGACGGCCTCATTACTTGGGCTGATAGGCACCAAAAGAGCAACACATTCACTCAAGGACACACACACACACACACACACACACAAACACACACAAACACAAAGCACAAAGACGGATCACACAAGGAAACACACACACACACACACACACACACACACACACATACACACACACAGATCACTTCAGGACACACACACAACTATCCTCCAAGAAAACGCACACACACAACAATCACACAAAGACTCATACACAACATTCCCACATAGACACGACTGTCAAGCAAGCCATCAAACACACACCGCCTCACACACAAACACACACACACACACACACACACACACAGCCTCTCACAAACACACACACACACACACACACACACACACACACTCTCTAAGCTTCGTCCTGGTTTCTTAGATTCAGTTATCGAAATAGCTAGCAAGAGACCTTTAAGTTCCAATATTGTCTAGGAAACACACACACCCACACCCACACCCACACACACACACACACACACACACACACACACACACACACACACATACAAGCACATGCTTGCAAGAACTCACCAAAATATCTTTGCATTTACATGAAAGTGCACACGAACAACAATAATCCATCAAAAAACACCATTAAATATTGAGTTGCTGCTGCCAGTCGGGGAGGAAACAGTACAGAAATGAGAGCAATCCTTCATTAAAGCCATAACCA
>NC_140282.1:11492069-11502069 GCF_964030765.1 Micromesistius poutassou
AACGGCTTACAGCATAGCACAGATGCTTTAACAGGAATAACATGTCAGTTGTGTCTCTGTTGTATATATCGGGCGTGTACTGGTTGTCTATTGCTGAAGATACTGAGACGTTCAACACAGAAGGGACCTGGATGCCTTGCTTCAGTGTAATGTTGTACACTACCAATTGTTGTGTGATGCGTTCAGTAACAGATCTCCAGGCTGTTTTTCTGGTTGCAGAATAACAATCCATCCATTGTTTCCCCTGTGCATGAATGTGAATAAAACAAAATGTTTCCCTCAAAAACCCAAAAACACAACCTACAGCAAGACAAACAATATTTTTTACCGTTATAGCGGTCAAATCCAAAAGCCCTTTCTTGGGTTGAATCCCCTAATGACAACATCGACTCTCCTGCCTATATACCTGAACCCATTGACACTACACAGGGACACCCCATGCACATACAGTCAACTTTAAATTCTGGTTATTCCCACAGCATATTTGGCTCCTATAGTAAGGATGAAGGATACAATATATCATGTAATATATTTAAATGTTAATGTACAACCTGTTAAGAAAGTACAAAGGGAATAAAAACAACAACAAAACATTTACTGTATACTATTTATATTTCAAGAGTGACAAGCTATTTAAAAGAGTAAAATAGGTTGTGCTATTTAAGAAGTGAGTGTTGGTCTTAAAGCAGGAGCTTTGTCCTGCGTTTCTTCACCGGCAGTGTTCTGCTCGCTGGTGTGCACAAGGTTTCTTATTAGAGGAAGTTTCCTCGAGCTGGCTGGACTCCCAATACACAGAGAAAAGGAAACAGTTAAACCAACCCGGAGAAAACATTTGTGCAATTCCACCACAGCTGAATGCAGCGCCTCAGCCCATGGATCAACTTCTAATTCTAGGATTTCAGTAGAAATCCATCCACGACCGCCAAATATGTCTTAATGTGATTACGCGAAGGCACGCTACAATTTGTCATTTATTCAGGAGAGTCCATTTCACTGGCGGTGGATACAGATAGAGAGGGTGGGAATCTTGCTCAAGGGCAGGCAGGGATCAGTCGAGGAACTTTGTGCTGGGATCGAACGCTCAACCCTAAGCTATATATTTGAGGACAAGCTTAACCAATGAGCCAATACGTACATTGAGTGACCATAAGGGACTACTTGCCTCCCAATGAAAACAAAAGCTAGCACGTTGATGAACGGCTCCATTCTTCACTTCCAAGACGGCTTGACCAATGGTTATGTGATCACTATGGTATCATCATTTACCTTCACATAAAGAGTAAGGTACCGTATGAATGCATATGAAAAGCCAATAACAATAATGACAAGGGAGAAATGGCAGTGTTTGCTTATGATAAGTTGATTGAGTTTACTAAGAGTGTTGGCGTTCTGCAAAGCTCAATCACTCTCTCCTGCCAGTGATCATTACACCTTGATCTCCAAGTGAGTAATTGGAGTCACGGCTATGCAAGACATGAAAATTAATAGCAATATTGATATGGAATCACACTTGGCTTTGCTTTCTATTATTTTTCCCAGAAAATGCTTAGTCTTCTCCACTTAATACTGCATTGGAATTGAAAAGTGCTTCCATTTGCAGTGTTAAGAAAAAAACACCTTCAGTAATATGACTCCTTTTGACAAGGAATAATTATAAAATGATCAATATATTGACATGTGGTAGCGCCATTGTTCCTCATGAACCTGTGTGCACCTCGGGTGGAACCAGAAATCTGAGGGTTGAATAAAAAAATACTGCTCAGTAATGAATCATAAGCACCAATGTAGATACTGATTAACATTTATTTTCGACAAAATAGCCAGATTTTCAAGGTCAATTAATATTTTTCTGTTGGTTCGATAGGTTTTTATAGGTTTGGTTTATTTTGAATTCCAGCTTTTGTTGAAAATAGAGCCCAGTTAATAATTTTTCCCCTCACCGGTGACTCTTAAAAGAAAATATCCACCTGGTAGTAAAGGCAATTTGGCAATCAATTTGGCAACCATCGTTGCTCAGTGCATCTTAAAATATATGACAGGCTCCGAGACATAGTGTTTTAGTGCAATATACACCCTCTACTACGACAAATAAGACTCTCTTCAGACATGGAATGATATATTCAGATATATCCAGATGGTGTCGGTCAGAAATTGGTGTCACAGTCAACATGCATCTCCTTTGACACTCTTTTGCTTTCTCATCTTAAAATTTGAATAACAACCAAACTTATATAGCATTGCTTCCGAAGTTCTAGTTCGGAAGCCATGTTACCCATACTGATACAGCCCCCTTTCGCACAGGGGCTCCATGAAACAAAGACCCTGATATTAACGTGTATCCGACACAAACTATTCATTTATTCACTCCTTGATGTTACAGACAAGGACATACATTTGTTGTAAATTTTGGTGGGGACACCGACAGGGTGACGGGGATGGGATTGTACAATTTGAAACATTTTTATACCATCACGTATAACCCCCCCGAAAAAACATTTGAAACAGCAGGCAGAAAGGGGACATATCCCACAATGCATTCTAAGTATGTCTCTGTGCAAAACATCAAAGGACTTTGGAGGACCGACAGGGGGGAGGGAGAAGTGTCCCCAAAGAAACGAGAGCGGAAATATGTCCCCGGAAATAGTCAGCGTGTGTGTGTGTGTGAGAGTGGGAGAGGGAGAAAAACAACTCTGACTGTAGGCAGTGGTGCAGGTCCCTGGGTAGGAACAACAATAGCGTGTTTGGATGACATCAGATCTGCAGCCCGCCGATTGGCTAATGATGAGGACGCTGGCAGTGGCCTCCCTGGCCACGCACGCGCACGCACGCACCCACGCTTAAAGCACATACACACACACACACACACACACACACACACACACACACACACACACACACACACACAATCCAATAGAATCTACTCGTCCCTAACCCCCCCCCCCCCCCCCTTTGAGGTTTACCAATCAGCAGTTAGTGGAAGTGGACCAAGAACGGAAGTTAAGATCAACCCCAGTGCCTCCCACACACGCCTCTAGCCTCCCCCCCCCCCCCCCCCCGCCGCCTCAGAACTCCGAAGTGCACCGCCGAGTGGATCCTCATGGACAGAAGAAGCCATTGATTATCAGGACCTCTGCTGACGGCCGGGGCAGCAGGTCGGCGTCTGCTCTGATCATGAACACGCAGCGGAAAGAATGAGCTTCTTATTCCACAGAGGAAACCCCACTTTCCTCGGCTCACTCTGGATGCTGCGTGTGAAGAAGAACACTCCCTGACTCACAGCGCCTGTGGAACGTGAGGGTATCACGGTGACTGCTGCGATAGAAAAACCCTCCGTTAATCCATACTGTCTTGGACTTTTTACCGCAGAGTGGCTCCAGAATTGGCCTCTTTAGCCACCTGAGGACCCACAAGAAGGATACCCCAGCAGGACCATCATACTCTACTCTGAGTGATCGCCGATGATGATGACCCCAGAGTCTAAATAAATATATATACAGTATATCAATCCAACGACATGAACCTAACCATAGCTCCGTCCTTAAAAGATTCTCCTTTACTTCCACCCAAAACCTATCCATCCGTAACGTAATCCCTAAACATAAGATACGAATTAAAAATATCTAAGCAATCTGTGACTTTAAGGACGTGCCCCGGCATAACTCTCCCAGGCGCCATCGCCCACGCCCGGGGAATCTAGCGTGTGTCCAAGAGGGTTTTGGACGCCCTTGTAAACACATTGAGGGGCAGCCCAGGAGGTGACGTACTGCCGCCTGCCGCCTTTGCCAAGTGTCCAGGAGATGCTGCCTAGACTCTTGTGTATCCTCAAAAGCACTTTGTTCCCTCAATTTGTTTACTGTTCCCTAGCAACGGGCCCCTTGCCTACGCCTGTGTGTTTGTGTGTGTGCCCGCCCGTTCTGACACTTGGTGTTTGTGTGTTCTCCGGGACGAGTGCCTCATGTGTTTGATGCTATATACATGTGCTGCTCGCACAAGCAGGGCTTGTTTTTAGAACGGTGCGGGTATTTAAACATGAATGCCGCTGCCTTTCATTGCTGTGTAGGGCCCCATGACAGTGAGAAGGGCTGTCTCACGACAGTGGGAGTGAGTGTGTTAGTAAGAAAGAGAGCATGAGAGACGTCTGTGTGTGTGTGTGTGTGTGTGTGTGTGTGTGTGTGTGTGTGTGTGTGTGTGTGTGTGTGTGTGTGTGTGTGTGTGTCTGTACGAAGGCACATGTGTGTGGCTGAGAGCGAGAGCGTGTCAAAAGAACAGATGAATAATTTCACATTTGAAAAATGAAAAGTGCTCCCACAAATTAGCTCCTCAACAGACAACCTTCCAGATGAGTTACATGTGTGTGTGCGTGTGTGTGTGTGTGTGTGTGTGTGTGTGTGTGTGTGTGTGTGTGTGTGTGTGTGTGTGTGTACGTGTGGCTCTTGGTGTGTATCTCCCTTGTGTGTGTGTATGTGTTTTATCCTTTTTCTGGCTGGTGCAGCACCCAGGGGAGATTCTGAAAATCTTTTCCTTTCATTTTTCCTGACTCCGACCGTCCAAAAATAAGGAGGACCTTTCTCTGGTCTCAACGTGGAAATACGTAGATGTGGTGTGTAGATAAGAAAGTTATTAATACAGATTATGTCCATGATTTTACTAAAGGAAGATCTCCGTCTTTCAGTCCTCCGTGGACGTGGCCGCTGAGACTGATTTGTGTAGTTACTTAACCCGTCCCAAGCGGAGGGAAAAACACAGTGCCTTGGATCATTTCACTGAAGCAATCGCCTTTCCTTTCCAAGAAGAAAAGCCTGGATAGCTCTGTCACAGCCACGTGTGCACAAACACACACACATGCTGACACGCTACACACACACACACACACACACACACACACACACACACACACACACACACACACACACAGACACATATACACTTGGGGGTGGGACAAAATAGCGATACGGCGATATCTGGTCGCCCTTCTTCATGCAATAGGAGAATCTATGCACTGGCGCAAAATATTGATATATTTTTTGGGTTGTGTTTAAAAATTATGTTTTAATTTATTTTGGGTTTCTTTTCGTATGGTATTGTGAGTGACCCTGCAATTCCCACCCCTAACACACACACACACACACACCCACACACACAGCTGCACACACTACTATCACACTACTATGCTTGGAGAGATAGGAGGATTGATCAGCCCAAAAGAGAGAAGAAGAAGAATGTATCTCGCAAAGTCACAAGTATTTAGTAGCCTAAATTGATTTAGGAAAACTTGCAGGAGATTTGCAGACTACTTTGATTACCTAATTCACTTGAATACAGACCCCAGTTCATATATAATGGCGGGTGCTTTAACGGGTGCTTTAAGGTATCCATTGCTGGCATTTTTTTTATAATCCAGTAACTCGTCCAATGTACAGATTGTATTATCACACCATATTTATAAATCGGAATACGTGAGAATGTTTGAATTGATACATCCATAAATAGTACATAGTAAAAACAAAACTAGAGCATGGTAGTTTATATTGTTGCCACTTCTTCTCTGGTTTGTTTGGTTGTTTGGTTTCAGGAAAGAATTCCTCAGAATGTGTGTGTGTGTGTGTGTGTGCGTGCGTGCGTGCGTGTGTGCGTGCGTGCGTGCGTGTATGTATGTATGTGTGTGTGTGTGTGTGTGTGTGTGTGTGTGTGTGTGTGTATGTGCCTGTGTGTGAGCGGGTGTGTGTGTGTCCTCCTCAGCTGCCCAGCCTGTGTTTGTTTATGTCAGCACCAAACAAGAGTAAATACATAACAGACCACAATTATGGACCGGTGGCATTAAGCAGGATGCTGTCCAACAATGTGCTATAGTGGCCTAGCCAAGCAGCCTCATGAGACCGTCCTGATCTCGTGAGTTCTCTCTGCAGATCAGTCGGGCCTTGAAAGCCTCTTCCAGAAATGACTAAATGATCGGATAGGAGTTTAATTTCCTGATGAACAAGAAGCGTCGCAGTCGTCTGGATTTAAAAAGCAACGGTGGCGCCAGAGGAAAATTGATGCAATTGACGGAGCAATCAGAACAGCTTAAACTGAAGTTGACTGAAAACGAGGTTAAAGGATGAACCCATGATGCTTTGCAAAAGATGTCAGTGCTGCCAGGACAACTACGAGTCTACTCTAACAAAAGAGAAAAATCGAAAATACAGGATGTTGTATTTATTCAGGACTGTAGCTACCGTTACGGTAAATCAAGTGCAGTTGTGCATTGTCAAGAAGAAACAAAAATCTAATGTTTTCTCCATCTTTCCAAAAAAAGTACCTTGATGACAAGCAGCTCGCTCCATCTATCGGACTTAGTCCTCTAGCAGTTCTAATCCTCAGGGACAGAACCAACTGGGCTGGCAGCGGCAACATTTGCATTTGAAAGGTTGTTGAATTATTAATACGATCTGTAAACATTGTATCCCTCTCTCAACCACATGGTAAGTAGCTTAGGATGTTTGCCACGCTTGTGTGAAGAAAATCAGTTACATTAACGTTGTATCCATCAGCCTAAATGTTACATTATTTACTATTTAGCAAACTCACACTTTTATCCTGACTCCTTTCAGTATGCTTTTCTTGCAGATACTTAGTAGTTTTGGTGCAACGATGGCCTCAGGTAAACTGAGGACATTGGGGCTTGAACCAAGAACCCATCAGCTGGGAGTAAAACAGCCTAACCACTAGATATTCATCCTGCCTCTGGCATAACTTTTAGTTCATTAAGATGAATAGATATTACTCTGTTAATGGGGGTCTGCTAGTCAAAATATCTGGGGATTGGGAAACAAGTCTATTTCTAATGCTTACTAGTGAGTACAACAAAAATAAAAGATCAGATTCTATGAGATTGTCTGAGATAGCAACGTCCAGTTATCCCTTATTAGTATTGAAAACAAAAGCAAAGAAGGTCATTGGGACAGGTTAATCAAAGCTGAAGGCAAACATTCACAGTTGTTGATGAGGAAAACGAATGTCTTATTATATCAACAGAATGGTAGTTAGTTTTGAGGGTGACGTGGTAGACCATAGCGACAGTTGGCCCGTGAATGCCTAGCAGTCTTTCCTAATTAAATTGCACACGCAGAATTACACAAGGTGAAGCAACGGACAGAGAAAAGAGAGGGGGGAAGAGTATGGTAAAAATAACATAAGCATACATAAAAATAATCTTTTGGTAGAAAACGTGATTGCTCATTTTAATTACAACGCATTCCACATTCAGATGAGGGTGGCAGGACTTTGGAACAGAGAGAGAAAGAGAAAGAAAAGGAGGATGGAGGAAGAGAGAGAGAGACCGAGAGGGGAAGAGGGCAGAGAAACAGAGGGGGGAGAGAGCGAATGACCTGAAAATGAGGATAGATGTATGGAGGCGCCGCTGTGAATTCAAAACAGCAAGTGAGAGAGCAATGTGGTAAACTAAAGAAAAGAGCTAGAGTGGAGGAAAAACAAGAGAGAAAGAGTTTGGGGATTAAAATGGGGGAAGCGGGACCCTACACCGAAAATAAAGTAAATAAACCGTGCTACCAGGTCTGAAGACGTGGGTGTCAATCAGTCATAGAAGCTGGAGGCAGTAAGCTGCCGCTGCTGGCTTCACTCAATCAGCACAACTGGAGGGTTTTATCGCAGGGGTCAAGCAATGAATTGGTCCGGTCCGGTCTGTACCACCGTCCCCCCCCACGCTCTCCATCCCTCCCCCCCTACTGAAGCCTCCAACCTGGCCTCATTCTTATCCCCCTACTGAGGGTCCACACATTGTTAGTGTATTTTTTCCAAAAGTGGGCAGCAGTTCATTTGAATACATCTTAATCCAAAAGTGGAATTTAAAGGTGTGGGACAGGAACAAGCTTAGATAAGCTGTTGAGGTGTATGCACACTGAAGCATATTTCAGAAGTACTCATGAGGGATGAAGAGGCAAAGTATGTGTTTGATGGGAGAGTTGAAGAGGGAGAGAGAGTATGGTTGGGGAGCGGTTAAAATCGAGAGAGCATGTATGGGGGGGGAGAGATGAAGAGGTAGACAGAGTATGGTTGGGGAGAGGTGAATGGGGGAAAGAGTGTATGCTGTGGGAGAGATGAAGAGGGAGAAAGTGTATGTATGGCATGTATCTTTAGTCTTGACACAACATGCCTGTACCCTAGACCCCAGATGGGATAATCAAGGGTTTCTATTACCCTTTTTTTTTATTTTTTTTTATTTTTTTTATGGGGGGTGTGCACACGTCCTCGAAATCGCATCTGCGTAGATGTTGAATCAGTGGGTCGGGATAGTCTTGCGGATTTGTAACAGATTGGCATTGGTTGCTCTCACTTCTTCAATCTATTAGGAAAATCACGGCTGATTAATTGGTATTTTTAACGTGTGAACTGTCACACTGAGAACCTGTGACCGGCAGCTGAAGAGTAGAGGACCAGGTGGTCGTGTGTCAAACGCAACCCAGCAACTACACCTCATTTGGCTGGAGGAGACAACGTTATTACCAGTTTACGGGTAGTTACCTTCTACAATATTGGCAATACTGGCTTCGCACACGATTGGCATGTTTTCTTTACATACCAGGCCATGATTTATATTTTATTTCCCTCGGGTTAGCTGCCAATTTCATTTACAGTTGATTTAAAGCGCCACAATTTATATTATTTTGTGAAAAGAAAAAAATAAACGGTACAGCAGGGTATGTTGTATATGTGAATAAAATAATATATATAATATAAATACTGTTGCACATATCAACTGACTGAAAATAATAACATTTATATATTTTGTCCCAGAGCTGTTGAATTACATGCATTGAGCTTAGGACAGTCCAAGGACAGCTGTTTTGACACGTACGTTTTGTTTATTTAGTATTGGACTGAGTGGCTCTATGTTTGTTTTTTCCTGTGTTATGGAGATAAAGATTCAGCCTTCGGTTATTTATTGCATGCTTTTCATTTAATAAATGAATAAAATAGCTGGGGGAAAAATGCAATAAAAAACCCAAGAGCTGCCGCTTTGGTTAACACAGAGCCCATCTCCCAGACAGTGAAGGTGCATTTAGCGTGTGTTTAAAATGCAATTACAGAAGCACTCTGGGGACTTAAATAACTGCCAAGAAGATATTCAAAGAAAATGGTATCTTTTTTATATATATATATATATATATAACCATAGGTGCATTGTGTGTTTGTCAAAGTAATTACACTTTGCCTCACTTACTTTAGAAAGGAATTAATTAAAGAAATTCGAAGGGAAATCTGTGTTTCAGCCATCTGGGAACAGTCAGCCATCGTGCTGCAGACCACGTCTCTCTCTCCAGCCTCTGGAGGCGGGGAGCGAGCGATATTTCACAGAGCGGCCCTGTATTAAGTAAGTTTTCCACAAAGTACTGCATAATGATTCCGCCTTAATGGAACCCGATGCCTTGGTTCATCACGGGCGCTCCAGATGTGTCAACGCCAAATGCCTACTTTGAGAAACCGCCATTGTGGAAAATAACCTTTGTGGATATTTTAGCAATAGTAGACAGATGGAAGAGCATGTACAGTTTTTATCATTTTTCTGGCTTGTAAAACTTGGTCACACTTGATGCTCTGTGGAGTCGGGTTTGTGAGGTTGTTTGATTTTTTTTTTTTTTAAAGCCAACTACGAGGCAAGTTTCCCACTTCATGAGACGCTGATAGAAAACCACACATTGTACCCAAGTGAGCAAACTAAAACTGGGCTTTGATAGTTTCGTTCACAAAACCCCAAAGAAGGATGCCAAAACTGTTTCTTTCAGAAAACCTGTTAGAAATGGAAAAGCATTCCTGAGCCAAAGGGATACTACTGTAAGAAGAATAAACAATGCAAGCAAAAAAAATATTGTCAAAGGAGCTCTTTGGGCGTCCGGTAGTGTGACCAATTGTTTGTAAGGAATTGTTTGTATTTTTTTTTTCTTTCTTAAAAAAATCACCAAGGAATAAACAAGAAAAAATAACTAAAATCAAAGAAAGCGTC
>NC_140282.1:11514172-11594172 GCF_964030765.1 Micromesistius poutassou
TCGACATAGCAACTTTATAAACAATAACATTGGGCTGAATTAAGGCAAATTCTGCCCGTTTAGCTGTATTTGTCCAGCAGATAATTCAACCCAACTGAACCTGACAGTCAGGACTGTTATAGAAGGTTTCCATGCTAACACAGCTCCTTGGTCTCTCTCTCTCACTCCCTACTCTCTCTCTTTCGTTCTCTGGAATCCATTTTAAACTGAGAGGCCTCGCCAGCGTCCACCAAATGGAACTTGGCCGGTGACGTGTTGACGTGCAGCAAATTAATATCCGTCCTGTCATAGCAGCAAGTCCAGAGAGCAGCGGGGGAGAGTTATCAGTCATAAACGATCCCGTAACGTCTTATGACTGCCCAAATTGTTTCCCATATCAAACCGCTATTGATGTTTGTGATGCTGGGCCACAATGGAAGTAAGTCCCTGTCTGTATGCGATGAATAAAGGGATGCACTAAAATAACAACCCTAAAGTGGTTCTCAGCGGTTGTTAAAATGTTCTCCGTCCTTGGAGCGCAGAAAGGATCGCCGTTTCCCTCTGTGGAATGGAGCTATGGATAGCTATGGATGGGAGGATAAATTAAATTTCATGGGCTAACATATTCCATTTCCTTCAATTGATCTAGTTCATAAGATAAGATAATAAAAAAATATTGTATTAATCCAAAAGGGGCAAATTCAGGTTTTATAGCAGCAGAAGTAGCTCACCTCCTCAACCAAATTCAATAAACTTGTAAGCAAAAAACCCAAAACAACCTAAAATATATAAATGTGTCTAACATCTAAAGTCTGATGGACTAATGGTATTTTAAATGGATTGTGTTTTAAATTGCATTCATTTTTTATTATTTTTATTTATTTATTTTACACACATACGATTACTTGAATGAGTCTACTTCATGGTCAGGACAGCGTTCCACAAACACGACCTGTGTCCGTTTTGCCGTCCACCAGTGTGTTGTACTACTGTGAATACTGAAGTAGGTCTGTGGTTCACACTGCAGAGCCAGGGGGTGACTTCCATATCGCCTGGCCTGTGATCAGGCCTGCTGCCCGTGACACCGGCTATTTGCGGTGGAGCTCCTCTTCCGTGCCACCAGAAAGAATTTGTCATGGGGCCGGGCTGGCTGTGTTTAAGAGTAGTCTAATATAGCCGCTCATGGCTGGCTCTGATAGCTTATTTATGTGTTGTTAAAAGGTGGAGCGGCCTGTTTCCAGGACATGGGATAAATACAGTGAGACCCAGATAGTTCTGTGTGCTTGGAAAGAAGATACAGAGAAGAGACAAGAGTTTTGTTTTGTCTCTTGAGTGCTAACTGACTCGGGCTCTGCACTTGACTTCACCACTTAGCTTTTTCGCCCCGAGGCTCCAACCAAATATGAAATGCTTGAATAAAAAACGTATTTTAGTGAATCGCAGATTCCGTGGGTAGAGTCGAAACTTTCAACAAAGCACCGGAAACTATACAATACATGTAAAACTGAACACACACACACACACCCACATACACTTAGCGATACAAACAGACGCAGAAAACAACAAACAACACAATGCGCAAGATGGACCACAACCTTGACCTGCTGTGGTCCATCCGGAAGTGATAGACCCCATTGTACTACGTATCTAGTCGCAGAACTAGTCGCAGCGAGCACTGACCCCAATTAACTCAGACACCACCTCTGCCTGCAGCCTATGAGGGAACAACAGAACGAGATAGGGGCCCGACTCATAGTTCACACAATGCATCTGGGTACCACCGAACTCTCTGAGTGTTAACTCTCTGTGATGGAAGAGCAGAGGGGCAAAGCGTGGGTGGCTACCACACTCACTTAACATTTCCGCCCATTGTTGAGAGGCGGTGGTAACTTTTGAGACAAATACATTATTTTACAGAGGGAAGCTTGTTCGTGAGCACGATGAAAAGAGACAATAGAACAGGGCTCCGGAAAAATATAGCACTTTGATGCCATTGCCCTCAATTCCAAAAACTGTTCATATTATTGCAAAGCCACAGCTAACACGATATGTGTATGCTGTTATGGCCTTGATATGAAAATACAAATGGGAAAGATTAAACAGTGGTATTGGCACACTGTGTACTGCGAAGGACGTTAACAAGGCCTGAACATTTTGCTTTGCAAAAAACATGGCAGGACATTCCGGGGAACTGATGGAATTCTATTCAAAGGAAAGTTATTCTCTTTTTTAGTTGAGGACCTCTTGTGTGATATCCGTGGGCGGGTCTGGGCTTTTTAAAACACAACAGGCTCTTCTGAAACATGAGATGAGAGATGTTCTTCTGAACTGAATGTTCCTAGCGTGTGATGCTCACATTGATTCAAACCGATGGTTAACTGCAGAGGTGAAGAGGAGAAAAATGGATGGTATTGAGTCGGTGCACGCATGCAGAGACAGCAATAATCCAGCAAATACTGCATGGTAGGATAGTGAGAGTGTTCGACTCCCAGCCGGAAGTTTCTGGGTTAAATCCCCAGCACCCAAAGACTGTCTGCCCGTACGCAGTGAGAAGCTAAGTTGCTACATCCTACGATTAACTTATTTTGGTTGCAGCATTACACAAATATGAACACAATTTCCCCAATTGTAAGACACTGCACAGACAAAAGCAATGTAGAGCAAATCACCACATTTTCCAACCCGACGGAGCACACAGCACTCCAGGAAGACAGTGAAAGCCACATCAGTAGCAGCATCGGCAATTAGCGCATTTGTATTACTTATCCTCATATCTGAATGAATATAATTTTAACTTGGCTATGAAACGAGAGCTTCTGCACAAGCAAATGCACAATTGCCCTCTTCTCCATCCAAATAAACACACCCTATTGGGTAGAAATATTCCAGTATTTCATCATTAAAAGCAGAGACAGGAAGGAGTAATGTAAACAAACAAGAAGGGAAAGAGTTGGCTTCTCATTTCATCTCATTTGTGCTTTGGCAGGAAACCACTGCTCAGAGTGGAGCGAGCTGGGAAGACTCAACAATGAATACATGCACCCCAATATTAAACATATCTGAACCTTGCATTATAATAGAGCGGCAAAAAAAACTTGGATTATACCCATGTAGGGACGGCAACCCGATGTTCCAAAACAGGCTGTGGCGTAAAGAGACTCCTCATCCTCCACATGTTTCACCATCGGTCTCCAAAAAGAGCAATTTCACGTTGAGTTTTGCTTTTGCATCAATGTGTTTTAATGAAGTTGTACTAGAGCTGTGTGGTCTCAAATATGGCAAGACTTGTTTTGTTAGAATCTAGAGTCTTATATGAGAGAGAGAGAGAGAGAGAGAGAGAGAGAGAGAGAGAAAGAGAGAGAGAGAGATAGAGAGTGTAAATGAGTGTGCGTGTGTGTCTGTGTGTGTCTGTGTGTGTGTGTGTGTGTGTGTGTGTGTGTGTGTGTGTGTGTGTGTGTGTGTGTGTGTGTGTGTGCCTACCTGGTCATCGTATCTGTAGGTGAGGTACTCCTCTCCTGTGGCGTCCTGCAGGAAGCTGCCCTGTGGGGAGAGGGCGAACTCTGGCAGGAAAACAGCAGCGCCCTGGGACTGGTCCACACACACACACACACACACACACACACACACACGCACATGCGCACACACACACACAGTGTAAGTGGAACACTATCCAGGCCAAAACAGTCAATAATAATAACAGCTGTGCATAAAAACAGGCACTCAAGCACACACACACACACACACACACACAGAAGCATCCCGGCATACTTTTAATATTAATAAAGCTACTAGTCATGCACGTACACACCCGCTGAAACGTGAACAGAAAGATTGAGTGGGCGCCTGACTCTCCAGGCGACCGTGCGCACGTGCACAGATTTAAAACACACATACACACACATCAACTAAAAGTACATGAGGGCCCCCACCAGTGGCCCCTGGTGTCGGGCCATTCATCCAGCTCTGGGTCCCTTTTCTCTCAGCACACCCGGACAACAACATGGTCCTTTCTAGACACCTGATACTGAATAATTCTGCTCAGCCCCCCCCCCCCAACACACACACACACACAGACACACACAAATCTGCTGCTGATTCATCAAAAAATTCCCAACAATCAGCAACTCTTCAAGACAAACAGCTTCACAACAGTGTCAATATGTTGTATCCATTTTGGTCTGAGTTGTAGAATCTATGGTGGGTTTTGATTTTGCTAAAGCAGATATTGGACGATCAGCACAAATCCACATTAAGCGCAGGAAGAGAGGATGGAGGAGACGAGTGAGTAAGTATAGACCTAACTGTGTTTGGAGTGCTGGTAACCACTATGGGAACAGAAAAAAAGAAAGAGCGACACCAGCGAAAAATAAAGAGAGAGAGGTCAAGAGGGAGAAACAACTATTGAAAGAGTCAGGATGGACAGAGAATAAGAGGAGAGGAGATGGGAAGAGAGGAAGGGGTAGAAGGAGATTGAGGGAGGCCGAAAGAGAGAGAGAGAGAGAGACCAAGAGAGAGTGACAGAGAGAGGGACAGAGACAGAGAGACAGACAGATAGACATAGAGAGAGAGAGAGAGAGAGAGAGAGAGAGAGGGACAGAGACAGAGGTACAGAAATAGCGAGACAGAGAAACTGAGGGGGGAGAGATAGAGAGAGAGAGACAGAGAAACAGAGGGAAGAGAGAGAGAGAGAGAGAGAGAGAGAGGGGGAGAGAGAGACAGAAAGAGTGACAGAGAGACAGAGACCCAACAGTTGGGGGTTGCTCTCACAAGCAGGCTTTTAAAGCCACTTAGAAACAAGTGCTAGTGGTATGTGTTTCCCTGAGGACCATCTAAGGACTGGCACTCCTCCATCACTTACTAACCCCTTGACTCTCTCTCTCTCTCTCTCTCTCTCTCTCTCTCTCTCTCTCTCTCTCTCTCTCTCTCTCTCTCATATATTTATTTTTATCTATAATCTGTATCCCTCTTTCTCCCCCTCCATCTTCTCCTCCTCCCTCTATCGCTCCTCCTTGCTCCCCCCCTCTCTCTCTCTTCTCTTCTATAGCTTTCTTAGTCTCTCTCCGTCTTCTCACTTCCTCCTCTTGCTCCATCGTCTTCCCTCTTCCTCCCTCCCTCCCTTCCTCCCTCGTCTCCCTCCCTCCCTCCCTCCCTCCCCCTCCCCTTATTCTCTGAAATCAAGCTGTCCCCAAAGTCCGGTCCAGATTCTGGGCAGCATCACTGAAAGCAATAACATCGATGGACTTGTTTGTATGCATTTGTTTGTAAACTGTCTGATATTCTGATCTAGACGTATATCCTATTTCACCAGCAGAATGGCAGCTAATGGAGCGGGGTGAAGGGGTGGGAGCTGCTCTCACTCTGCTAATCCAAAAGATATTGAGAACACATTATGGACTCGCATCATTTCCAGATGGAACTTATGCAATATTTCCAGAGGGAGAAAAAAAAAGAGTAAAACACTGGCTGCTGCTTTTTTGGCAGAACATTTTTGAAAAAAACATCTTCCACCCACCAGCTCACTATATTAAGAATTCATATTGTGGAATTATATAATTATGTGATATTATAATATTTATTTTAGGTGTATTAATATGACTACTGTCATTTATATAAAAATTAAATTAAAAAAAAACCTCTGTTTCACAGAGAAAAAGTACTGTATATATGATGGCGCTTTTGCATTTAAAATATACCTTACAGCAATCTGTAAATTGCAGCACAGTATATAAAGTAATTGTGGACTCGCGTGCTAAACCCAAGGGATGTATCATATTAAAACCAGATTTTCAAAAGAATCTATTCATTTACTTCAGTGTCCACTGTAAAACTGGAAGTGTTTGGGAGGAACACAACTTATCGAACTGCTCATGCACATCCACACGCAAAGTTGCGTGACTGGAAAACTGTAGCGGTGAAGTTGAGATACTGGGTTGGATACTCAATGGCAGCAGTCCTAAATGAATACCAAATCAATGACATTCATCTGAATTCCAGTCGCTATGGATTAATGCATCTGTCAACTAAGTTATTATTACATCAACAAACCAAAAAATAACAATAATAATCAAAGACGGCAATGGGGAAACGGCATATGTCACATGACAAGTAACTAAACACACTACTGTCTTTTTCCAATGATTTACAGATGGGTCGACCGTGTTTAAATGCAGACAATCCCTGGCAGTCTGCGTGACAGCGCCCTTCCTTCACTCTCCCGCCACCAGCTGTAACACACTGCTGTGTGTCTGGACCCCGGGCCCAACACAGCCAGCCATGTCCCGACACTGCAGCACAGACACAGCGTCCGGTGTCCATACCTTCACACACACACACGCCCAGAGCAAAGGCAAACTCAAGATGAGATCTTCTTTGTATCCCGTTAACAACTCCTGGTGAAAATGAGCACAAGAACAGAGAGAGATTTTGTGCATTTTCTCATTCATCTCAATGGTAATTCCTATGAGATAACCATGGTTCAATCTCACAGTGCCACGAGTTATCTACATTTTCTTACATGGTAGAGGTATAGGTGTTTCATTCCTAGAGTCTCAGCTATAAGAAAACTTTGTGCAGTGCAAGCTCTCAAATGAGTCTTTATATGTTACCAACAATTGAATGCACTGCCTCAATTATGTCTCCACTTTCACATAATCTAATACGATAAGGTTTGCCCTTAAAGGCAAACAATTCATGCAAATGTGATGCACTAGATATGGTTTATTAACCTCCAGTATGCACAACTTACAGAACCTTTAGCTAACTTGCACATAATTCACGTAATTTAATGCACATGCCGCGTTCAAACACCATTGAGTAAGTGCAAAAACAATGGAAAGGCATAGATGTCATGTCAAGGAAAGTAACTTTGTCCAATACATGCTCAAGGGCAACCACAACTGTGTTCACAGAGGTTTCCAATTAGCTAGGAGGATTTTTCGTTTATTTAATTGAAACTTGGAACTAAAAGCGCTTCACAGTTTGGTGAATTCTTAAAGTGATTGTTGAGTATTGATTTTTCTTTTTACGGCTAATTTAAATCATTACAGTGTGGTGTTTTGTGGGTGGGTTGGCTGAGGCTGCACACCTGTTGTGCGTTAAGCAATCGATGTGCACAGGTTAACCCAGTCATCCCCACACACACTCCAGAGACTGTGGCAGCAGGAAAACACTAACATTTTGAAATACACCGGTTAGAACATCATCCCCCTGTGTCCTGGTCATCGGGGGAGGTGGGGTGTGGCAGCCACCTAGGAGGTATGTGGCAAAGGACATTTCTACATACATACCTTCATATTAATTGTATTAGGTATTAACTGAATATCTGTGGATACACTTCTTAGATTTGTTAGATGAAAGTCTCAGACTTGTCTCACGTTCTACTCTTTACTATAATCAATACATGATTGGGATCAGGTGTACAAAGATCTCTCCCCTGTTTATCCTACTTCTCAAATATTGAGGAAATCAATATCTAAGTTCAACCACATTTTTCTTAAAGAAGTCTTCTAATCCCTCTTTTTTTCATCTCTTTATTGCTCATAAGGGAGGAGGAGTGGGAGAAGTAACTCAGATGTTAATGATCACAAAATGATGCAAAAATGCTGAAACGTGCACAAGCACACCAACACCCTAAACCCTCAACGTCTTTCCCACATGACTTCATTGATGTGAACACACACAGCGATCAATAATTGATGCCCTTTCTGTTTACGCAGTGATGTTAAGTAATGCATATGCACACATGCATGCAGGCACACACATGCACACACACACTCACAGACACAAACACACAGGTCTACGCTTACCGTTATGTGTAGTGCACGATCTGGACACAATATGCACACACACACACACACACACACAGACACACACCAAGGTGGTCCCACTTTGAAGTTAGTGACTCGGGGCGAAGCGTCCAGCCATTAAAGCACTTTCTCTAATAGAGGTTACACATCAGTGGAAGGACAGTATCAGGAGAGGGTCCACTCTGCACCCCCCACCACCACCACCACCACCACCCACCCTCGTCCCCTACCCCAGGGCTTCTGCTGCTGCAGGCTTATTCCGTGTCCCCCTGGATCAGTTGGCTCCTTCACATGAGGGGGTGGTGGAAGGAGGGGGGGGGGGTAGAGTACCAGACAAAGGAACAAGGCTCACACTCACACATATGAAACACACGCACACACACACACACACACACACACACACACACACGCACACACAGGAGCAGATGTTTCACAGAGAGCGTTGGTGCACAGTGGTGAGAGCGAGGGACAGAAACTGCATTCACAAGATAGGAGACGGAGAGAAAAAGGGTCCATAGAGGTCTGGAGATAAAGACTTGTGAACCGCGTCTGGGGGGTGGTGGTGCAAAAACAAACCGCGGTACTCTGGAGAATCCTAATCCAGATTCTAGGTTTCCGCTGCCCTGTATGGATTCTCAAAACAAATAGGATGTTGATATTTAGTCTGAGGGGGGAGCTTGGTCGAAATTCAGACGTCCATTTACAAGGTCCAGGATTGTAATGATGTGTTATCGTATATGTATTGGTTTAGTTGTGATATTATCTGTGATCGGCCTGATTATTAATGGATTTGATTTGGTCCAGATGTACAAATAGAATAGGGGAGTAGGAATGCATTTCTCAATCAGTACGGAATTCATTGTGAGTTCCAATACGAGAAGGACAGTTAAGTACTTTGCGTGCATAGCCAAGAAAAAATAAATAAACTAAACAACTGCCGTTTAGTTGTTACATTTACATTTAGTCATCTAGCTCACAATGTTATCCAGGTACTTATAAGGGATGCTGAGGACGATCAAAGGAGTTTTAATTGGAGTCACTAAAAAAATTAATACAATCTGAGAGCAAAGCTGCAGTACGAATCATTATTGGTGGTCAAGTACATTATTAGTAGGAAATTAAATACAAAAAAAGAACAGCACTCTTGCTACCACAGCTTTATCTGTCCAACACACCTTTAAAGTGGTGTGCATGTGTGTGTGCTTTTGTGTGTGTGTGTGTGTGTGCGTGTGCGTGTGCGTGTGCACATACACACAGGAATGTTGTGTATGTACATGCACGTTACCGCTTGACCGTCAAACTCTTGGTTTTAGCAGGTGTAAAACTTTTGTTTTACACCTTTGTTCCTACAGTAGGAGATAAATTGTCTGTGGTCTGTGTGGGTGTGCGTGTGTGTGTGTGTGTGTGTATGTGTGTGTGTGTGTGTGTGTGTGTGTGTGTGTGTGTGTGTGTGTAATAGTAGCCCTTTGTGATGGGCTACACTGAGACCTTTTGTGTGTGAGAACAGTACCTGACAGCTTATTACATCGAAATAAATGTACATTGTGTGTAAATTGGGGACCTGACACTTTCTGGGTGAACCTCCCCGGGAAAGTTCCCCTGATGGCACTCACGGACCATTGTCATCGTTAGGACTGTCAATCAAATACAGAAAGTGTTTGCTGAAAATAGACAGCAGACCTTAGACCTGTTATGGAATCAATGTAAACAAAATGAAAAATAAATGTGTGGTGGATTCTTACATGTTACTTTCCTGTAGACACACAACTTTGTTTCACCCCATACGTTGAGAAATCCTTCACTGTTATACAATGAGATCTGTTTCAGATTTGTCAGTAATATAGCTGCCTGAATACTTTTTGTCAAGCTTTGAATAATCAGTACATTTTCCGAAAGGAATATCAGGATATTCATTCTTGATAAATCCAGGCCTAAGGCTGCAATCATCCCGTGAAGTATTTTCTGAAAAACACTTCAGGTTGACTGAGGAAACTCAATGGGCTTCTATGATAAGATCACGTCTGTCTCACACTTTGCCCAATCCCTCTATCTATATGTAGCCCTTTGCCAGCCTTCCTTATAGTTCCTGGAAGGAATCAAAAGCAAAGATACCAAAGTATTGGAGAGCTGAATACTGCTAAATTCATTTCCAAAATAGCTCATTCCCCTTTAGTCACTAGAGACAAATGATTGGATAAGTAAGTATGCATTTCAGTTGGTGTAGAAAGTAAGTGATCATCCTTATTCAGCAGCAGAGTGAATAAAAGTCATGTAGCGTAACAACTCTCTTAAAAAATGTAATAAACTGATGATGTAAAACTGGGTGCACTCGATGAGGACCATTGAATCATTTAGTTTTTGTTAATACGTGTGTGTGTGTGTGTGTGTGTGTGTGTGTGTGTGTGTGTGTGTATCGCGTGTGTGTGTGTGTGTGTGTGTGCGCGCATTTTCTCATATCCAGCCCTTCCAATCAAACCAGAGAGGATTGCTTAAGGATCCACAAGGTGCCACTTGAGAAGGACGCACAAATCATTGTGACGCTCACTAAAGTTGTGTTCTATTTGTCTGAAACCTGTGAAGCCACACGAGTACACACGACCATGTCGTGGGGCAGTACCAGAATAATGTTTTGGAATTTCCTGATGGACTTGAGTGTTATCAAAAGCAAATGGAAAAATACAGCCCTTTGAACCGCTGAAAGTAATAGGATTCTATTCCTTTTTGAGGTCACGCTTCAAACATGAACCAAGTGCATAAGCATAGCGCCTTATGCAAGGTAGTGCTGATCATGTTCTTGAATGTACTTCTCCTATTCCACCCAGGCAGGCTTGACCATGTGTGCATGTGTGCTCATTTGTGCATGTGAATAACAGACAGAGAGGGGTTCAAGAGGTTAGAAGGATGAATGGCCTAGTCAGTCCTACAGAAACGAATTGAATTAGGTGATCCCATAAAAAAAACGGCAGGTTGTGCTTCGTTGCCTTGAAGCAAAAATACTCGGAACATAGATCCAGCAGCCTCTGGATTATTGAGATCATTGAATGAGTCCTTCATTCCAGTGTAGTGCACTGTGGGCAACCATGGACATACTGTGCATACACACTGTTTCAGTAAAATGCTAGCACGGTGATACAGTGGGTGAGCTTGGGCTCTTGTGTAGTAAATACAGCACAAATGCAACACATACAACATTGTAAAATGATATAGTATGATGAATTACATTTGATTTGATAGGTCACCTCCAATCTGTCGGGACACTATATTGGACGCTTCACAAAGAAATAAATCAACCATAAACAACCATAAATCTGCGTGTATTCCACACACGCACGACAATCTAAAACCATGCTACCGACGCTAACAGCACTGCTACCTCTCCACCCCGCTCCACGCTGGCCTCTGATGGAGCACAGTGTAGCTTCACACTGGCTGCTGGCATTTATTTTAAGACTCATCACACTGACAGCCGAGCTGAAACGCTGAGGGGCCCATCAACAGGATGTGCCGAAAATGGTAGCCTGGAAAGGTGGCATGGGGGCGCATCACTTCCACAACAAAGTTCAGCAAAGTCGTTTTGGTTGAATTTGATCAACAGCCACGTTTAGCACTGACTAAACATCGTCATCACTCACCGCATGCCCCATCTCACCGCCACAGGGTTACTTAATCATCCTTAAGTTAATTATACCTCATCTCTAACGACCGTCAACAACCACCTGTCCGGTCAGAACGAATGGCGCCGGTGAGAAAACAATTACAAACGTATAAAGTACGCAACGAGAACAAATGAACTCACAATTATGGCCGACAAATGTGCAGAGGAGTCCAGGCCCAGTGCTCACAATAAATATTTCTATAAACTGATAAAAGCGTAATTTGTTTTTATCACGATGGTGATTCATGGTTTGGCTCATGCTCTCATGCAGCACGCCCCACACAACCCCTGATTTATTCATGACTCAAATCTGATATGTGCTGGTGGGCGCCGATCGACATTCAATGGAGGGCTATTTTTTTCAAAGCGTTGGACGAGAAGTCAGAACAAAAAAAAAAAGCCTGTATTGATCGCTGGGCTTCGAGGAACTAGGCCTGCTCGCATCAAGGTGTGTTCTCATCAGCACGTTCAGTGGCTCAGCCATTTTGGAGCTGTGTGCTGGAAGTGAATGATCTCAAGTATAGATCGCCGTCTACAGCCAAACGGGTTAAACTCTCACAGAGCAGTGTCTGTGTAAAGCATAATTCAGCGATTCCTTTTGGGTTTTTTGTTTGTTTTGGGAAGAAAGATTCCGTCCAGATTTGTGCATTTGTGTGATTTGTGTTTAACTTAAATATTTCACTACACTCTCTGGTTATAAAAGCTCCTATTTTTTGTGGTCTGGCTCTGCTGTGGTCGAATTGAACAGTATTTGGTTCCACATCTGTGCACCTGACAAACTCTCTTACACTCTCTCACACACGAAAGCCCAAAAACGCACATTTGTCTTATCTCCAATGCTTCCACTAGGCTCTTCCAATGTGATGGATAGCTGTAATGAGAGACCATCTAGTCTTGGCGTTATGTGTGTGCGTGTGTGTGTGTGTGTGTGTGTGTGTGTGTGTGTGTGTGTGTGTGTATGCATGAGTGTGTGTGTGTGTGTGTGTGTGTGTGTGTGTGTGCAGCAGCTCTTCAGAGAAGGGTTCTGCTCTTTCACATTTTAATGGGAGGAGAGCTGAGGAGCTTTTACCGGCTCCACCAAAAAATGAAAAAACGACACAGGCCATGGTGAAGATAGAGACATAGATGGATTGAGATAGAGCGAACGAGAGCGAGAGCAGTAGAAGAGGACTACAGCAGGAGAAGAGAGAAATACAGCCCCAGAGAGAGAGAGACGCGTGGGACAGATAGAGACAGAAAGAGGGAAGAGAGAGGGGGTTTAAGAATGAGGGTTGAAAGGGGAGGGAGATTGAGATTGAGAGAGAGAGAGAGAGAGAGAGAGAGAGAGAGAGAGAGAGAGAGAGAGAGACAGAAAGAGAGTGACAGAGAGAGCTCTGGGTGATAGAGAAATATATATACTAAAAGTCCACCAAGAGGCAAGATACGGTGGGAAAAGAGGAGGAATGGTGCAGGAGGGGTTCTCGAGAGCTCGGGTGGGGGGGGGGGGGGGGTAGTGAGTGGTGAGTAGGGGGCTCTGTTGAATGGCAACCAGTGTCCAACGCCCGTGAAAGAAGACCTCTCTCTCTCCCTCTCTCTTCCTCTCTCTCTCTCTTTCTACCTCTACCTCTCAAAATTGAGGGTGCAATATTATGTGAAATGGGAGGGGGAGGGGGGGGTGCAGAGGTGGCTGCTTGGCTGAGTGTGTGTATGTGTATGTGTGTGTGTGTGTGTGTGTATGTGTGTGTGTGTGTGTGTGTGTGTGTGTGTGTGTGTGTGTGTGTGTGTTCATAGACAAGATTTAATAGACAAGTGATCTTTTCACTTCTACCATTTAGCTGAAAGTCCAGACACTGCCATTGATCCATAACTGGTGGTGTGGATGTGTGTGTGCGTGCGTGTGTGTGTGTGTGTGCATGTGTGTGTGTGTGTGTGTGTGTGTGTGTGTGTGTGTGTGTGTGCGCGTGTGTGCGTGCGTGTGTGTGTGTGTGTGTGTGTGTGTGTGCGTGTGCATGTGCGCGTCAATGTGAGTTCCCGGGAGAGACGTGCACATGTATTTGTAGTCAAATAACAAATGTCCTCCAAATAGAAACCCATCTCTGAACGTGTGACATCCTGTACCTACATCATCCGGCAGGATTCTGGATGAAAACAGATCCAACTGAATCCAAACCACAGATCCATGCATCACGCATTTTGCCTCCACACTTTCCCCTTGACGTTCCCCGACTCCCACCCAAACACTGACCACGCGTGTTGTATTAAAGCCTGTTCTAACATTAGCCCACTGCTTCCCATCCCTTGCTTAAACACATTCAGACGTTCCTGTTGACTTAGGCCTTCATCTGAAAACCCTGCAGATCCCAGCAGGTGGAGGTGGAGGGAGGAGGAGGGAGGTGGAGGGATGAGGAGGGAGGCGGGGGGAGGGGGGGGTGAATGGGGTCAGGGGAGACATTACAGGTTAATGGCGGTTAACGGTGATGGTAAAAAGAGCAAATGAAGCCTAACAAAGTCGCTTGTCTCTTACTTTCCCAGGCTAGGGAAGAGGAGGATGCTTGGTAGAGGCATGCAGGATATCAGGGTGTTCCGATATGCGGTCGTGTGTTCTTGTGAGCAACTTGATTGATTGATTGATAAAACAGATGTCATAAACGGACACGGTTGATGTTTAAATGAGCTCTGAACATGTCAATAGACGACCGGGAGAAGCTATGCATTCTTCATCTACACGTGTCACCGTCGTGTTGAATAAGAATAACACGCAGGCCGGTCAGGTCGGTGCGGGTCAAACAATAGCCAACCACAATCATAATAATAATGATCGGGAACATAACACCGTCGCCACCTCTGACCGCCCACGAACAACACCGGGATGGAATAATAAACGCAGACTCCCGATGCTGTCCATTAACCCGGTGACATCACGGTGACAGCGGCCGCGGCGAGAACAGGCGCCGACCCCCAACTCCTCCTCTGTCTCTCCCCCCCCAGCCCCCCCCCCCCCTCTTCGCCCCTAGCCTCCCCCCTCCCCACTCGCCGGCCAATGCCTTGGAAATCCCATTATTCTAGATGGATATCTTAATTGCTCCCTGTCTCGGCTGGTTTTCCCCTCCGTACGGGGCCACTTGTGGAGGGTGCTATGAGGCGGGTGGGGGGTGTGTGAGGGTATAGTGTGGTGGAGTGTGGGGGGGGGTGTTGTGGTCGCGGTCGGGGTAGGAGTGATTGACACTGAGTGAGACCGTTTTTTTTGGCTTGACACTATCCACTGTGAAGATCTAATAGATTATAAAGTTGTGAAAGTTCAACGAGAGAGAAGGACCCCCCACCCATGTAGAAAGTCAAAACACCCCAGACCACGTGGTCAGGCAGAGTGGTGTCCTGTCCCTGATGTGCACCCTAGATAAGGTTCCATGGCAGGGTAGGACCACAGAGGGTGATTAGCATAGTCTCCTGGAAGTCCATACAGAGATGTAGAACTAATTTCTGCCATACTTCACCGGAATGAGGGGAACACTTTTTCTAAATGTTTTTTTGCCAGACGGAACAAGTTTTGGACAGGCCTGAATTCGGCTAAACCGCAAAGCCTCCACAAACCAATATGGAAATCTCTTTCTTTTTTTCCTTCGCCTCAATCCCTCTGTCTAGTAATTCTGAGGCCTGTGTTATATTGGATCTTGATGCAGTCACGTCCAGGGGGACGGGAGATGTGGTTGGCTGATGGGGTTTGTGATGTGACCAGAAGATAAAAATCGAACACAGCCAGCAGCCAGGATTTGAGAGTCATCTTGAAAACTGTTAACAATCCCCCACTGTGGCTTTTCAAATCAGTTGAGATCTTGTTCATTGTCTACCATCCTTCCGCTACTTACATGAAATCTCAGTGTTGAACATGAATGTGCTGAAATCTGAGCACTTATGGGAACTAAAGACAGACAGCAATCATCCTTCTGGCTCGTGGAAGCTTCTTAAAGTGCATCTGTTCTCTGGAATGAAACGTGGGTGTCATCGGGTCCAGCAGAGGTGGGTTCAGTGTGTTTCCGCGACGATTTTTCTCAGTACCAAGAGCTCCTACCTGCTCACTGTCAAAGAAAAAACAGTTTTGGAAGAAAGCAACAGGAAACAAGCCTTAATGACCTCATCCGGCGTGTGTGCTTGTGTGTGTGCGTGCGTATGTGCTCTTGTATGTGAGTAAGTGAGTGTTTGTACTTCTGTACGGCGGTTGGCGCGGGGCTGGTGAATGATGTAGGCACGGGGACGGCTTGAGAGGGGGTTGATGGGGGTTGCTTTCTTAAAGCGTTTCCTGGGAAAACAAGAGTTTGGTACAAGGCCTAAAAAGGATGACAGGACGTCGCCCCGCATGGCACCAGGAAGGAAGTGGACGGCAAACAGGAAATTGAAGGCAACTGACAGGCACAACAGAGGGTTGTTGTTTTTTTACACGGTGGTGACTTGTGGCCTTTCTCTGTTTCTCACCTTTGTATTGGTTTTCGGTTTCCGTCTGTCATTCTCCCCTGCCTGCGCTCCTATATCTTAGCATTCTCTGCTTATTGTTGTGGAGGATAATGGCAGGAAACGACAATGTATCGACATGTGCTCCCAAATCATGTCCTGAAGAAGGCTTGGTATGTGCCTTCAACCGTACACGATGAATTAACCAATTAGACTATATGTTCCATTAGAAATCTCAACGGCTATTTCTCTGTAATTAGGTGAGAGATCGCTTAATAGATAATCCAGAAGACATTACCCTAATTACATCGAGGGCCGGATAGTGTCTTTGCTAGGGGGACAAAAGGTCCAGAATTGATCCTCACTGTCCACAGATTACAAGTAGCAGGCACAAGGGCACGGCTATAGGGGACCAGGCTACTGGCCCTTGGGCCTCATTGGCCAAGAACCCTCTGGCCAAAAACATTTGCACATTAATAGTAGTTTTATTGTTGTCGTTTTTAGGACTGCGTATGCTGTTGTTTAAAATCTAATTGTTCTGAATATATCTGAAATGCTCATCCTTAGAACAGAGAATTCTTGCTCTTTAACTATCTGGGTAGGGGGTCCTCTTAAATTTTCTTGAGCCACTGCCCCTCATGATGTCCATGCACGGCCCTGGACCTGAACTCTGGAGGATGCTTCTGAATGACGATATATCAGAAATCAAGCATCTGATAAATGACTGAATAGTAATTACAGTAAAGTAATGATAACAGAATAAGTCATAGGAGAACTACATTCTGCCCATAAGGGTAAGGGAGCTTTTGGACCACACACGTTAACTGGTGTTATTCTGCATGATTCTGCAACAAATCTGTCCATTTTGTTTGTAGCAAACACAAATGTGCCAGGATATACATTAATTACAGCAAAACAATAAAAAAGCAGAGACACAAGATTGTTCTAGCAGACCTACCAACTCTCTCTCTCTCTCTCTCCCTCTCTCAAAATCTGGAAAAAACACAAAAACAAAAAAACACACATACACACACGCTTACACACAAACACACACACACTTGCACATACATACACTCACACACACACTGCTCCTCTGTGCTCCTTTCCTTTGCAACCACATGTTGTGAATGGAAACAGAGCCACAGGTGCTGGAGTGCATACCCCCCCCTCCCCCCTTCCCCCCTTGCTCCCTTGGCAGGTGTACTACTCAGTGTAGCTACTACCAGGTCAGGTGTGTGTGTGTGTGTGTGTGTGTGTGTGTGTGTGTGTGTGTGTGTGTGTGTGTGTGTGTGTGTGTGTGTGTGTGTGTGTGTGTGTGTGTGTGTGTGTGTAACTGATATTTTCACTTCCAAAGTATTGGGAAGCAGATGGTTTGAAGACATTACCAGAAACACCTGTGCACCCCCACCCCCCCCCCCCCCTCCTCCTCCTCCTCCTCCTCCTCCTCCTCCTCCCCCCTCCTCCCCCATGGACACACAAGTGGCTTTCATTGTTCTAAACTTATTTCCCTTTTAATGGTCCCCCTGTGTACCACTCTCGTGGATGTAAATCAAGCGAGGACAGTCAAACATGGGAAATGGTAGAGAGAACACAAAAAAGTGCGTGGAAGAGAGGAGAGGAGGGGGGGGGAATGAGAGAAGGGAGGATATGAGAAGAGACAAGACCACTAGAGAGACGAGACCACAAGAGGCAGGGGAGGAGAGGAGAAGAAAGGGAAGGATATGAGGAGAGGAGAGAGCACATAAGAGATGAGGAGAGGGGAGGAGAGGAGGAGAGAGGGGGGAGGAGTCAAGAGGCGGAGAGAAGAGGAGAGGAGTTGAGAGGAGGAGAGGAGAGAAGGGGAGAGGAGGGGAGAGAAGGAAAGTCGTGGCTGTGAGAGGAGAGTAGGGGAGAGGAAGGGAGAGAAGGGGAGAGGATGGGAGAGGAGGAGAGAAGGAAAGTAGTGGCTGTGATAGGAGAGTAACAGAGAGGAGGGAATGGGGGAGGAGGGGAGAGAAGAGGAGAGGAGTGGATGTGAGAGAAGAGGAGAGGGAGGGGACGGAACGAGGAGAGGAGAGGAGGATTCAATTACATCAGGCAAACAGGCGCACATGAACAAGATTGTACTGTTGGTTACTGCTTTCTTGGCCGAACATACTTTGATGTTTCAATGTGTGCACATAGATTGATACCATGGTCCGTTGCGTCCTGAGTTTCCTGTCAGTGTTTTGGAGGCCATTCTTCATGAAAAATATGAATTACAACCCCCATGTCCATTAAGCTTTGTTGGAAGCCATTTGAATGTGCATGTCCGATCAAAACCATTTCAAAGCAAATGTAAATTAAAAAAATCCATCAAACATGTTTTCTTCTGTCTCCACTGGCCTGCACTAAACTTCAACACACCCTGTTGTTCTCTTGCACAGCACGGAAGACAGAGCCTGACTCTGAAGTAGAAGACTTTTGCAATTGCTTCACCAACGGAGTGACTGCCAAATCAACACATTGAAATCCAGCTACATTTCCCTACTGGCCATGAGCTGCTTGACCCGTGCAAATCAATAAAGGTTTAGCAAGAGACAAAGCCCAAAAAAAATGTCCTGAGACAAATTCTAATTTCACACAAGCACTTGATGAGGACATTGGTAAAATGCAGCACAGGTTTATCAAATTAACTCATATATCCAAAGAATAAACAAAGGGAAAACAAATATTGTTCACTGGACCTGAACCATATGACAATATATTAGGCCATCCGGTCTAACCATATATGGAATCAGATGTTTAGCTGTGCAACAACGATTATGTGACAACCAGCCATCCGTCAGACCAGCTTCACACCAATCCATCTGTCCGTCCATCCATCCTTTACCTACCTGGACAAGGGGAAGAAGCGAGAGGGCTATCGCAGCCTTCCAGGCGAGACAGATTAAGTTTGAAGTCTCCATCATTCCCCGGGATATGGTGGTTTAATCACAAGGTTGCCTTCAACCTGTGGGACAGATTATGGTTTCAAATATTGGTGTAGAAATTGGTTGTTCGTTAAACGGCCATTAAGTCATCTTTAGAGCATCGACATTACAATTCCCCCGCTGATAACACCTCCTAAAAGAGAACGAACCCTGAATATAAATATGTTGTGTTCACCTTCTCTGTGGTCAAGTTTTAGTTTCCAAATGTAAACCGACAACAGCTACTTAACCATCTCCCTGAACCAAGAATTATGCGCATCATCCGCGTCAAGGGGTGGCACATAATCCAACTGAATATATTTTTTGGAGCCAACAACAAATCGCTCAATAAATCACGTTTGCTGAACGTATTTTATTCAGCTTATTATTATAGTAAGTAAAGCAGGGGCTGCCTGGGCGTTCGGTCACTGCTTCGGGAGAAATAGAAAGGCTTACCTACCTTATGGGAAGTGCAATGCGCTCATTGGGGTGATCCACATCGGTGATTTCTCATCAAGAAAAAAATAATACTGCTTTGCCACTTGCCACGATTCCCCGTCCTTTCTATCATGAGATCATGAGGCGAATGTGTCGCTGGGAAAGTGAATAAATGTGGCCAACTGTGTGGCGGGCAGACAGGCTCGCTGTGAGCGGTGCTCCGGTGAAGTCTCTCCTCCGCTCTGTAGCGCACAGCTCGTCCAGGAGCGATCTGAGGCGACACAAGTTGGGCGCGTTACGCAGGCAAGAAAAAAAAAAAAAAAAGGAAAGAGGCTGCCCTCACGGTTCTGCACAGTAAATCAAAAAAAAGAAAAAAAGTTACGTCCAAATCTTTTTCCTGGCAATCGCCAGGAAAGCTTGGTCATTATGTTGATGATGATCGTTTCAAATAGGCTGTAAAAACTCACATTTAATACTTGAGTTTATTTGGTTGAATAAAGCTTAGGCTGGCCACCACCGTCTGTAGTAACCCATTTTTATGTTTTATATTAACATTGTAATTAAGCATAGTCGAATATATGTGTTATTTGGACACATGGTCAGAAGCAATGCATGCATCATCTGATTTCCAGAACTCTTTATTTTATCTTTACTTTATATCCCAATAACATCTCATCGTGCATAGTTATGCAGGATGAGTTGTTATTGTACTATTGCTCATGAAGCCTGCGGTTTCGGTCAGGGAGGACCAGGGTCGGAGAAGGAAGCGGGGTGGGGGTGGATATCACTCGCCATGCAACTGGATGTGCAAGAGGTGGGTAAGTGCGTACCGGTATCTGCCAAAGGGCACGACGCGCCCCCGTCATAATTGTGAGGTGAGGAATAGAAGCTGGCAGTGAATGAAGGAACTCAGTTTTCTTCTTGCACTAATGAGCACATGATAACTCCTTGCTGAGCCTGGTTGGCGGTGTGTTACGCCTGTTGGGGGTGTACTTTGTTTTATGAATAATACTTTGTTTGGGGGATTGGCGGGTGGAATGAGGAGTTAGATGAGTACTGACAAATAATAGGCTATCATGTGAAATAGATTGAGGAAAAAATAAGTCAAGGAAGTAAGGCATGGATGAATTCCAGGATTGCAATTCGAGGTTTCTGTGGGAATGTGTCTCCCTCTTGTGGTAACATGTTGCAAACAATCACTGCAACAGTGTTTCATTCTTCTAGTTATAGGCTCATCGTGGTGTAAAAGCCCCTCCAAGTTCAAATGTGGGGCACTAACTTCAATTAAATGCAGAAAAAAAAAAAATTAAATAAAACCTGAAGGCGTTTTATCTAAAGAGACGACCCACACAATGTTTTAAATGCCAACATAATGGTTTAACACTTGCTATACTATTGTGATAGGCTGCAGAAAATGGTGTACATCAAACAAGCGTCCTGTCGTCCAATCCCGTGTAACCAAAATATTTCTTTCGGATAATTGCGCTACTGCACCCTTAAATACGTCCGTGCGTAATGCGCGTAATCGGATGGTGACATCAGCTGCTCTGGGCATTTCTTTCCTGCGAGTCATCATCACGCACATCAGCTGACAACGTGAGTTGTGCACTATAGTGGTGCACAGTGCACACCGCGTTGTTCCACATCGATGCGCATAAAGTTACATTGGTTTCACCTGCGTCTTAATGAAGAACCTCCCTTTTGTTCGCCACATACACATCACATACCTCTCCAAGTGACGCTACAGTCAAACGTCTGATGTGCGCAAGAGGTAGGGCTTTATTCATCTATGGATTGACATTTCCATTGTTGTTGTTTTTACAATGTGAAGTTTGACACGGTTTTTTTCTAGGGCTATTGTCAGGCTGTGACTTTAGCATTGTGTTGTGTGTATTCAACATTTAGGTTTATCTGGAGCGCTATCCCAACACCACCACCACCACCACAATCACCACCATGGCTTCTGCTACATCCACCCCGGCCACTTCATCCTCCACTAGCCGGGCCACGCGCTCCATGGGCCGGCGCGGCCCCTCCGGTGACGGCCTCCCAGAATCCGGCATCAGTCCCACACGCATCTCCCGCATCCAGGAGAAGGATAGTCTTCGACACTTGAACGATCGCCTAGCAAATTACATACATCGTGTGCAAGAATTGGAAAATGAGAGGTCTTCTATGCTGCTTCTGCTGGAGGAGAAGGAGGACACTACGTCCCGGGAGATGGGCAATGTCCGGCGGTTGTACGACGCGGAGTTGGCCGACGTCCGGAAGTCACTGGACGAATTGGCCAACGAGAGGGCCCGGTGGCAAATGGAGTGTGGGAGTGTGAAGGAAGAACATAGGAAACTACAAGTCAGGTGATACTGCTCATGCATTTTGTACGTTCTTACCGACACTAAGCAGTTTGCATTGCATTTCATGAATTAGTGGAAGTGGGGAATATATTTCTAAACTGCAGGTGCTTATGTGCGGACACGTACAGCGAGATAAATACCTGTGTCTACCTTTTGTACTTGCAAATTAAGTGCTTTGTCAAGGGGAGATGTATACACATTCAGACTTTTCTTGCATCTAGTGGGTGCATGCTTCTCTGTTAATGTAAACATTTTTTTAATTAGTATTAATTAGTATTTATTTCTGTATTTTATTTATTTATTTATTCATGCTAAAGTGCAGGACAATACCAGAGCACAATGAAACACAATACATACATCCAACACGCAGTGACAACAACAACAAAGATGGCAGCATGAAAAGACGACCCCTAGGAAGCAAGAAATGCTTATAGCGGGGACCCATGACCCACATGTGGTACTAAAGGAAACAATACAAAAATGTTGTTGAAAGGCTGTGTTAAGATGGATTAAGATAATGAATGTATTTTAGTGTGCCATTGCTTAATGGTATTTTTATGTCTCTCCCACCGTCTTGACCCAGGAACCAGAAGAAGGAGGCTGATCTGGCCAACGCCGTGACCCAGTGGAGGAGTGTGGAGGCGGCCCTCCGCTCCAAGGACACAGAGTTCACCAGGGTGCTGGGGGACAACAAGACTCTGACCAGCGACGTCGCTGAGCTCCAAGAACAGCTGGACAATGTAGGAGATCACGTGTTTGCTTAACAGCCATACTTTTGCTACTGGTTGCAAAATCCATGAGCCAAGACTGTAGTCTTGAAAGATCCACAGCAATAGAGACCACAAATACACTAGTGTTAGGGTTCAATCCCCAATGTCCACTTTCTACCTATATCTATTACTGAGGAACATGCCTAAGCCATACCTGCTCCTTTTAAAAAAAAAACAAATGTAGGCTATGTATAATTGGCTTTGTACACAAACGTCTACTAAATGGTGACTCCACGGTTTATGAAAAAACTGAATCTAGTTTGCAAAAAACAGTGAAAAGTAGTTGGGAGGAGTAACCGGTAGAACTAATAGCTAGCAAATATTTATTTTGACACATTTCCATGTTTAAAGCATTCTCTTCTTGCTCTAATATTCTAATATTGGACACTTTTTAAAATGTTTAGTCTCCAAACCCACCATTGAACTCTACAAAAGGACACGACAGACATCAGACATCAGGGTTTTAAAGGGTGCTGTGGGTGTGTGTTCCCTGGTGTCCCCAGGTGGAAGTGGTGCTCCGGGAGACCCAGACCCAGCTGAGCTCGGAGGTTCTGAGGAGGGTGGACCTGGAGAACCGCATGCAGTCCCTCAAAGAGCAGCTGGACCTGCAGAGGAACATCAGCGACCAGGTACGGCACCACGCACGCATACACATTGCATACGCATATGTGTTGATTTGTGAAGTTCCTGAGGGAAGACTAGGTCACATCAGAGCTTCATGGTGGACTTTGTTTATCTCCCCAACTAGCAACTATGACACTGTCACATGGAATGTAGCACACTTGGAACAAAAATGAATCAGCAAAAGCATTAAAACGACGATAGGCAATGTATTTTAGAAACACATATTTTCCTATTTGTTGAAATGCTCTTGAAATCCAGACGGCAAACTACAAAGCATGACTTGAGTCATCCAAAAGGCTAGGCAGACCTAAGGCATCTAGTCATGTGTTTTTGGGGAGTGGCTTTGGAGAGAGGCCTGAAGGAAGGGAAGAGTCTTCTTTTATAATATAGTCTACTCTGGCTGGTTTCTCCAGAGTTGCCTACCCTTGCTTTTAACTTGAACCTTTTCAAATGTATAAAATGTGACTAGGAATCTGTGTTCCCTCCTCTAAATTAAGTTACAAGTTCACTTTGGTTGAGGTCTTCTATCCCTACATAAGGTGGAGCCGTTATGCCCTTGGTGATTCGTACATACATTTTCATTGTTGCAACTCCCGCCGTAGCTCTTTTGATTTGATTTGTGTTCCCCACTTTTAAGTTGCATCGCATAAAAGCGCCTGCTCAATGCCCGTAGGAGATCCTGGACGTCCGTAGCAGACATGAGAGCCGCATCGTGGAGGTGGAGTCAGGCCGGAGGAGGGAGTTTGAGAGCAAGCTGGCCGACACCATGCAGCGACTCCGCCAGGACCACGACCTGCAGGTCAAACAGTACAAGGAGGAGCTGGAGCGCAACTTCACCACAAAGGTACATTATTGTAATAGGTATATAACGTTTCAGTTAGAGGTGCAACAGCTGAAGACTAGTATGAACCTATTGCAACCGAGCATTCACTGTAGCAGCACCCAACCTCTGGACCCTCTGCTCGTCTGTTATTTTTGATTTAGTTAGTTTGTTTTGTTCCAGCCCACGTTGTAAAGTGTCCTTGAGTTTTGAAAGGCACTATGTTTTCGAGGTTAAATAATCTAAAATTAAAAAAAATGAATATAAATCTAATATAGTAGTATTAGTAGTAGTCCTTCTTTCACACATGAACTCTATCAGGAGTTTCACACAGGCAACCCACCACAGGAGATGAGCCACATCAGACGTGTTCCCACATACTGGAGATACTCTGTATACTTTAGGCGAGGGCTGGTGACTGGGTAGAACGTGTAGGTATGGGACACGATGCAAAAAGTGTTCAACGCATCAAAGTTGGCGAGTGAGGCTACGAATTCTGTATATCGGGATATTTTTGCGTGGATATAAATACTGCACTTATTCAGATGTATCCATATTGACCGATCAGTGGAAGGCAAAAAGAAGTTTGAAGGCAAAATACAGGCAAGAGAAAAGTACGGTGTCAGCAACACGCCTACTCGCTTGTTGTGAATTCTCCAATTGTCTGGCCTTAACACAAGCAGTAACCCCGGAGGGGTGGATTCTGACTTTTGTGTTCACACATGCAGCCCCACCGGGTATTATGTCAGACTTGCGGTGTGAAAGGCCTATAGATGTTCAGCCGCTATGCAAATGTTGTGTGCCATGGAAAAAACACACACGCATACTCCACAAAAACGCATGCACACATACAGCATATTTAAAGAGAAGCCAAGGATTGATCCATCAACCAACTATCAGTAGGACTTTTTTTTTTATATAACCCACTGAACTATTGAGTGAGCTTTGAAATGCCCTCGAGTTATTTCAATTGATTTTCGAGAGAATCTGATCAAATGCCTGACATCTGAAATGCATGTCTACACCGGTAGTTCTAAATCAAAGTATGTGTGTGTTACACTCTGTGCCCCAGCTGGAGAACGCCCAGCAGTCGATGCTGGAGAAGGACGACATGGCGTCCACTAACCGAGACGAGCTGACCACCACCAAGCTCCGGATGGAGACCCTGGGGTCTCAGCTCAGACAGTACCAGAAGGAGGTAGGCGTAGGAGCCAATGGTCCAACTACAACCCAGAGCATGTGGTCCACAACAACTACCACCCTTTATGAAGGAATTCCTACTAAATGTGGAACATTGTCCCATGTCTTTTATCCCCTCCAGAAAACGTTGGAATTGTACCTGTAGAACTGTTAGGCTTTGATTTTCTTTGTTTTGATTTGTATGTGTCTTGCAAGGTCAGATATAAGTCAAATATAAAAGTAAATTATAAATTGTGTGATGCTACTCTTCAGTAGTATTATCAATATGCTGTACCACATTAAGAACCCGGATGCTTGTTTGAGCACTCGGGTGCTTATTTGAGTACCCCAGCTTCGAAATGCTGCAGCAAAACTCATTGAGTCTATGCAGCGCCAAACTAAAAGGAACACGCCCCTTTCTTGTGCTGCTTGTACTACAAAATGAACCGAAACGGCCATGCCCTAGTTGGGACTTTTCCCGAGGCTGCCTCTCAAGCCCCCTGCTGGGATGGTGGCCGATCCCTGGCGGGACGTGACGACCTGTGAACCCCTCCCTGGGTGTGTTGCAGAAAGGCCTGCTGGAGGGGCGCGTGCAGGAGCTGGAGCGCACCCTGGACGCGGAGCGCGGCTCCTGGCACCAGCGGCTGAACCAGAAGGAGCAGGAGCTGGTGGACCTGCGCGCCCAGCTGTTCGGGCAGCTGGAGGAGTACGAGAGCCTGCTGGACGTCAAGCTGGCCCTGGACATGGAGATCAACGCCTACCGGAAGATGCTGGAGGTGGAGGAGAAGAGGTGAGTGGCGGGTGGTGTGGTGGCAGCTTGAGGAGCAGTAGAAGCTGGTGGTGGTGGTAGGAGGAGATGATGGTGGTGGATGATGATGGAGGAGCAGAGGAAAGTAGGGGGTGGTAGGAGATGGGGGTGGTTATCATGTTGGTAGGAGATGGGGATTGAGGTGGTGGTGGTAGGAGGAGATGATGGTGGTGGATGATGATGGAGGAGCAGAGGAACGTAGGGGGTGGTAGGAGATGGGGGGTGGTTATCATGTTGGTAGGAGATGGGGATTGAGGTGGTGGTAGGAGGAGATGATGGTGGTGGATGATGATGGAGGAGCAGAGGAAAGTAGGGGGTGGTAGGAGATTGGGGGGTGGTTATCATGTTGGTAGGAAATGGGGATTGAGGAGCAGAGGAAAGTGGTAGGAGATGGTGGAGGGGCGTAGAGGGGGGTGTTGGAGCAAAGTTAGCTGGTGGTAGGCGATTACGTTTGAAGAGCAGAGGAACGTGGTTGTATTACAATATTGTGGAGCAGCAAAGATGACGATGGTGGATGGGAAGAGGAAGGTGGTGGTGGTGGTAGAAGATGATGTTGATGGTGGCGGAGTAGAGGGTTTCTTACTCTGTGCTTTTTTTTTTTTTAATGTAATAATTTCTCCCATTTTCTCCTAGGCTCCAGCTGTCGCCCAGTCCCTCCCAGCATGGGGCGGGGGGCGCGTCGGCGACGCGGGAGCACGGCTCTCGTCGGGCCAGGGGCAAGAAGCGCAAACACGAGGGCGCGTCGGGCAGCTCCCCGGCGTACAAGATGTCGACGCACGCGGCGTCGCGCGGCAGCATGAGCGTGGCGGAGGTGGACCCCGAGGGGAACTACGTGGTGCTGAAGAACGACTCCCAGGAGGTTCTGGAACGCTTCTCCTCCTTGACTCATTAGTAGTTATTGTTTTTTTTTATCATGACTGCCTTCATGATAGGATGTACTTCACAGCAGAACACTGTAAAATGCTTTAATGAACAGAAATTATATGTGACTTTTTTTGGGATGTTTACTGTTCTTTATCTCTGTTCTTTATCTGTTGAATTGTTTCAATTTTCTGTCTGCATGCCTTTTTTTTTTCATTTTTTGTAGTTAAATGTTTCTCTGTTCCCCTCTGCTGTTCCAGGAGCAGCCACTAGGGGGGTGGGTAGTCCGTAGAACTCACGCAGACTCTGGGGACATCTCCTTCCATATCCCTCCTAACTATATGCTGCCTGGGGGTAGCACACTCACTGTAAGTGGCTATTATTTTGCATGCTTACAACAAACTCTAACCCTATAGGGCTTGTACAGACTGACGTCACATCGCAATACCCTCATCCATTGTGGAAGCAGAGGAATGTTAGTTATGTCTATGTAGTATGTTTTTGTTGTTCTGAAAGTGCCCCAATCCGATGATTCAATCTGTTGTACAAGCCCTATAGAAGTGGTACAATAATGATACAAACTATACACATGGTCATTTTTGTGTGTGTGCGGCAAAAAGGGGTATTAAGGAAACCGCTGAATGTAACAGGATATAAAGGACAGGTGTTGTGGAACAATGAATGTGTGTGTGTGTGTGTGTGTGTGTGTGTTCTCGCTCATGTAGATCTGGGCCACAGGGGTCGAAGCCGGCCTGGAGGACCTGATTCTCCCGGGCCATCGGAGCTGGGGGCCTGTCACAAACACCCGGGTGATCCTTCTCAACCCGGAACACGAGGTAACTGGAGCAGGTCTGCTTCTCCCAGCCTGAACTGGTACTGGGCAAAACACTACTGCAAGCAATGTGGATACGACACTTTTTCTTTCTTTCTTTCTTTTTTCCAACAATAGAAAAATAATTTGGTTAATCTTCAGTGGAATGTGTTCATAGTCAGCCATGTGTAATGGGGTCACGGCCCCACAACAAAGCAGAAATGAACCCGTATCGAGGTCATTCTTCAACGCAGACCCTGACGTATTGTACCTTCTCGGCACACTTCTCGTATAGAAAGAAAGTAGCCAGCCATGCGCATGCACACATTTGATTGTACTCCAACCGATGACCCCAGCCCACAATAACGCCTGCATCCCAAGTCAAAGCAGCTGTATTGTACCTGAGATGGGGAAGCCATTTCCCCATGATGTCTCGCTGTGAGAGAGGCAGAAGAACCTAAGGTACCGTCACTAATGTCTGCTGAATGGCCTGGGGGGGGGGGTGGGGGGTTTAGGAGATGGCGGAGCGCAGGCTAGTGTGTGGGCAGGGCCGAGCGGACGAGGAGCTGGAGTTTGACGAGGAGTGTGTGGCGGGAAGCAACATCCAGCACTTCAGGAGACAGGTGTGTGTGAAGTGTTTGCATGTGGGACCAATTCTTCACCTTCACCTTCTTTTTCTAGCATTTTAAAGTACTTTAGTTACTGGGTACTTAGTAAGTACCCAAGATTTTGCGAATCCTGTCCTAATCCCAGAAAGGGACTTTGGGAAGAAGGATACATTGGCTAGGAATAAATAATTGGGGTGGGAAAAAGTGTGCGCACAAAGGGTTGTGTGCACTGAAATAAGTTTTACTCATGTCTATATAGCGTACGCAGTCCTCATTCCAGCTACTAATAATAAGTACTATTGTGTACAACTGCCCGCCAAAACAAGTTTATCTGCATTTTGTTTCGGTTAAAATATTGTGTGTGTGTGTGTGACACAATTTTTCTCTTCACGCCTGCCTTCTGTGAAGCCAAAGAAGAAAAAAAAGAAATGTTGCTCTGTGTCGTGAGGGCGGACCGCACGGTGCCGCGTGGTGGTAGGTGAGGAGCGGTTGTAGCAGCAGGCCCCTCTGCTAGCATGCTTGAGCTTCCTCCCGCCCGGCTTGTGTTTGCATGGACGTACGTGATGCTCATGGAAAAGCAGTGCGTGCATGCACACGTTTCTGCCCATTTCATCCATTCTCTAGTCCTTTCCTGGACTCCTATTGCAGGAAGACTAGTCGTCCAGGAGCTCAGGTTTGGGATGAAAGGTCCGTGGTTAAAGAGAAGTCTGCAAATATCCTTAGCATGGGTGTTTGTAGGGGGGGAGGGGGGCAGCGGCATGCATGCATGCATGCCTCCTTGTCACTGTATTTGCATAAAAGCCCCCTAAATGAATGCCTGCATTTACAGTTTTTGCAAATCATAACATAAAAGTCATGACTTGTTCTGTACACAGGCACAACTAACTATGCATTCTGACAAACCCCAAAATGAAAGAAGCTTATTTGGCACTCTCCTTGGCTTGGATGCTTAATGCTGTCTTATTCCATTCTCATTTGCTTTGGATGTACAAATTGGCTTAATACAAATGTTGGAAATCTATAGATATGTAAAGGATTGATTTTCCTGCTTATGTTTGCAAATTGGTATTTCCCAAAGCGTTTCTAAACGTGTAGATCTAAGGAGCGAGGTAAATGTCAGAGGAAGCGATGTCTCTCTCTCTCTCTAATGGGAATGATCAGTTATTGAAATTGCAAAGGTGTCGTCCAAGGCCTATCTTAATCACAACACTTGTCTGTGATATCCATGCATCCACACGATTTACCGTATGCTAATGCAGACCTTTACCGATAGATTTCCTGCTATCTGTACATAATAAAATGGCCTTTCCTCAGTGGCACCAACCTAACTGTCATGTTGCTGTTTCCCAGGAGCTCTCCAAGGAGGCCAGCTGTGCTCTGATGTAAGGATCTTCTTTGGAACCATTATGTACGTGACCAGTCTCCTTTTGAGTCTAGTATTCTGCTCCGTCCTGGATCAAAAATGAGCAACAGTCAACACCATGGTCGCGTCAAACAAGCATTTGGGCTTCAGTTGGACATTGGGCGTCTTGTCTTGTTCACCGTATTCCTTACCCTGTCCATGTCTAGCGTGAATTGTTAACCCTCTGTTGTACTCTAAGGTGTCAATAAAGCATTTAAAAGAAAAGCTCCTCAAGCCAAGAGAGATGGAGAAGGCTGTTGCTGTTTAGACTTATTTGAAGGTACTGTAGGCGATGGAATATTTTGAGAAGTTGCAACGTATTTATACTCAAAGTATTGTACGTCATAGCTGCAACATTTACGTAATGCCAAATTAGCTGTTAACATAAGCAGTCTGTAGGATGTCTTCTTACGAATTACTAATTTAATTTACACAAACGTAACCTTTTTTATTTATTTTTGTACAATTCAAAAAAGGGTCAATTGCTTCTCAATCACTGTATTCTGGATATTTACAGGAAAAAACGTAAGTTATTTTCTTCCCGCAGTGTCTTGGTTTAATTAAATTGTCTGTGTGTGCATCTACAGGTTTTTGAACCCTGGTGGGAGTTACAGGAAGCTACGTAAAATGTAAATAAATTGCATAATAAAGTTTTCTAAACAAAGGTAAACACTGAGTGCTTCTTGCCAGTCCTCATGATTCTAGTACTTTGGATACGAATGCACATTTTGATGGGTTGTGCTATTTGGAACAATTTCTTCTTGATAGGAAATCCTGTGACCCGCCACGTGAAAGTAGTAGGAAGGTTTACTCCACGATTGAGCTCTGGTTTGTTGTCTTCCATAGGAATAATTGCAAACATGAAAGACATCTCATTGATTGTCATTAGATTGCAAGCTGTTTCTATGACAATGTTCCCAAAAGTCCAGGCTTGTCAATGGAACAATTGTGCAATTAATCCCTTCACAGCTTCTAGCAGTTTTCTGAAATGTTCAATCTTAACAAATTGTTTTTTTTATTCTGCCCATTAAGTTGAGGTTTTGACAGTTAAAAAAAAAAAAAAAGCATCTACTTCCAGTTTCTTTGGTCCCCAGAAGAACAACCAAAACATGTGTCCTTCGCTGCCTTTTGTCCGTGCAGGGTTTTGAAATGAGTTTACGCTCCCTGCTGATCAAAATCCAGCAGAATCACACCATAGTCTCTTTGCTGGTGTCCTTGCTGAAGGGACAGACGCTGACCGCCATGTGACCGTGTTTGGTGCCTGATGGCGGGTTCTGCAGTCGTACCCTCTGGTCGGTTAGTTTCCATGTCTGGAAGAGGTGGATGTGGTAACGCACGGACACCTGGAGAAGGGAGTAGGCATAATTGAGAATATGTACTATGTTGTTTAAAGATTTTAAACAGCATTTTCTCCACTACTACTGCGGGGAAAACCCCTCAGCTCAGCCAGAAAGCCGTCCAAACAATAAAATTGACGAGCTTCAATTCTCGGTGGCAGACACTGGCATGAACTCAACACTTCCACTCATAAATGATAATGTTCTTTTTCCATTGATCGTTTTACAATGTACCAATAAATGGTTTGTGACGTGCCCTGTTGAGCCCATAACTGAGTTAACGTGACACTGATGGAAACAAAACAAAAACGAGACTTTTCAGTGGAGCCCTGGGTTTATGATTATGATTTGGCCAAATAAATTAGCTTAATTACTGAGCTGGTACACAGAAAACTGTAATATAAAGACAGTGAAATTTTTGTCACCAACTGTGAATTGCTATATTGAAAGTTATTGAGAAAGATTTGGGGCATTTTAAACACATTTGGGGCATTTTGTAAAACGCAATCCGACTCTGCGGTTGGAACCCTACCATGGTCCAGAAGATGTAGATGGTGAAGAGGGCCAGGGTCAGGACCAGCAGCCCCAGGGCCTCGTACCCGTTGGTGTGGTGGAGGTCCAGGGCTCCCTGGACACACAGCCAGCCCGACAGGCTGGCCAGGGGCGTGATGAAGAGGAAGCACACCACGTCGCCACACAGGGTTCTGCGCTGGTGACGCATGGACGGAGTGCACAGCCACTGGGAAGAGAGAGGAGAGGGCGGGTTATGGTTTTATATTCAGAACAATTTGGAGTGAGAGCTGATATGCTATATATACTGTATAACAGCAATGTATAAACATATTCATTAAGAGATTGCGTCCATGGATCACATTTTATGAGATAAATCCATCAGATCAACGTCCACACATCTGGAAACGTTTTTTCATTCATTGCTTTAATTATCTCTCAAAATGTTTGATGATTAAAACGTTTCAGCAAACATCTGAACATGTGCACTTTGTAAAACGCTACTGTGCAGCTCACACCATTGTGTGTGTGTGTGTGTGTGTGTGTGTGTGTGTGTGTGTGTGTGTGTCATCAACAAAACAGGTGTGTCCGTTACACAACACAGTGTGTATGTGGCGGCGGGTGTGCATGATGCGGCTGACATAACACCGCACATGTCCACACACACGTCGGGCCTCTGTTTGCAGAAGCACACGGGCAGGACTCCTCTGGCCACTAATACAGTGGCAGTACTAATATGGGAGGACTTCCGCCCCGCGCCGGTCTCTGGGCATGACGTGCCGGCTAATCAGGTTTGTAAAAGGCTAAGTGGCTTTAGCGCTAACCACTCTGCTCGCAGCTCAGAAGGGGATGTACAACGTGAGGGCCAGGGGTGGGTAGTAAGCTGGGCAGCAAGCCCCCGGCCACTCCAATCCGCGGAGGCCAGGGTGAGGTGGTTCGTTGAGGAGGTCATCCTGTGGCCACACACCTCAAGGACACGCGCCTGCTACCGTGACGCACATAAGGATGAGAAACGTGCCGGGTGCCTAGTGTGGGCTTTGACCAACCTTTAGTAATTTATTGTCATTAAGGTGATTATTATTTTTCTTTTATCCAAAGCAACCTCCAGTGATTTCAGATGCATGTCATTCAGGAGCAGGTGTTAGGCGTCTTGCTGAAGAATGCCTACAGGTAATGCTTTCGTCTGGGCGTCACCCTATACCCACTACACACTCTCCTAACCCTGAGCGAGTTGGCTCGTTTTGAGTGGCTGTAATGCGGACTATTCGTACCTCTGTGAATGGCTTGGGCAGCCGTTCCAGGGAGAACTGGTAGTGGCAGAGTTCACAGTGGCTGGTGTTGGACGAGGTGAGCCAGTGCTCCAGGCAGGCGCGGTGAACCATGGCCAGGGTGCCGGAGCACTCGCATGGGGACAGCAGCTCCCCGGAACTCCCGCCCTCGTGGCAGATCCTGCAGAATGGCTCGTCGCTGCTCCCCAGGACACCAGACAAGAGACACACACAGAGAAAGGAAGAGGGTATCAGGAATCATACTAACTATGGCGGACTGCTTAGACATTGGTAAAGGGACACAACGGGTGTCTTTCTATGTGTGTTCGAGGAAAGTTTGTTTTTTTTGTTCCACCGCGACAAATTGGATTGCCAGTTTACGTTGACAGGATTAGAGCAGGCCACTAAGGACAGAGTTAGGGGTTTGATTCCCACTGGGACAACACATACTACGTAGAGAATGCATTCATCAAAATTGTGAAATCACAACACACGTTTTCAGACCAAAAGATATACTGGTCACATTTGCTCAGCCAAAATAAATGTTTCATAATAAGTAGGTAAGTTAAACGAAGGTGAACACAAAAGGTGATGATAATGATGCATGTCTGATGTGCGGTTGCTGTGGTTACCTGTCGTTAAAGGGTCTAGGTTGCCAGCAGGTGCTCTCTCCTCCTTGGTGGTCCGTAACTTCCTGAGTGTCGTTGCCTAGCTCCGCCTCCAGCCCCTCCCCTAGCAGAACCTTCACCTCGCTCTCGTCCTCTCCCTGTTGCCATGGCGCTGGGAGCTGCTCGGATGTCATGTCTGCCAAGTTGGGAGCCATTCACTGACATCAGGAGCAGGTCACACGGCCATCGTCCTGCTGCATCTTAACTGACCAATAGGAAGAACACTCAGTCAGAGACCCGTTAAGAATCAGAAAACGGTCTCTGCTGATTCTAATCGGCACATATTGGGGGTGTACATGCCATGGTCATTTATCACCTGACCAGTCCAACCAATTGGTTGGTTACTCTGTGTAACCAACCAATGTGTTGGTTACTCCCTATGATTGTGTTTCATCTTTAGAAAATAAACTCTATTTGAGGGTTTTTTTTATATTGAACAACAAATCACTAACTTCATTAGTACTTACTGACAGTACAAATTGCAAGGTCAAATGTGACAAAAAGTAAAGCTGACAATGTTCATTCAATTGACATATCCTCAATGTTTTGAGAGGCTGTAGTCAACAACAACAATAACAACAACCATCCCTTAGGTGGCTGGTGGTGATTACGTTGATCTGTGATCTCTTCCCTGTTGAAGCTGAATGAGTAATGACCATTGATGTAATTTACAGTTCACCTCAAACTGCCCTCCTTCTCGATCTCAGAAAGAATGGGTTGATTATGATACGATTGACAATGTAGAGAGTTCGACTGAATAACGTTCAGTCGAATAACAACTGTTCAAGGAAAGTTTTTTAAAACGCACTGTATGCCATACTATAAAATACACATAGGCCTATATATGTATTAGGCCTACATGTATGACAATACAAAATGTAAAACATTCAAAATAAAAGGTTATCTCATTGAAAATATAATGATTGTATTCTAGCCTATATTTTATATTATATAAGAGCTGTTTTGGTTTACCGGTAGGCTATAACACATAAATCAAGTGAAAGTGAAAGTCACAGCAACACGTGTTCTAAAGTCTTCTTATTTATTACACAATAAATCGACCTGACCTAGAAGGTAGGCTATTTGAGCAACTTTATCAATATTTCAAATAACAATCAAGTACTAAAAACACAAACCAATTAGCGGTCAACATTCACCCTTCCCCGTTCGGACAAGCCTAACGATGTGGCTGAGGTCACATAGCCTATAATAAACAATAAGCGATAATCAATATTACCTCGAATGATGCGCGCTGGTCAATATCCACAAGGCTTCGAGGCGATTCAGTGGTCATGCTCCGTTGAAATGAAAAAAAAAAACGATTTCCCTTGTGGTGGTGGTGCCGGTGGTGTTTATAAAGGTCTGTGTTGAGACCAATGCCAGTGTGTTGGTGAGCAAACGCCCCGCCCAGCGGATTAAGCGCATTTGACACCGGCGGTGAGAATAGTGAGGGATTATCAAGGGGAAAGTATGTGACAGACAGACAGTCCAGCCAGATGTAAATCACTTGCCTTATAGTGAGATGCAACGGAGGCGGGATCGAAGCGCTACCTTGCTGCGTCCCCCATAATCCTGTTAGGGCTCCCAAGCAGACCGGAGCGGGCTGTGGGGGACCCTTCCCCCACGACCCCTCACCTCCTATGGTAATAAGGGTCCGCTCTGCAAGAGCATCGCAACGTCCCTGTCTTCAAGATCAAGTGTGTGTGTGTGTGTGTGTGTGTGTGTGTGTGTGTGTGTGTGTGTGTGTGTGTGTGTGTGTGTGTGTGGGTGTGTCATTAATAAAAAGGATATAATAATTAATAAAATAAAATTACATTACATTTTTTGGTATTATTAAGGTTTGCTTAGAGAAGATATTAATGAAGTCATATCACACTGTACACACGTAATATACACCCACACATTGGAAAACATTTGAAAAACTACTTGTGTTCAGATTATCTTTCTGCCATGAACGATAACAGCTGTGTATAGAACAATAACCTATTTTGGACTGCTGGCTGTTATGTTATGGTTTGATGATTATAATAATCTCATCATGTCAAAGCAGGCCATGGATTTAATAACTGCATGTGAAGGTATGAAAACAAACACCAAATAAAGAATGAATGAAATCGGAGGGCTATCATATGTATATGTAGGAAATATGATATATATAATATAATATACTAAATTATTTCAATTTGAAAGAAATCCAGACAAAAATGGCCTCTAATCCTATTCTAAAAAATCTATCTGGGATTAAGTACTGGTTATATTAAATCTAAATGAAGTAATATATATAAAGGATATTGTAAAATAGGAATAAAATCATGCCATTTAAAGATATCAATCGTTTAATAGATAATAGTTTCCACCATAAAAGTAAAAAATAAAGGGTATCAAAACAACATCTTATATTTTAACTATTTGGGTATGAGTATGAAATCAAAAGCTAGACGGACTGGAATGTTTACGTTCTCAACCACAGAAAAAGAAATCAACACGGGAAACCTTCATAGCTTCCATCCAGACACTGGGATCAGACAGGCTGAGCAGTCTTTATATTCCTATGTATTATTACTGCGTCTACACCTCTCAAATCCAGGACCAAGCTCAGATTGTCAAAACAGGCTTAAAGGTGGGAGTAGACTTTCTCTGACTGGCAGAGCTGGTGGTGGGAGTTCCTCATCCCCCCTCCTCCATAATCCTGTCTGCTATTACTTCCCAAGATGCATCTGACCAGGCGAGACGTAAAGGGCCTTGGGCATCATGAGGTGTTCCTCTGTGAACAAACTGAAAGGGAGAATGATTCCGGTGAGGCAGCCAGGAAGAGAGATGCACCTCAGCCTCCAAGCATTACAGCTAGGCCCTTAGATACCATCTGGTATCATACACACACACACTTGAAAAGAGGACTTCCTATTTCTTGGTCTGTATCTAGCAGCTTGGGGACGGGGTTGGGGGGGGGGGATGGGATGGGGAGGTAGATCCCAGGATGAGGTCTACAGGGTTGCCTCAGCGATTGTTGTGTCTGGATTCTGGTCAAGGTCTATTCGCAGACTTCCCCTCCCACACTGTAGCATTGTGATGAGATGATGGGGGCGAGGGGCCCGTTTAATCCCCCTGAGGGCCCGTGGTGCGGTGGGGGCCCCTCTCGCTCTACTCCATCGATTCCTACCCTTCACCGGGTCCCTTAAGAACCATTAAAAGATGTTAATCCATTCTGTGGTCCCTTGTCCTCCTGTCTGTGTCACGAATCGATAGCAGACAAAAGCTCTGCTGGACACTGTCTGGAGGTAGTGGAGCACATGTGTTTCTGCACACACACACACACACACACACACACACACACACACACACGTACCTGTACGTCATCAACTCAACGCTCCAGGGATGCACTGGGAAATAGTCAAAAACGACTGTCATCTTTGCTGTTTTATAACCCAAAATAAACATGTACTTTACATTGAAAGACATAAATATAAAATACTGTATAGAGGCGCTCTTAGATCTAGACCATGACCGCATGGAGGTAAACTGGAGGGCTGGATGAGTGCCCACAGGACAGGAAGAGTTCCAGACAGACAAGACCAGCCAGGGCTTTTGAAGTAAAAGAAGGGGCCACTGAGTGTGTTATCTCAGGGGTGCTTGGGGAGGCCAGCTGACCCATCGAGGGTCTTTTTTAAAACCCAAGATAAGGAGTGGCTGGAGAAAAGTGGCTAGAGAGCAGCAGTGACACCACGGCCCCAGGAAAGACAAGACTTCTTGTCCGACCAAGTCCCTGGCCTACATCGTAAACACGTTCCCCTTTGTGGAGCTTATCCTTTATTTTTCAATTCTGAATCGAATCTCAAATCCGATGTTTGGCTCCAGATGGGGGACACAACAGTGCATGTGGTAAACAGAAAGAGCAAAACAAATTCCATAATCCCCTGCTGAGGCACTGTAGCGCCCAAAGAGCTTAGTAACCCACACACACAACATGTCCGAGGCTATTGCGCTTGCTGTGTCCATATGTACGCCGCCGGGCTTTAAAAATACCTCTCCATGAAAGGAAGAGCCCATTAACCATTCAGTGATATAACCTAAGCATGAGTTCCCACTATCAGTGACTCCTCAACTGGAGCAAGGAGTACCCCCTCCACCCGAGAAGCTTTGAAATGGACCCCTGAGGGCCGAAAGAAAAGTGTGAGAGTGAGCCAGGGCACAACATGTGACGCATGTCAAGTGGCCGGTCGTCCGTGTATTTCTGTGTGCGTCGGTGGCCTTCCTTATCTGTGGAGGATGGGATGTCTCTTCTCATGCCATAACTCCAGAGCTCTTAGGAATGGCTTAGGAGGGAAGCGAGGCGAGGCTGAGGAGGACCACTGGTCTGGTCAGAGAGAGGGGGAGGGGGGCCAGGCTATGCGATGGCCAGGGGTTGAGTCGCTGCAATCAGGGCACACTCTGGTTCCCGGCGATGAACGCCCAAGGCAGCAGAAGGGTTTCCCTGTTTTAGTTTAAGTGGAGAGAGTAATATGTTAGGTGCTCTAGACTTGGAAAGAACACCTCCTATATGCTTCCGTGTTCCGTTTTTTTTTTTTTTGTAGCTCCACCAGGCCGGGAGAGAACGAGGGTCCACTTCATCCAGGGCTAGGTGCACCTAAGGCCACGCTCAGCAAGGAGCATTTCGTCCAGGACCTCCAGGATCCCGCAGGAGGTAGAAGGGGTGGATCCGTCCCCAGCAGACCTCTCCGACCCAGGCAGCGTGCGTCCCTCCTCCTGGAGGCAGACGGCCGCCGCGGGCCACCATGACGGAGTGGACGCTGCTGAAGCGCCTGCTGGACGCGGTCCACCAGCACTCCACCATGATCGGCCGGCTGTGGCTCACCGTCATGGTGATCTTCCGCCTGCTGGTGGTGGCGGTGGCCACGGAGGACGTGTACGCCGACGAGCAGGAGATGTTTGTGTGCAACACCCTGCAGCCGGGCTGCGCCACCGTGTGCTACGACGCCTTCGCCCCCATCTCGCAGCCGCGCTTCTGGGTCTTCCACATCATCAGCGTGTCCACGCCCTCGCTCTGCTTCATCATCTACACCTGGCATAACCTCTCCAAGCTGCCCCACCACCACCACCACACGGGACACAGGCCCAGGACTAGGCCCAGGCCCAGGCCGGGGCCCGACCGCGTCCCCAGAGAGGCGGGGGGCCGGGACGGAGCGAGGGACGGCGGGCAGGAGGCCTACGACCGGAGCTGTGACTCGGACAGTTGTTCCATCCGCTCCCACAAGCACCTGGGTCACAGCGTGGCCGACGTGCTGGAGGGCCTGGTCGCCCAGGACCTCCAGAGGCTAGACCCCGGGAAGGCGGCGGGCCCCCCGGCCAGGCCTCCGCCTCACGACGACGGGGGGGCCGACGCGGAGCCTCCGAGGGTCCCCGAGGGGGTCCTGTCAAAGTGCTACGTCTTCCACGTGTGTGTGCGGGCCATCCTGGAGGTGGGGTTCGTGGCGGCCCAGTGGATGCTGTTCGGCTTCCGGGTGCCCGCACACTTCCTGTGCCCGTCGGCGCCCTGCACCCAGCCGGTGGACTGCTACGTGTCCCGGCCCACGGAGAAGACCATCTTCCTGCTCTTCATGTTCTGCGTGGGGGTGTTCTGCATCCTGCTCAACCTGCTGGAGCTCAACCACCTGGGCTGGAAGAAGATCCGCACGGTGGCCAAGCGCCGGGAGACGGGGTCCTGGGAGGCTCGCCCCGCCAGGAGGGAGGGCTATGTGGCCTTACCCCCGGGAAGCCCCTCGCTCACTTCCACGCTGGGCTTCAGGGACGTGACCAGCACCACGTCGCTCCCCACCCTGGACCTGGTGGTGGGCCACCAGCCCGACTGGACGTGTGCAGGGAACTGCACCCTGTTCAGGGACGCGGGGCCGAGCACGGAGGCCGAGCCGCGTCTGCCCGGGAGACCAGAGAGAGAGAGACAGCCGCTGAGGATTAAGAGAGAGAACAGGGGGCCCAAGCAGCACAGTGCTGAGGTGTGGATATGAGCAGTCGCTATTGAAATCTTGGCAAAAATAAACTGCAATTGTTGGTTGATAAAAAAAAATCTTATTTTGACAACGAAAGGATGCAATAATACTGGTTTGGAAACAAGTGTTAGCCTTTAACCAACAAATTCAATGGTAGATATGTCAATTTAGGTTAATAACTAAATGAAAACAATTAGGTAGATGTCGAGGAAGAAAATGAAAGCAGACGCAGACTGCAAGTCAATATTCACTTGTCATTTATTGAGGCAATATATTTATCAATATATTCATTTAGAACATCTATAAAACACCCCTCTGTATAAATTATTCTACAGGAAATAAAAACATGGTAATGTACAGCCAGTCTTGGTTGGCAAGACATTTTGTTACAATAGGAATACTGTGAAGAGACCATTCAGGACTGAAAGGCAAACAGACAGAGGTAAAGTGTTGAAGGAGATAGGAGATGTGGATTAAGTGCTAATTTCACATCAAGGCCAAAATCGGGAAAAAACAAAAACACCATAATCATAATAATTAAACTACACGAGACAATTTCTTAGACCTCATCTAGTGTCGTTATACTTTCTTGAAATGGCCAGCCTCATTGTAAATTGAGTTGTTGAAACATCTTGCCGCAGTAATGAATATATGACTGATTTGGATGTCTTGTTTGTAAATGACTCAGATCCAGTGAGCACTTTGTGCAGGGAGTACGTACGTTTCTGCAGTCAAAATGACATACATGGATAGTATAAAAACGGTTCCATCATTTTATAATTTTGTCGAGTGAAATGTCGTTTTTGGTCCACTTAAAATAAAAAATAAAAAGTATAGAGAAAACACATTTAGACAGAGACAAAGAATGACACGACAGAGCAACAACTCCCCAACTGACTTGATTTGGGATAGAGCTTAAGTCTGTTAGTCTGTTCACATCACCAACTGGTAAAAAAAAACTAATCAGACAACAATAAAAACAACACTCGTATGATATTGCCGTTGAATCCGTGTGTACTTATCCGTCCTTAATGATGTTTAGAGGCTTGTGATGGACTGCACTGCATCTATTCTCGGGGACGAGCCATCAACTTGTTTATCTGCCTCCCAAGGACTTCGCAAATTGACCACAGGTTTATCAGCTTAGCCTAACCAATAGAATACTACTTATCTGCCCACTTGATGAGAGACCAAAACAGCAGAGTAAATAGTCTGGACTGGGTGACACACACGTGTTATAGTACGGGTAATACAGTGGGGACATTTTACATTCACATGGGTTTAATTTCAACTGGAATTCACATTAGACATGAAACCTCCAAGATTACATTACGACATTGGGATTTTACATTCCATAGTGGTTTGAACAGTTGTGGTGTTGCACTGTGACTGTACAATCAAAGAAAAACAACAACATGTGAGGTCAAATATATGTCCGGTATGCTGTTGGGACCCAAACCATTCCCCGTCAACAACACAGAAAGTGCGAGAAGAAAGAAAAAAAAACCTAGGTGCTCATCCGTGTGTGGTAGTAGACGCCTAGGCTTCAGTGCAATACAGACAGACAGACCCCCCCGCCTTCCAAGACAAAGAACTTAAAATAGTTACAGTGAAGACCCCGAACGGGTCCACTATCTAACGGATAGATGGGGTAAGATCAAACCATGAGGCGTGCCACAGGACCCATGTTAACACACGAGATAAGACAAGAAAGAGAAAGAGAAAGCAAGAGAGAAAAAGGAGAGAAAAATTAAAAAGGAAAGAGAGAAAAAGAAAGAAAGAAAAAAGAAAGAAAGAACGGCGTGACACGGCCCATGAACACAGGCAAACTTTACTAAGTAGCAATAATCACAAGGGCTGCCTACCAAAAGTTTGGTGTTGAAATGTAAAGTAAAACACACCAAGGATGTCTCAAACAGCCGTCCCTTGATGTTTGGAGTGCGTGTGTGTGACCAAACTTTGAAGAGATTACCCACCTGCATTTTTAATTGTCAGCTTTAACGTATGAGCATTCTTTGGAACAAAGCGTTCAATCCATTCATGTGGAATGCCTGTGGCTGTGGGTGAAAGGCAGGGGGCAGCACTGAGCAAGAGCCAAAGGCGCATGGATTCATTTTCCATTTTGATTGGGTTAAGACTTGACTTGGAGTCCCTCACCCCTATTAAGGCAGCGTAAGGCCTCCTAGACACAGAATACATGCACTTTATTGTCTACTTCTGGATGGAACAACCTCGCTATTCTCTGCGGTAGTAACAAAGACAAATGAAGAACATTCACCTGACCTGCAGTGATTCAGTGAAACATAGTTACTAACGTGATAACAATGTGCGAACAAGGTGTACATGTGCCAAAAGTTCCCGGGGTGAATTCAGTGAATATCTTAGCGTCAGTGTAGTTTTGCTCACAGGCTTCTGACAGTGAGTAGCTGTCCGAAACGGTTGAAGCACCTGAAATGTACAGTTTGGGGCAATGCTCTTGACATTAGATTCACTACCCCGACACCCAAAGCTAGGGCCCAGCCTTCTCCCCCCCATGGAGTTCACGGGCTCCCGCCAGGTTAAAACACGCAGGGGCAATCTACCATGGATGGTGTTTAGTCACATCCAGAGGTTCACGATAAAAGGACACTACCAACCCTTAAGCTATTCTTCTTTTAAAAATCCAAAACCTCTTTTGGAATGCTAAGGCTTGTTCGCTTCTTCGGCTCAGGAGGAGAAACGTTTGGGAAGCTTGGGGGGCCGCCGAGCTCAGTCGCGGGGCTCCCGGCTCACTGGGGCAACGGGACGATGACGTCCACGTAGTTGATGGGGAAGAAGCCGGACTCGCCGCTGATCATGCCCTCGTACCAGTTCTCGTCGATCTGGTTGGTGAGGATGATGAGGTCGCCCTCCTTGAAGCCCAGCTCGCCCGCGTTCTCCGGCTCAAAGTTGTACAGCGAGCGGCAGCACGGCTGGTCGGGCACCTCGGGCACTGCCACGTGCCCCCGGAGGAGATGGGAAGGAGAACAGGGGAAAAGAGACGAGAAGAGTTCAAAAGGAGAAGCGGAAGACCGTGCACACCCTTTACTTTGTAGATGAAAATAAGGCCAGAGCAAAACGAGATGAATTACGTGAATGAATGAGCGAATAAAAACATGAATAAATGGAGCTGTGGAATCTGTCCCAACATGATCATGATACACTGCGTTTTGGATTAAAATGTCAAGTTCAAGCTCCTAGTTTTCACGTGATAATCAATGCATGATGAGTGGAATAATACATGTAGATATATTCCACATTAAGGAAATTGAGTAATAAAAAAGCTTGTCACCCAAGGAGATTAGATTGGCTGATGCATGATTGAGCTGGCTGGCTGAACGACCTAGTAACATGTGGTGTGTGTGTGTGTGCGTGTGCGTGTGAATGTGTCTGTATGACTCACGGTGGGAGGTGCCGTTAGTGGCAGGGCTGTCAGGCCAGGACAGAGGGGCAGAGGTGATGTGATGGTCTGATGGGGTAACGCATGGAGAGATGAGGCAATGGTTATGAGACCAGCACAGGCGCAAACCAACACATAGGACACAGACAAAAAATGTATTAAATTGTCTGTACAAAGATTGTTAATTATGGTGGCTTCCGTTTTTGGTCACTAGGCGGCAGCAAAAGCAACCATTAAAAGGGTTTGAAAAAAATATGTATAATCTGCATCCACGTTCAACAGCCCACCCTCTTCCTCATCTCAAAGCTCATACGGGTTGCCAGGTTCAGGAAACTTGAGGAGCACAACTTGAGGAGCACAAGCGCAAGACGAGCCGAGTGCAGCATTATGTTTTGAGACAAGCTCAGTTATTCTATTCTGAAACATGAGAAGGGACGCTGAGTCCTACACTGTAAATTGATCAGTCTCAATGTGTATATGCAATTTATTTATTATTCGCACATTATAAATCATGTAGCATCCATCTTGAAATCCTCCTGGGCTCTTGGATATCTCAATCTTTCAAATGCATCTCAAAGATTTACCCAAGTTTACCAGTATTATGACTTAGCGTGTTTCCTTAAACTCTGATGACCATGGTCATTTTATGATCGAGCAAAAAACCTTTGATACATATTATACCTCAAAACATATACAAATAAACATAGAATCAGCGACACTTACTTTTCCCATTGATTGTCTGGCTGATCTGGATATCTGAAAGTAACAATGGGACAAAAATATATAAAGTTTTTTAATTGTACAAATATTTTAGCAGGACAGCCTTTTCAGAAAAATGCTCTGGCCAAGATAAAACTGCATAAATAATATATATATATATATATATATATATATAAAAAATAAAAAAAACATGTCACATAGTTTCCACAGACAACCAATAACACAACATATAACACAACACATGCACGGATAGATGGATTGATGAGTGGTGCTGACAAAATGCACACAACTGGGCCACGGCAAGTAGTAAGGGTAAACACACACTGAAACCAGAACTAGTGGTTGTGTTTTTACCTCAATACCGGTAAAGACCTTTAATTCATGGTAAAAAGACACAACAGAATTTGCAGTGACTCTACCATACATATATTATATATATTTATATCATGCTAGATTGATCGCTGTTGATAACCTAACCCTAACAACAAATCCAGCACCTTAAAGACATGTCCTAGTGTGTAGCTGCACAGTCAGAACTTCCATGCTCGATAAAAAAATAAGTACCTAGTTGTGTAGCATCTTATCCTAGCTAGCTTTGTTGAATATGGGGAATGGGTTAACCTAGAAATTGTTAGTGCTTGGCACTTAGTTCTATGTACATCATTACTGTGCCGACAGCGATATTGCTTCTCCTTCTTATGACAAATGGACTTATTGTAAGTCGGTTTGGATATCTATGCTAGAGCAGCAGGCGTTGGCTCCGTGTGGCGTTACCTGTCGACTTGATGGAGGAGCTGTAAGACAATCCGTTGTGCTGGCTGCCGTCGAAGCTGTCATAGGTGCTCAGGATGGGCTTTGGTTTGAACACTCGCTTGGGCCGGCTGTTGGCTGTAGCTATCCTGTGAGGGAGAGAAACAGACGCAGGGAGTCATTAATGTCACGTATGCAGGCGAGGCACCATTGAGGCCAAGCAGTTATTTTGGAAGGGCACCGGTTTTCGCAGTTTCACACATTTAGAAACACAAAAACAATTCAGACAAATATAACAAGGACTTTTACAAAACCTGTATGGGTTATAATTAACGAGTGAGAACTATGCAGCAAAACTACTAAAAATACCCATCTCTCTATCAATGTGTACTTCTTTCTCCATGGCTCTTAAGGTTTATGCTCAGTTTCCAGAAAGGGTTGTGTTATTTGTAATCCAACACATGGGCTTTTTATAGTGGCATTCGTTTCCATTATCGTGATACTGCTATCAAATATCAAATGTAAAATACCAAGCCAAACACCATGGATATTCAAAACCATTTAACCATTGAGATATATTAATATCACTGATACACCTCTCTAAACTACAGGGATATGTCTACACAGTTAAACTAGAGGTGAGTGGACAGTCCATCAATAAACAGTTTCCCTTCGTCAGCCATATCGTATTGTGCTTGTTTGCCCGACGATTGCAGAGGTTACATGCGAGGAGTGTCGAAAGACAAGGACAAGGTCTGTGTAATCCTATCATTTCTCAGTGGAAGGTTAACATAACATTTGAGCATGAAGACACCACAGCAGAACGGTTCCGCCCACTGCCTCGCTTTTCCCATTGAACCAAGGACCCGTGTTGTGGTTTTATTCACCTCTTTTGTAGATTCCCACTGAGTTCTTCCAGGATGTGGGTGGACCGTCGATGGTATTCTAGTGCGGCCTCGATTAACGCAGACAACTGGGTCACTTGCTCCACCTGTTGGCACCCACAACACACACGCGGAATATTAAAAATTAAACAAGCATTACAACCCCCACCCACACACCCTTTTCACGGGGGAGGAGAAGTAAATCAGGAAAACTGCTACAGGAAGTCACATCAAACTGACGTCATTCTCCAGGAAGTTGAACATGCTCCTTTCCGCCAGGTCCTTGCTCTCCTCAAACTTGTCCACCGCCTGGCGGATCTCCTCTTCGGGCATCTTGCCCTGCCGCTTCTTCTTGTAGTCGAAGTCTAACCGCCGGCCCTCCATCTTCTTCAGGTGATGCTGTGGCAGAGCGACGACTCTTGTTAAGAGTCAGCTTACTACACAACTACAACTGTGGAAGCTACTTGGTTCCCTCTGTGATCGAAAAATGTTTAAATTGACATTACAGTTGTTGTTTTTTAATGGTTTGGTTTGTATTTCTTCTGTTTTCCATGTGGTGGCAACATATATATTTAAACCATATTCAACCTACATTCAAATATACAAATATAAATTGATATTTTTAAACAGTCTACCTATCACACTATTTCATAAGAAGTTTTATTTTTCAACATCGGAAAAACCTTAAAAAAAAAAGTACTTCATTGCTAGACTAGTTGGTCACTTTCACAACCAAAAATAATTAAGTACAAAATAATAATGGGTGCACAATAAAACATTGGTATCAATCTTTCCAACTGTCACAAGCCCCTCTCTAGGTGGGCCATACCGTGATCTCCTTCAGGTCCTTGTCCTGGAAGTTCTGCAGCGGGTCGATGAAGTTCTGCTTGACGTTGATGTCCAGCCCGTCCTTCACATCGCCCATCTGCCTCATAGCCTCGCCCATGTCCACCAGCGCACTGCCTGAAGAGAGACGGGCATAAGGGACGCTTATAGTACCGTTCACTATTCATTAGTCATTCAGCAGACACTTATCCAGAGCCACTTGACAGTGACTTTGATACATGCCGTCAAGGAGCAGGTAGGGATTAGGCATCTTTCTCAAGAATTTCAACGAGAAGGCTGGCAGCTATTGAGGATTGAACCTAGTACCTTCTGTCTGGGAGTCTTGCCACAATACTTAAGCTAAATTGAGCAGTTAGCAGCTGCGGAAGTTGGTCATGTAGTGTATTGCAATGCATGAACACACACAGAGCTATGTATAACATCTATTACACATGTGTTCACATTGTGTTTACTGTTATCAACTTCAGATGTTCTGGTGTACACTACACTGCACTTTATGGAGTAACCAGTAGATGGCAGAGTTGAGGTAAAAAAATGTTTTGCTAACTAGCATAAAAGGCATGGGGCCATGAAACTGGTACATCGAAAAAGAGTTATTGGTTAGCTGACCAGGTGTGCATTGAGCACACTGATTAGTAACCTGCATAGATAGCTAGTCACAGATGTACTAATAAAGGAATTCATCTTCATCATTCAATTGACATAAATTTATTGACATAAATACAGCACATGAATGAATGATGTTTGGCCCACTTTAAAAGGCTAAATACATTTAAAACCTAAGAGGGACGCAAACAGGATGTTTTGTACCATTATGTCCTACAACTGTAGGCTTGTTTCACTGAGCTTTTCTTATCTGCAGTTTTATGTGTGGTGTCATCCCATGTGACTGTACTTTGTGACGCACTCCACAGCACTGAACTAGGATAAAGGTAAGGGGTGGTCTAATCCAGGGTAGGGGAAATCGCTTTCAATTGTCATTATGGACAATCCTTTAACGCTGATTTAATCTTAATTGTCGCCCTGGGGAAACTGAATGTGTGATTGGCGTGACGTGGTGTTTACATTACGTCAGTAGACGTGCAGACACACGCCAACTTCAGGTCAAACAGGATTTGGAATTTGCGGAGCAAAGTCCAACAGGAAACAGGAAAAGCATGTAAACACTGCCAAATGATGACATATTACCCTGTCACCTTGATATATAGTGCCTGATGAGGACATATCGTACAGAGGCCTCTCCCACTCGAAACCAAACGTGCTATGTCAGGCTTGGTTCACACCTCCACTCAGCTTAACCCCTGATATAAGCCTAGCTCTGTTCCCATTTCACACAGGGTTTTAAGACGCACTGTACAAGTTTTCGCCAGACCTCTTCTGCATACTTGAATGAATGTTGTTGTTTTTTTATTGTATTTATTAATGTTTTATGTTGTTTCTCATTTACATTTTTACATTTACATTTAGGGCATTTAGCAGACGCTTCTTTCCAAAGCGACTCACTAAGTACATTTGTCAGAAGAAAGAGAAACAACAATATATCACTGTCAGTAGAGTAAGGACGTTTATAAAACCAAGTGGCAAGCACTAACAATTGTTAGGTTAACCCCTTCCCTGTATACAACAAAGCTAGCTAGGATAAGACGCTACACAGTGCTAAGTATATTTTTAAGTGCAAGGACGACCAACATACAATAAGTGCATACATACATTAAGTGCCAGGACGTACAACATACAATAAGTGCGTAAGAGGGGTGTCTATTGTGAACATTTTCAATCTGTCCGGCTATGCCGGAAAAAAAATACAAAAAAAAGTTTGTAATGTAATGTGGTTTGATTTGGTTTTGATGAATGGGAGTGCGGGGTGCGGGGTGCAGGGAGTGGGAGGTACCGAAAACAGAGTCCTCTCCCAGCTCCTGGCCGTAGCGCAGCATGCAGTCCCCCAGGAGACCCTCGGTCTGGGTGTAGCCGGTGGTCTTCACCTGCCCGCGCATCTTGGACATCGTGTTCAGCATGCCCAGCTTGGCTCTCGAGGCTGGGGGGCCCCACACACACACACACACACACACACACACACACACACACACAAGATCAGGCCTATTCAACTAGTGGCATGTGGGCCAAATACGGCCCTTTCTTTTTTTTCTTTTCTGGTCTGCATTGAATGAATTCAATCTGTCATACACATGCCTATAAGGCTCTGTCTGCACCTGCTATTGGCTCAGTCACGCTCACGTTGCGTTTTATCCTGGCGGGGCCACAGAGAAAGTCACTTTAGCTAGGCTAACAACACGCTTCAAGATGTCTCTCTCCAAGCCAAAAAAAACGTATGATTGATTGTGAAAATCGCCAATGCACCGACAAATATTTATTAACAATTTTTTTTAGAATGATACGATTAAAAGTGAAGAAAAAGGAATGTGTCTGACAAGTTTATTCCATGTAGTAGTACTATATATATTAAGTTAACACTACTTTAAGTAAGATTTATTTGTAGCGATTCATTGACATAGTTTTACTGTATGTGTGGCCCCTGAACCCCCAGTGGTTTTCCTTTGTGGCCCACTTGTTAAGGAGGTTGAATAGCCCTGCACTAGATGGTTTAGTTTAGTAGAATATCTGGTTTACATAAAAATGAACAGTAAAAAGCAAAAATAAGTATCTGTGACATAATAACATTGAATGGACTTCATCAATCAAATACTGAATATATGGGTGTAGCAGATGAGAAGCCCAGCCATGGTACCTGGGTTAGGCTGGAGGTATTCTGTCGTTTTGGACAAGAGGTCAACCACAGACTTGTTGGTGACCTCGATTTTCTAAAAGCAAAAAGCATTCATTAAATACGGACATTGTCATATACACAAACAAATTAATTGTTTCATAAAATAGTTGTGGGGACATGACATGGACTCACTCTCTCCATCTCCATGAAGTCTTCATCCAGCTTCGTTCCCTCAGTCCCACTTATCTTCTCACTCAATAGCTATGATGAGAAAGAGAGACAAACACAGACAGAGAGAGAGAGAGATTCATGAGTACAGACAAAAGAAAACCGATTGCAAAGACAAAACATTCAGATATTTAAGAATACAGGCCTGTTTCCAATACGTGGCCAAAACCACAGAGTACAGCCACTTAACCCTCCTCCCTGAGCCCAATGGAAGAGAGACTGTGCTCCCATCAGGTTTAAGGAGATTACAATTCTGTGCATTTATCCGAGGGGTTAATTCAGACAGCATAAGGCCAGACAGCATACAGCCAGACGGCATACAGCTAGACGTCTAGCGCTAGTTTGTGAAAGTAGGGTACAAGAAAGCCTCACGATTTCCTGTTCTACAATAGACACACACACACACACACACACACACACACACACACACACACACACACACACACACACACACACACACACACACACACACACACACACACACACACACACACACGTGTATTTCTTTGCCCTGGCTTCCGCAGGGCATGAGTGGAGCAGCACAATGCTAAATATATCCTACAGTTAAATAAATTTGCTTAGAGTTTTTAACCCAATGTTCCAATCGTACCACCTGGCTCACACAATGTCATGGATCAAAAATAACTGTAAGGGGACGGTATGCTGGCAAGTATGCTAGAGACAATTCTATGCTTTCCTCAAACACAATAAATTAAACAACTTCCCACAATGTTTAGTATTCGAACACACCATCTTTTAACAGGATGCTCTTTGTGTGTGTGTGTGTGTGTGTGTGTGTGTGTGTGTGTGTGTGTGTGTGTGTGTGTGTGTGTGTGTGTGTGTGTGTGTGTGTGTGTGTGTGTGTGTGTGTGTTTTGTATTCCATGGTTAAAGAGCATTCAACTCATTGATAATAGTTTGACTTTCTTGCTGCAGCACAATGACCAGGAAGTGAGGGGCAAAAATAAAGGAAACCTGGGTTCTGATTCACCATGCCGCCAACCACACATGTCCTGGAAATGACTCAACACCAGCGATTGTGAAATGGTCACAATGGTCCAACTGTCCGGATATCACCCTGAAGTCATCCAAAGTCACACGAGTGCTCAAGTACTCAAAAGTAAATATTCAAGACATTGGTGCAAAAAGAAAGATAGAAAAAAAAGAACCAAGTCAGTCAATAACCAAGCAGGAATGAAATCTGTTTCATTATGAGCACGGACGACTGTGGTTTGGACAAGGTTCATTTCACAAGATTTAGTGTGGTTGAAATATCATGAAAGGGGAGGCGTCGGCATGAAACCCTTCATCAACCGTCTCCTCTAATGCACCTGGGGTCTTCCGTTCGCGCTCTTTAATCAGGGCTGTAAATAGGACTGAGTCATTTACATGATGACGTACGACCCGAGTGCGTAAATATAGCGTTGCCGACATCCAGCACGCCCGCTCAGTGCAAGATGCTACTTTGCTCCGAGTGGTCCAATTAGCGGCTTGGCTAGGAGCGGAGGCGCGTCCCGCGAGTGGGATGCCATCTGGGAGCGCCATCCAGGGAAGCTCGGGGGAACAGTTGAGGAAACGGAGGCCTCGTAGATAACAGTCTGTTTTGCTGCTAATGTGTGGTTTAGAAACGCGGGTGAGACTGACGACAATTCTCACGTCATTATAGAAACTAACTGCCAACCATGCGAGAGCAAATGCTTAAAGGGTTCTTGAATAGATTCCAAGATATCCAAGAAACTATTAGAAATACTTTTAATATTCATATTGATAGAAATCATTTTAACACACTGAGCAGGCGGGGTGAACACATATCTAGCTTATTATACTAACTAATCATTAAAATCGGACTGAACTAGCAGGAATCCCCAAAATGTTGTCTCTGTATGAGGCTGCTCTTGTACACTGTGGAGCTGAAAAGAGGCTGCAGCATGTTAATGTAATGAGTCACGCAGTCTGCCTGCCTGGACAACCATCCATCCATCACACCTCTGTGGTAAGAATCCATTAAAATACATGAGACGTGCGCTTTTGTATGTAGGCCGAACCAAGAGACTCTGATTAGCATGTCGGGGCTAGGTTCGGATGAGAGTATACAGACTCAATGACCAGAAATGCAAATATGAGGCCAAGATAAATAGAAGTAGAGTAGCCCTTTTTCTGTATACTACCATGATACTAAAGTTGGGATGTGTAGGCATTAAAATGATTAATGTTACCGGCAAATTACGTCAATTTAAAACATTGGATCACCATTGTACCTGTTGTCAGTTTAATGATGAATATCAAGACACCAATTAAATAGAAAGCCGGCATTGTTCATTCTTAAACTCTTGAACAAAATTGTCTTCGACCGCAGACAATGAATACAAACAGCATCGCTGCTCCACAAACCAATCAGGTAGACGAATAGCCACGGGGCCACCGATAATATCTGCATGTTGCCGGGGCAACGGGGAGTTATTGTTGGGCTGGGACAAAGATGTATCAACCCGGGCGAAAAAATGGAATCACGCTGTGCTCCCTCTAGCGCGGCCCATGAAATGTCAGACATCTATCCCGTTGTCACAACAATGACGCTCCCTGCTCCTCCAGGAGCGAGGAGCGGAGTGACATACCGGAGATGATGCAGAGGCCTCCCGAGTTTATAGCAGCTCAACGCATACCAGACAGGTTGATAAGTAATTTAAAGACAAACCCAGGGCCACGAGAGAGAGTGAGAGAGAGAGAGAGAGAGAGAGAGAGAGAGAGAGAGAGAGAGAGAGAGAGAGAGAGAGAGAGAGAGAGAGAGAGAGAGAGAGAGAGAGAGAGAGAGAGAGAGAGAGAGAGAGAGAGAGAGAGAGAGAGAGAGATACAGGGCCATGACGAAAACGCCCCGGGCCCTTACACGGAGAACACAGAGCTGCAGCGAAAGGAATATGACTAGGAGCATGGATAGGATGACAACAACAACAACAATAGCTACAATAGCGACAACAGCGGAGGTGCTGCGGGGACAACAACGCCAGCAGCTTGGCCTCACATATTCCTCAAGCGTGCCTGAAAGGCTCAGTGTTCAGGCAGGAATGTGGCCCCTGCGATGTGAATGCCACACACCGATACGTGACAATAGCCTTATCACATGGATAGGGCTTATGGAATCTGTAGGGTTTGTGTGCAATACGGTGAGAGGAATCATGATAAGACACTTACTGTTTTACAAACCAGTATTGTTATAGTGTAATAGAAACAGGGGGGGGGTGTTTTGGGTGTTGGACTACCAGCCTTGTTGTGGGTTCCTACTCTCATCATTGGAAATCACTATGTTGCTTTTGATAAACAAGTTTGCTAGATGAATAAATAGTAATTGCGGGAAGGGAGATAAAGTCAAAACTGTTGAGGGATATGTATGTATGTATGTATGTATGTATGTATGTATGTATGTATGTATGTATGTATGTATGTATGTATGTATGTATGTATGTATGTATGTACAGTATGTATGTATGTGATACAATAAGCAGTGAAACAAAGGGTTCCTAAAGGAAACCACTGAATGTAACAGGATATAAGGGACAGGTCTTGTAGAACAATGAATGCTGGTCCAGAAGCCAAATAAGCAATGAGTAGCTTTCCTGTGTTTTATTGCATTCTAAGAAGGCAGTACCTCTTCCCGGACTTAGGACCCCATTTCCCCCTAAGCTTCTCTGCCTCTGTCACAATAATCTGTTGTTATCTGTGTGCGCAGTTGTTTCAAGAACATTGTGGGGAAACTCACAGTGTTGTTAGTTCTCTGGAAGAACGTCATTTTGGAAAAGACATCACAAGGAGTGGCTTAGTCACACATGTTTGTATTGAAGGCAGAGTCCCCATTTGAACCCATTATCGGTGTCCAATCTGATTACACAACAGGGCAGACACATTCTCCACAACAGTTGACTCTTTCATATCTGTATACTAATAAAGGAAGTAACACGCTCACACTAAGACTTCTTTATAACTTAAACTGGGTGCTGAATCCCCCGGGTCATAATAATATTTCAAGAAAGCAAGGACAGCACTCTCAGTTATATTCAATCAAAACTTTTTAAACAACGGATGTTTCGGGCCGTGCGCCCTCTTTCATATCTGTAACATATTAACCACAAATTAGACAAATCTAGAGATCAGGAAATTACAGTTAATCTTAATTGTAGATACAGCACAATTCTAAAATGTAAAATGTACTTGTTTAGCATTATTTGTCAATGTTGCCGTTCCTCATATACGTTCAAAATGAAGAATAAGCACAAATCATATTGTTTACCGCCAGGTATGAAGCTGATTCATTACAAGCCATTTCAACATCTTTGGTGACGTCAAGTGTCCACCCTGATCGGTATATTAATGAGGATTAATGAAGATCTTGGTTAATGTACCATCATCATCGTCATCATGCCTCACTGCCCTAACACTGACCTGCTAGGAAACCTCTGTTTATTCCATGAGAGTGTGTGTGCGTGTGATAGTGTGTGTTGCACTTTATCCCACCCCATCTCCTTCCACACCCACACCCACACCCACACCCACACACACCAAGTGGGTACAACAAGTGGGTCAGAGTCGGATTTAATATTGACCTACTCAGTCTTTGGAAAGCAGACTGCCTTCTCTAAAATTTCTAGGACAGAGTCAAACGGAACAAGGATTGCTTGATAAATGCCAAGAGATCTAACTAACAGGAGGAAATAGTGTGGTTCCACTGGGATTCGTGTCATTCAGATAAGGCTGTAAATCCCTTCCTTGAGTGCTTGTTTCTGATCGGTTTCATATTATTTTCACTGATATCAAGATGAGTAGACTTGTGGCAGCTTGGATGTAGTTTTAGGCAGTGATGGACCCAAAAATAGGCAAGATGTAAACTTGAGCCCCTTTCACACAGGCTACCCTGAACATGAACCATCTATACATTTCCCGGAGTAGCTGAATGTGAGAGCACAAATGTCTGAATCAGTAGGACTGGATATTAAACATTAATTCCCTGCCAGCTCCGGAGTACAAAGTCTGTATTATGTCTGATTGAGCCCATGTGTGAAAAGAGCAGGTCATTGCTCGTATAATTCACAGCGATAAGATCCTGTTCTAAATACTCCAGTACATAGGGTGCAAATACAAGGAAGGATAAGAAGAAGAATTTACAGCAAACGTTGATTATGATCCACTTATGCACTAAAATCAGAAGAATAAGATATAAGATAAGTATTGATATCCACACAAAAACATAATTTCAGATGAGTCTATGGTCTTGTGCACCATTTTCGATGTGCTATAAACACTGTGATTTCCGGCTTACATATTATGTCATGTCCTGCATCCTGCATACACTCTACCCAGGAATAAGCCCTCGGCCTAAACCAAACAAGAGTATTTACAGCATGTGAGATTGCGCCTGACATGAACAATCTCCTGTTGTGTGCTCGTGTGTGAATAAATATGTGAAAAAACGGCTTTAGTAGTAGTGATATAATAAAAACTTTCTGAAGGTCTTTTCCAGAAAACACTGGTGATACAAAATATGTAATCGATTCATAGCTGCAGGGGTTGGCATAAACCTGCACTCTACCGCAAAAAAAGTATTTCAACTACCCTCAAAAAACAATATTCCTGAGTGGAATTAACATGGCAAAATCACATCTTCCATCCGTGTTCAGTATGGAACACAGCCCTGCCGGTCAGTGAGGACGTGTTCCAGTCCTGCAGACTTAAGGGGTTGTTGTGCTTCAGAGTTGTGCTTTGTTGTTGTGGCAGCAGGCACTAGGACTGGCACTAGGAATGGCACGCAGCTGACAGCTGGATGGCCAAACGACCAGTGTCGGGGCAGCAGATGAGAGACTCTGTCCTTTGGTGGTAATCCAGATGGACGTAGCCTGAGAAGTTGCCATTAGAGCTGCAATTAGCCCGTGTTAGCCCAAAGGGAGCCCAGCCGGGGCAAGGGGGGGGGGGGGGGGGGGTGGGGGGCATTTCAAAAAAGGTAGCATCAGTCGATGACGAAGGGTCGGTGAGCAAACAGGGGTCGAAGAAACAGAATCAACCTCAAGACGTTTGTTTTTGTAAGTTTAGATCAAAGTCGTCCGGGGCTATTGTGTGTCTGATTACGATTATTTGTTCGACAGTGTTCTGAGGAGCCGTGTGTTCCTCGTTTTTTACCCCTTGATGTCGGCCTTCCTGTGGCCTGAACACAATGCCTTTCAAGTGTCTTCAGAGGGGTGGCGAGGAGATGGAGGGCTAGGGAACTCTCTCTCTCTCTCTCATTTCCCTCCAGAGAAGTGTGTGTACACCTGTTGCTGCGCCGAACAACACACACAGCGTGACGCCTTCTAGCCTCCAAGAAAGGTTTACATTGAACTTTTCAACACTGCTTCAGGGTACAACACTGAGGTGCGTGGCGCGTGCTTTAGAGCCATGCTGGTTTTCTCCTGTGTGTGGCTGCCCACCAATGAGCATATGTGAAGTGTAACCCTGAGCAGCTGCTTCGCACACTGCCCCGACAAACAACCGCAAACACAAACACCAGTGAGCCAGATCCGTTGGTGGATGTCCAAACGGTGTTGGAAAACTTCAATCAACGTCTATAGTGTTTTTGTTGTTCCTTGGGGCTGTGGGCACGCACCCTGAAAGTGAGGTCGAAAAACGTAGAGATCAAAAGCAGCGAGGGCTTAGACCACAAGGTCGTAGACGATGAGGTCATGGACGACGAGGTCAAAGGTCAAATACAGCAATGGGATGAGACGTTGCGATGAGGGTCGGCAGTGTCACAGACACAGGAGTCCAAGGATGCGAGAGGTCAGAGACGAGAGGAGGTCAAAGTAATGTACTATCGGTACATTACAGTTACTATCACGGGTGTGATAATGGGAATTGCATATGAAATAACTGTTGCAACCAGCATCGGGTCATGAAGCCGATGGTGCTGACTCACACGACCCTCTAACGAGTAAGCGTGTGTGTGTGTGTTGGCGGGGGCGGGGGACTGAGAATGAGCAGAAGGAAAGCATCTGCTCTCTTTAGCTCTCTATCCCTTAACACACACACACACACACACACACAATTGTTGTTGAACTATGTCGGTATGGACCTGAATTCCTGCCGCATAGCGGGTGGGGAAGAAAACAGCATGCCTCTTAATATCATGGAGAAGGATAAGGGTGAGCATGCCTCATATATTAACGTTCACATGCATGGCCTCGCATAACAAGTTCAATGGCAGCCTCCTGGTGCGCTGAAGAGCCACATTTCACAGTGGTGGGCTCGCTTTGGGCGTGAGGATGAAAACTACACACATGGATTCCATCTATTAGCACGATCCGATCTGCATACCATAACAAAGCCTGACAAGGTCCAGATATAACTCTCATAACACCAATCTGGAAAACCTTAGATAATGACGAAATGCAAGTTTACCCAAGCAGACCCTAGGATGAATATTGGAGTTTGTGTAGCGAGTACATGAGGTCGGAATACAGCACCGCTCCTAAGTGGTTTATTTCTCCACCCCCCCCCACCGCGAGACAGATAAGGGTGAATCGGGAGGTCTAGAGATAGATAGGCTGTTTGCTTAGGCTAGCAAAGAACAGAGACATTGCCTTGGACACGCAGAGAACACGCAGCGCAGCGGTCTGCACCAAGGCTCAGTGCTCTACATTCCTCTGCCCGGAGCACTTACAACAAAGCACTGCTCTATTGCATTCACTGTTTACAACAATGTGTGTGTCTGCTTCTGTAGCAATAAAGCCCCACCCAAGGCTAATCTTTTGTGTGGATTTAATCAGTGTAAAACTTTAAAACAACCTGAGTGAGTGAGTGAGTGAGTGTTTGTGTGTCACAATGCAGTGAAGTATGGATGGTATTTAGTTACACAAAATTGCTTTTAGGGTCCACAAATGTGAGCCTCCTGGACACAGATATGCAATGTTGTGCACACACACACACACACACACACACACACAGGATCTGAAACTTCACACTACCTCATGCATCCTTCTCAAGGAGACTGAGAAATGCTGACTATGCTGAGCGCCTGGGTTCATGTGCAACGTTTTAATTATAGTCCCATCCACGGAGCACTCCGATGCAGTCCTCCCTCAGTCCGCCTCAGTGAGCTCTTGTCATCGTATCGTCGGACACGTCGGTTTTCTCGTAAATCTCTTAATTTATGTGTACCTCATTAAAGGGTATGCGTTTAGATCCTTGGTTTGTGTTGGCAATAATTCTAAAATATAACCAAGCTTCCTCCGTTAGGGACCTGCTAGAATAAATACACATAATATGTGTTTTTCATATACATTTTGTCAAGAGCGTATTTCTCTCTTTCATTCATATTGCCGTGCCGTTATTCTGTTGTGACACCCACATCTCCCATCTGGGATTCATAAAGTGCAACATATCTTCCATTGATAACATATTTTCTTACCTCACATTGCCATTAGCCTAAAAAGTAATATAATGGCCACCAGCTGGTCATGCTTTTTCTTTGTCTGTGGTTCAGACTGACGAAGCCAATAGAATCTTTAAGTAAGTCATTAGCTAATGTGGCTCATCTGGGTAGCTTGTGCTAAGATAATGGTCTAGTGTTACATGTGAATGTTACATCAGATGAAGCAACAAAGATATTCCCAGCAACAAAAGACTGACATTCGGAGTCAAAAAGCATTCAGCTGCAAGTATAGCCCAGAGAAACTTCTAGGAGAGCAGAATTAGCTTTCATATAACAACAAAAGAAAGTAAGTCCAAAAAAAATGCAGGGCCTCTTAGCACTACTTTATGCTATGCGATGATACTAAAGTGGTACCCTAGATAATGAATGGCCTTATTACAAGGGAACATCCAGAGTATTGGTAGAAGTAGGCTAAAGGGGTAGGAACACACGGTTATACAGCTCTACTCTTGGATTTGAACTCTTGGATTTCAATGAGTGATGGGACTGCGGGTCGGAGCGGGTGAGGGTTTGCGAGGGCGAAACAGCAGGAGAAAGGACGGAAGGGATCCTCGAATAGGGATCGGTTAACTTTAGGTGCTAGCTTTGGCGTTTACACACACGTATACACACAATACTGGTGTAATGGTTACTTGCGAACCTTGCGTGTGTTGTCAGATGTTGACAGCAGCCACAGCAGATCCCGGCTGTTGTGACAGGATGATGATAGGCTGGCCTGTGCCAGAGATGGCCTGCCTCGCCGTGGCGTTTCATCGAGAGCTTGATGAAATGTTTATGAGCCGAGCGGGACGCCTGCCGTCGCCACGACCACCACCCCTCAAACATTTGCCCTCCCCCTAGCTCGCTCATGAAATAGGGATGCACCTTTATAGGTGTTCTGTTGGTGTGTGTGTGTGTGTGTGCGCACGTGCGTGCGTGTGTGCGTGTGTGTGTGTCCATACAGGTGTCTGATGCGTTTCTAACCATCGTCATTTTTAATTTCGCTTTCAGTTAGGGGTAGCTTCCTGCGATCTCACAGACAAGACAGACGTGTGGACATTATGATAGTAAATGAATAACATTTGAGGTTATACCAGATAGTTGTACATACATCCATTTTCAGACCAAACGTGACACCCAGCTAACCTTGGGGCTGTGCTTTGGTCAAAAAGGGTAAAGTTGACACAGAAAGTCAAAATGTCTTGCAAGGCTTCGGCTACTAGTGAAATAACCAATCAACCGCCTGAGTACAATGATTCTATGTCAACAGATGATGATGATAATGGTCTGTTTATACACTGTTGACCCACCCAAATCAGTGGAGGACTTTAGACACTGAGATGGCGCTTGTGTGTGTGTGTGTGTGTGTGTGTGTGTGTGTGTGTGTGTGTGTGTGTGTGTGTGTGTGTGTGTGTGTGTGTGTGTGTGTGTGTGTGTGTGCACGTGTGTGCGTGTGTGTCACATGGGGGAAATGGACAACATCGAGGACTTCCACACATGTCAAAAATAAATATCCAGCTACCATGGGTGTGTGTGGATAAACACAGGCATACATGTGGACCAGCCCCTAGTGATAACAGCTGGCTGTACGTTGCCACATTGTGATGAGTACATGTGAACAACAGGTTTTGATTTATGGCACACCAGGCCTTGAGTGATACTCCATTCAGAATGATTTGTTCACTGCCTGCAATGGTTAGCTACCATATACCAGATACCATTACAATAGGTAGAGAGATAGAGGTAGAGAGAGAGAGAGCGATTCCACAACAGGAAGTGGGCAGATGATGGGAGGTCTGATTTCCCATCCATTACGATTTGGTCTCCCTCTCTGGTCTCTCCCTCTCTGGTCTCTCTCTCTCTCTATATATATGTGTTCCAGACCTGCACCATTTTCTGCCAAAATCTCAGTAGGTCATGATAATGACCACTTGTACATAATAAGCTAGATGACCATAGATCACTTCAATGTGACGTTTCAATCTGGGGGCGGGGGGGGGGGGGGGGGGGGGGGTGCACGGCTTTGGGATGCGCATATTAACAGGACACACAGACCCACAGCCGCACACACACACACACATACACACAGGATGCTGACATTTAGCTGGCGCCCACAAGATAATAATTTCAGCCCGCTGAACAATCACAGTTATCTTCCATCATACTGCAGCACGTACGAGACCCCCGAGGGAAGATTTCAGTGGATGACCCAATGGAAATATTGTGTTCGCCGAGTGATGAATCAAACCTTTTATGTGTGGCCTGCTCTATACGTTCTTAAGGCCATACTCTGTTAGCATGGCGATGTCAACAACGCAGGCTGTTTGATGAACTGACATTTACAACAAAGGAGCATACAACTCAATACAGTGGGACTACTACGTTATAAAGTGCACACTGAAGGCAGTTACCAAAGGCTTTGTGCTTAATGAGTATTCATGCAGCCAGCCGAATAAGGTTCAATCCTGTAACAAGCATGTTGGCATGCAGCCAACAGTTTACGATTGCCAAGTTAGAAGTAAAGCTTTAGATGGCAGCAGGTGGGTAGTTTCAGCTGTTGATGGCTGAGAAACCAAAGTGCAACGCTTTGTTTAGACGGATGGACAAATTAACGGTTTAATTGTTGCAGCAACAGTCTGGCATACCAAGAAGGAAGGAAGCAGAGCAAGACTTCAGACTGCAGACACTGAAGACATCAAGACTACGAGGACGTTCATCCCATAGTAGAAGTGGCCCTGTTTCTGCTGGTTTACAATTGTTCTACTCGTATTCTAACAGAGTGACACCACATGGGATTAACTCATTTACAGGCTACTCAGTGATCAAGTTCATGAGATGATCGACAAAGACTTAATAATTAACAAGGAGATGATCTAACCCAGCAGCTCTTTCAATACAATGGTTCCTCCAGAGGCCAACACAGAGTTAAACATCATTTCTATGGAAACTTTCTATGCGAATCTCCTATTTTCGTGCTATAAACAGTCGTGCTATAAAGTAGGCTACTGCTAATAGGCCTGGATAGGATTGCCCCCCAGCTGTCTGAAAGTAGCCAGAAGATGACTTCATCTAAATCAACAATGGGTCTTCCTTAGAAAACAGTTTGGAACGACATCATGAGAAGATCAAATGTTTATTTGTTTGTCATCAACAGACATCGCAGACATCTATGATAGTTTAGGTGGATGAGACACTGCCAAGAAGCTGTCATTGTTGTGATTGTAGGAGGAACAGCGGACCATACCTGACTGGCTTTGTGGAACTGCTTCTTGAACCCGGCGACAGACATCCTTCTCGGCTTCTCTCGGTCTCAGCCCACTGGAGAACCGCCTGGATTAAACACACAAATATACCAGAGGAATGGGAGGAAAACCAACGTTATGATGAGCCGAGCCCAAGGCGGTGCATTCACCAGCCTCCGAGGGTCGCCATACGGTGTGTATGTATGTGTGTGCGTGTGCGTGTGTGTGAGTGTGTGTGTGTGTGTGTGTGTGTGTGTGTGTGTGTGTGTGTGTGTGTGTGTGTGTGTGTGTGTGTGTGTGTGTGTGTATGTGTGTGCGTGTGGAGGCTGGCGTTTATCGGTAGGAGGAGGAAGGTCTCTGTTCCTGCATCGCGGAGATGCAGCCTCTCTTCTCGAACGTGATTGGTCCAGAGCGCGGCGGGGCGGAAGCAGCGAGGGAGCTTGAAAGTAGTGCACGAAGAAGACCCTCACTGCTCTACCGCTATCATCATCATCATCATCATTATCATCATCATCATCATCATCATCGTCGCCATCATCGTTTTCGTAACAAAAGGTTGCATTGTGTTTTGGTTTCACTTGTTTCCATCAAATCCCAAAGTGGTGGTCTTCTGTATTGACACACTACCGCCACCTAGCGTGTAAAATCGTTAAATACATGTAGGCCTAGTAAGCCGCGTAAGTCAACCTGGAACGCGTCTATACGTTGACTTTGTAAGGAGTCTCGCCGCTCCGTGGCTTTTGGTGTGAACACGACACAATCATCTAATAAGTGAGCGTAGAGCCCCCCATACCGGCAGAAAAATAAGATGAATACTTAGCCTTGCTAATAAAATAAATCCACATTTTTGTTATGATCAAGCACAAGCTATATTCTTCATTTTTTTCTTTTACTGACAGAATCGGCATATCGATGCATATAAATATTTATAAAAGAACATACTTGCTTGGACCTTCTGTCCAATAGTTACTCTTCTCAGTTGTGTTATAGGTCCAGTTGCCCTGCACATAACCTATAACTGTACTGCATGGCTGCAATGGAAAATTTATGTTGCATTATTGATCCGATTTTTGAAGGGGGCAATGCGTACTTCCCAGTTAGGCAGCACAGAACAGTAATTTGAGAAATAATTACCATATAAAACAGCCGTGTAAGGGCAGCTTATGCATCCCATTCGCCTGAGCAGGCCATATAAGAGAGGGGAAACTAATTAGGCTCCAGTGACCGAGGTCCAGCCTGGAACTTGCAATGTACGCACAGACCATACGATGGCGCCACAGCTCTGGATATCCACATTCAGTGGGGCAAACTTTTCACCCTGTCGCGATGCGTGTGGGAAAGTTTAACCGTTTAATTTTGGATCAATCTGTAAGTGCCTGTCTGGGGTTTGGTCGTTACGGTTTTGTTGTTTCGTAAATCATGGATTATTACCTTAATCAATAGTTTTATCGTTACATTTTTGATAATTCAACAAATGTTAGTGACCAAACTATACCGGCTCCACGCACACACACACACACACACACACACACACACACACACACACACACACACACACACACACACACACACACACACACACACACACGTACACATGCACGCACGCGCACCTCTACTGCAATGCCTTGCGCAACGACACCGAGGAAGAACAAAAGTCATCTGCTGTCCATCTGGCCGCTGCGGCGAGGCCGTAAGCCCTAATACCCCCTACCCTCATATTCCTCAGGTTCCCAAGCACCCGTGGACAATCCATTCCATGCCTCTACTCCCCCAGCCCCCTTCCCACCACCACCACCACCACACACTCAACACACACACACACACACACACACACACACACACACACACACACACACACACACACACACACACACACACACACACACACACACACACACCCCGCCGGCCCGCGATCCTCATCCCAGGACCGGGAAGACGTGGGGGATCTGGTGTCAGTGGCCGAGAAAGACCCCTCTCTCCCCCCAGCAGCAGCAGCAGCAGCAGCAGCAGCGGCAGCAGCAACATGTGTGAGAGCTGCATTGCTGTTGCTCTGAGAGAGAGAGAGAGAGAGAGAGAGAGAGAGAGAGAGAGAGAGAGAGAGAGAGAGAGAGAGAGAGGGTTCGGTTTCACTGTTTGGGATTCTCACAGTAGTGCGTCCATATGCGCCGCTTTCCCAGGTGTCGGCTCGCCCGGCATCTGATGTCCCAGCGAGGAGACCCGCTGCTTTATTCTCACGAGAGAGAGAAGTGAGAGATGAGCGTGAGAAAATCCACAAATTATATTTGTTATTAACTTGAAGGTTTTTTCTTTTTTTCTTTCCATCTTTTTCCACATCGGGACAAGAAGTAAAAGCACTTGAGGGCCCCGGGCCAATATCAGCTGCTCCGTCTTTGCTCTGTTTGTTCGGACTGCTTATAATAACAAGATCCGTACTCTCTTGTTGTGTGGATGTCGTTTATTCGCCATTGATCATAAAGTATTTGATCTATATTATTATCGATATTTCATGAATCCAATTTCGTTGGACACTTTTACGCGCGGTGCACGACCCTAACGCGTTTTAGGGTGTATGTATACACTTCATCTCGCAATACATCAATCCAATCCACGGTCAAATATTTCCAGAGGTCCCAACTGGTTAGGGAAGCAGGATGAGCAGGAGTAGGCCTGCACACCTCTAGTTCTGGGGTCCCTGTTGAACACTGTCGCCTACATAGCGCGCCGGAACAGACTGAAATAATCCTTCTCTGAGTGGTGCTAGAGTCCTGCTCCACGATAAAGGACCGGGAACACTTGTTGAAAATGGCTTTTTGAAATTTAAGTGACGATGAACGGCTTGCTAATGTACAGTAAATGTGGTCGGGTGGGTTGGATTCGTGATTACGCAAGGCTTTCAGTCCGTCATATATGCGACGTTGCATAACAAATTCGTCCTCTTCAGTGTTTTTTTTCCACCAGCGTGGGCCAAACTTATTCTGCGGCCTCCCTTTTACCGTTGGAGGATCTGTCTACTTTGCATATATGAAAGCGTTTGTTTCACCACTTCACCTGGACAGAGAGTAGTCTTGTGTTGCTGGTGGTGAACACCGAGCGATAGGTTGATGTCTACAAAGGCCAATGGAATCCCCCCCCCCATACACGCACACACACGCACACACACACTCACAGACGCACACACACACACACACACACACACACACACACACACACACACACACGCACGCACGCACGCACGCACACACACACACACACACACACACACACACACACACACGCACGCACGCACACACAAATTTACGCACGCATTATCATGCATTAAATGAGGCTGCACAATGTTGAATATGATACCTATGAGTGTTTGTGTGTGTGTGTGTGTGTGTGTGTGTGTGTGTGTGTGTGTGTGTGTGTGTGAGAGAGAGAGAGAGAGAGAGAGAGAGAGAGAGAGAGAGATGTGTGTGTGTGTGTGTGTGTGTGTGTGTGTGTGTGTGTGTGTGTGTGTGTGTGTGTGTGTGTGTGTGTGTGTGTGTGTGTGTGTGTGTGTGTGTGAAAGAGTGTGCGTGCGTAAACCTCGTTTAGCCTTGTCCGTTTACCCTTCCTGGTGGACAAAAAAACGTGTTTAAACCGGGAGTCCAACCTGACCTGCGAATCGCAGGTCTCTGCGAATAATCATCCTCACATAGAGGTCGGCACCCTCTATCCCCCCTCACCCTCTCCGTGAAAAACACACCGCGCTGTGTTTCTTTCCCCGCCTCGTCGGTGGTTACGCACCGCCTGGCACGGAGCGCGTTACCGCTCGGAGGGTGCTGAGTCCCCCTCAGTGCCGCGGACACGGGAGGCCGGAGGTCGGGTCAACACACATGATCTACACGAGAGTCGACTCCCCGTTGCTGATCCGTGCTGGCGTGTGCGTATTATTTATGCAAATGTATTTTTGTTGTGTTCCGTGGATTGTCCCGCATACAATAGAGCCTCGAGTTATGGACTGTTTCTGTTATCGGCTCTGAAAGGTGATCGCCGCCGATTACTTTTATGGAATTGAGGGTGATGGACTGTATTGAATGTAATATAATAGGCCTGCCCCGTTTACATTACACTTTCGCTAGGCTTATTCAATTAAGGATATGAATATAACAATATTTAATGTGTAAATATTTATATTAAAACACAACAACAATTATCCAGATCGTTTTGGTTAAATTAGAAACACAGTATTTCAAACAGTTATGGCTTTTTATTTGAATGAATACTGTAACATTAACGAAGGCAACATAGGCAACATGAACACCTATCCGTTTTTTCTGTTTCTTTTACAAATTTAAACAACAAACATTAACTAGAGATCATTGTTTTTAAATACAGAATGAGAAAAGAAAAAGAAAAGTACATAGGCCATTTGGACCGTTACCTTATAGCCAGTGATAAGTCACGTACAAGACAATGTTGAAAAAAAGACTCTATTTTGACAATGCATGTGGTAAAATTAGGCTATAATATACAGTATATTTTTTGGCTTCATTCAGATAACAAATTACTCTATTCACAGAATATACAATTCAAAGAACATTTTATTTACCAGTTACTTTACCAGAGAGTGTGTGTATGTGTATGTGTTTGTGTGTGTGTGTGTGTGTGTGTGTGTGTGTGTGTGTGTGTGTGTGTGTGTGTGTGTGTGTGTGTTTCTGCGTGTAAGGGTGTGCATAATTGGATGCTTCCGTAAAAATTGCTGTGCTCTCATTTTTAATTTCAAAAAGTGTCCTTGTCGTTTTCTTTGTCATATTGTTTTCCTCAGTGTTTGACTCATTCACAGTTTATTGTGCCCAGTCTCAAGATGCTGGGAAAATGGGCATCTTCTGACATTTCTCCCCCAACGACGTCAACCGTCTGTTGGTAGAGGCAAGTGTATGAGTGTGTCTGTCGTATACCAATACCAGTGGTACAAGAAATGTACCGTTTGTATAGAGTCCATCTAATACCTTTGAGTATGTTTGGATTTTTTGGAAACAACATATACAATAAAATAACTGACCACAGAAATATAGTATTTTTCTTTTGTATCAGTCAAAAGTTCTTCTCTTTTTGAAAAACGGTGTCCACAGCTGAATTGTGCCGTTTCTCGTGGTATGAATTTGATGTTACAAAGTCAAAGGGGGCACCTCTTTTAATACTGCATAAACCTCGATAAACAATCAGAGGTTGCTTTTTTTCTTTTATCTACACATCTCCAGAATGGACAAAAAAAATGAAACAAAAAATCTTTGGTCAAGATGAGCAATATGCCACAACCAGAACAGTGAAGACAAACGATAACATAACCACGTGGATTAGATTGTACAACACCAAACAATAACTTATCGATCAAGTTTACAACACAATATCTTTTTCCACAAAGACTTATTTTTTCTTATCTTTTAAAGAACATCTCTAAATGAAGAAAATAACTGCTCACACATCTACTCTGCTAGCTTTTAGTTCATAACGTTGTGCAACGTTTCACAGTGGACAGTTTACGACAGGTACCACGGAAGAAAAACCAAAGAAACCAGCATGATGCCATCTGACTCAGTCCGAACTGACACTCAAACTGTGTGTGGAGACAGCTTTTGAGGTTTAAATTACTTTTAAGGCAAAGCAATGAAAAGAATAAACTATTTCTGCATAGAAAATAAAAGATGAATTGAAAAATACTAAGTGTGTTATGTTGGAGATACTGCAGGAATGTTCTGCATGCTCAGTCTCAATTTCTTTTAAATAATACTTAAGTTGGGTTTTGGAAAATGCTCAATTGAACATGTCAACATGTTTTTTTTAACAAACACTATAAGGTAATGAGGGGAAATTATACATTTTGCTCAGGAAGTGGTTTAATCGGGCCACAAATTTGCAAAAAAAATCCTATAGTCAACGCTTACGTGATAGTTTGACCACCCTTTTTTTTAAAAACAGTATTCTTAAAAAGTGCTAAATGATAAGCCTGTTATACCTTGCTGCTGCCCACCCCCACAGACACACACACACACACACACACACACACACACACACACACACACACACACACACACACACAGAGCCCCCAGAGAGACGGGCTACAGTGAACAGAAATCCTCATCAGTCATGCTAGCCTGGTTCAGTCCGGTTTCTCTACTCCTGGTTGAGGAGCGGGGTTCCTGAGCCCACCGCCAGGTTCCTGTGGAGGTTGGGGTTCTGGCTGTGTCTATTGCGGCTCCGGACCGACGAGAAGGACGTGTCGCAGCCGGGGACCTTGCACTTGTGCAGCAGCCGCAGGTGGACAGTCTTGTAGTGGGCCCTGAACGTGCCCTTGTTGCTGTAGACCTTGTGGCAGATGTGGCAGGTGATCGGAGAACCCATGCCGCCTCCCACGCCCCCGCCCCCGCCCCCCGCCTGCAGCGGCCCACCCTGATGCGGCCCGCAAACGCCTCCTCCGCCGGGGGTTCGGCTGCCCGCCAGTCCCGACTCGCCGTCCTCCTCGCCACCGCCGACGCCGGGCTTTGCCGCACCGAGCCCGTCACAGCTCTCGTCGCTGTACTCCATGGGCAGGGCCGACTCGTCTCCCTCCTCCCCCTCCTCCTCTCCCTCTTCCTCCTCCTCCTCCTCCTCCTCCCCCTCCAGGCCCTCGGCCTCCTCGCCGCTGCCCGCTCCGTCAGAGTCCCAGGAGGAGCGGGGGAGAACGCCACCGGCAGCGCCGCGCTGGGCGGCGGCTGCAGCGGAGGAGGTGGAGGTGGACGTGGTGCTCAGGTCGAGCACCGCCTCCCCGTCCACACCTCCTCCTCCTCCTCCTCCTCCTCCTCCTCCTCCTCCACCCCCTGCTCCTCCTGTCTCTTCTCGGTCCATGTCCTCCGAGGGAGATAGCGCCGGGTGCTCCGAGGGCGGGTCGGCCATCTTGCTCATGGGGAAGACCAGCCCCATGCGGTTGTGGCCCCTGAAGATGACGGACGCCTGTCCCGCAGGGTCCCGGTGGTGGAGGTCCCGGTCCCTCGGCTCCGAGCAGTAGTCGAGGGCCCCCGCTGTGGAGGCGTCCTGGTCCCGGGTGATGGGTGATGGGGCGTACGGGGGGCCGCTGGGGTCGTAAGAGTCTTTGGTCAGCAGCTTGTGGTGCAGGTTGATGTTGGCACTGTGTCTGGTGGACAAAGAATGAACACATTCGATTTTTCTGTACAAACTGGTCAGAAGTGTAATCAAACTAAAAGACAACAAATATCTAAATATGTCTGTTGTTATTTTGTGAACATTTTATTTATATTCTTAATTCTCTTTTACCATTGCTTGCCTTGAGAAGCCAACGATAAATCATTCACCCAATTAGAAAAAAACAAAATTTGGTATTGACCATTGACCAATCATACACTGTATGTATGTGTGCGTACATATTTTATGCTACTGAGCATAATATTGGTACTCACCGGTCCCTGCTCCGGCGTGAGGGGAAGGCGGCGTGGCAGCCGTTCACCGTGCACATGTGCATCTCCTTCAGGTGCACGTTGCGGTAGTGCATCTTCACGCTGTAGGGGTTCTTGAAGGTCTTGCTGCACAGCTCGCAGTGGTGCGGCATGCCCAAGTCAGACTCAAAGAGCCCGGTGCCTGGGTCACAGCCGTAGTCGTCGTCGTCGTTGGTTTTGTTGTTGTGGTTGTTGTTGTTGTTCGGACAGGTGTCCGACTCTCGATGTTGGAAGGTGCTGCCGTTGGTCAGCCGTCGCTCCCCGTCTGCACCTTCCGGGTCGCCAAGCTTGTCCTCCGCTGGAATCGCTCGGACTCGCTCGCAATCCATCCGCCCCTCCTCGCCGGCCCGACAGAGGGAGAGGTCGTCCACATGTCGCTTGCTGCGGGATTGGTCGAAGGGGAAGGACGCGCAGGTGATGACACCCGTTTCACCCTGCCGTGTAGCCTCCTCCTCCTCTCCCGCCTCACCCTCGCCTGGTTCCTCCCCCCTGGTCATCTCTCTGTCTGGGCTCTGCTCTGATGGCCGCATAGGGTCCTCTCTTTCCCTCTCCTCGCCAAAGTAAATGCCTCTGATCTCGTTCCTCTTCCTCTCCATCCCCACTAGTCCTCGCAAGTCGCCGTTCTCCTGGTGGTCTTTCCTGCTGTGGTGCATGACAGAGGCCTCGTCCTCGGAACAGCTCCCCTTGCCTTCGTCCTGCTCCACCGACTCCTTCTCTATTTTGATGGGCATGCTGGACTTCCTGGACTTCTTCTTTGGTATGAGGTCTGCGGTGCAGTAATCGGGCAACATCGTGGGCTTAAGGGGAACCGATGAGGAGAGCAGAGGGAGGGAGGGCAGGTTCCCCGGGGTGTTGGCTAGCTCCGCTGGAGTAACCAAACTGCGGTAGAAGGGCAGAACGGGCTGCACCGTCTTCAGGTTGGGGAAGAGGATGCCGCTCTGGCCCATGCTGGGGAAGGAGCTGCCGTGGAGCTTGGAGCTCGTGTCCACGTGGCTCACCACGTAGCTGGGCACCGACTTGTGACCCTCCGACGAGGAGATGGGGATGGACGCGCTGTACTCGGATCTCTTCTCCCCTTCCGAGCCCTCGTCACCGGACATGCTGCCTCCCCTCAGGTCCTTGTCCCGGTTGTTGCGGTTCATGGGCATGTGGAGGCGCGGGTTGGGGTTGGCACTGTGGCGGTTGCGGCTGCGCAGCGAGCTGAACACCATGTTGCAGCCCTCGATGGTACACTTGTGCTTGATCTTCAGGTGCACGGCGTTGTAGTGGATCTTCAGCGTGCCCTTATCGTAGAAGGTCTTCTCGCAGGCGCTGCAGTACACTCTTCCCTTCTTCAGGGAGCCGCCTCCCAGCCCGCCCCCGCTCCCGCCGTTCCTGTCCAGGAAGCGCAGCTTGCTCTCGGGGGACATCTGCGGCATCTCGCAGCTCATGGAGGGCGTGCACGGCGTGGAGGAGCCGTCGGAGTAGTTGTCGCTGGTCGGGAAGTCGTCCACCTCCATCTTGGTGGTGACACCGCCGCAGGAGAGGCTGTCTATTTGATTGTCTCCGCCGCCTCGGCCCAGGTCAGACGTGAAGGAGGCTGAGCTAGACCCGACGAGACTGCCCTCCGTCAGGGGCTGGGACAGAGGGAAGTCACTCTCCTTTCCCCCGTGGCACTCTGGCCCCTGGTCCTCTCGTCTCTGGCCCTGCTGCTGGCCTTGCTGCTCCAGCCCCGCGAGGATGGACTGCTGGTGCAAGGGTTGATGCTGCGACCCAAGGGACCCCGGGTGCGAGCCCAAGAGCGGCGCTGGGATGGAGCCCAGCAGCTGGAATGGCAGCATGAACGCCATGCTGTTGATAAAGTTCTCAAAGTGGTGCACGTTGGTGCGGCCCCCGCTGCCAATCTTCTCCACCTTTGGGGTGGGCGAGGGGGAGGAGAGGCTGGGGCTGGTGGCAACGGCGGCGCGCGGCGTGCTGCGCTCGATGAAGGTGCGAATGTCTGAATTGGTGCGTGTGCTGGGAACCAACACCGCCTGGCCCTCTTTGTCCTGCAGGGCCATCAGCTCCACGATGGACTTGGTCTCGCCGAAGCGCAGGAACTGCTGCAGAGTGGCGATCTCCTCCTCGAACGTCATTATGGCCCAGCGGTCCAGCACCTTACCGGCTACATCCTGCATGTGGGAGAAGAGGGGGGGAAGGGGGGTGAAGGCGTATGGTGAGTTAAATTTAAATCAAGGGGGAAGGTGGGGGAACGGATAGTATGCATGGTGATTATGAATGAATTGCTCATACATATTCATGCAGCGGGGTTAATGGTGCACCCCCATAAGGAAGGCCGACATAAATAAAGGAATCAGGTGGAGCGCTAACACGAGTGGACACCAGCGAACTTGCGCAGGGCCTCATTACGTGGGCTCTCTGCGTTTCATCTCCGGGCAGGTCCTTTACCTTCATTTAAATCATGGAGGTTGGAGGCCCCATAGGTGGAGTAGGAACGGGACAACATGCGCAACATGCATGATCTGGGAATAATCTCAGTGTCTCTACGTTAAATACCCTTATAAACACATACTCTTACGCAGATAAAAATAAAGTAACATACGTACACAAATATGTAACCACACACACATCCAGACCCGACACACACACACACACACACACACACACACACACATGGAGGGGGAGATCAGAGGGCACTCACATTGATCAAGTGGCTGTTCTTGCCTAGCCCGGCAGTAATCACATGTGAATTCGGGGATCTTTGAAAGCGAGGAGCGAGGCTTCGTGCCGTAACTGTGATTAATATTTCATCACAGAGCATTCGTTTGGGGTGCCTGTCGAGGATTCTGACTCTACGTTCGCCATTAGACAAGCTAACATGAATTAAATGCAGCCTGGCCTGAATAGTTGATGGTGCTACCAATAGGAGCACGAGGGAAGACGCTGCGGCAAAAGGGCTCCCCCTGGCCTGCTGGCTGCCTTGTGTACTTGGCTGGCTGGCTGAATGTCTGGCTGGTTGGCTGGCATGGCCTGCTTAGATCCAGCTCTTGCGGGAGGGGTTGTAAGCAAGCAACAAAATAATGTTTACAAATCTACCCCGCGCCACTCGGAGACCTCTCTGATCCAGAGCGGCAGTGTGGGCTGGCAGTGAGACCCACAGAGATATGAGGTTGAACACAGCTGCCTGGAGAGTTCACAGCCTCGGTGTCTACCTAAATGCATCTGCCCACCTGCCCTCCCGTGCCCCTGTAACATCTCCTCTCTTATCCTCGCTCCCTTCCTTTCGCATCTCCCCCCTCTCACTCTCTCAACTTCTATACGGGAACACCAACACAGACGTCTCCAAATGTAGCGGGGTTCACTCTGTGTTGTGTAGTTTTAGTGAAGACACTACGACGACCAGGTAGATGATGGCGTATTCATTATCACCAGCCTTCTTCTCATTCAAAGTCAGGAAACAGAGAGAGCGCCAATAAACGCATTCCTGAATTTCCGTTAATTTGGCCACTCTGCTCCTTCAAAATAAGAGACCTCTGCATATCTAGTTATGCAACTCAAGACAAGAGTCTCTGCTTGCAATCTAGCGCAACAACATCACACTGCTACGCACGCAGCACACTGCTGCGTGTTGTAATGTTGTCTGGGGTTTCTTACCTGCAGTACGTAGCCTCGTATGTAGTCCTGCAGGGTCCAGTCGAGGGCGTTGAGGATCTGGATGACCTCCTCCTGCTTGAGGACGGAGAAGAGGCGGTCCAGGAGGATCTTGAGGCGGACGGGGATGGCCTGAGTGCCGTAAAGCATCAGGCTGCAGATGTCAAACACCACGTTGGAATGGACAATCTCCACCTGGCTGCTCTGGTACATGTGGTGCACCTTCAGTTTGCTCAGAGCTGCAGGCACGCAAACACACAAACAAACACAATGAAAGCATTTTAATATTGATCAAGGTAAGGAATTTTCTTCAGCTGACTTTTTTTATGATTATGTTGGTTATATTGCTATGCCATGCATTATATATATATATATATATATATATATATATATATATATATATATTATATATATATTATATATATATATATATATATATATATACATGTATATATATATTTCATATAAATATTTTGATTTGACACAAAATATCGACTAGGTTGGCAGTTAATGTAATATGAAATATACGGTAATGTCTCCCTTTTTTAAAGATGTGTTATAGCAAAGTGATTCCGATAAGACTGCGCTAGCAGTATGAAATGAATAAATATTGGTGGTATTTGATTTAGCCAATATGGGCCAGCTCCAGTTCACAGTCTACTTCCCCTGACAGACGCATGGGTGAGCTAACTATCGCATGCTGTTTCAAAAGGTCCACGCATGATTTAACACTCGAGGGGGCTAACACTCAGGAGTTAAGGCTTGTTTATGTTGAATAGTTATGCTATTTCTTTAGCGCACCAGCGTTGGATACTCCTATAAGGCCCACGGGCAGGCTCATGTAAAATGGATGACGAGGCGAACCATGCTGCAACAATGTCAATTGAAAAACCCCAAAACACGGCAGTGTTTGATATAGTGTATCGGAGTAAAAGAAAAATTTTATGAGCACTTCTCATGTACTCTTTGGCTCAAGGTGAGTTGAATGAAGCACGATAAAATATGTACATCTATTCAATTTGGAGGCGAAAAATTGAGCAAATGCTGGAATTTTTTCGATTCAAATAGTAAAAAAATATTGGAATTCTTATTTTTTGCACATGCTTATTTGATATTTGGATCTTTTTTAAATTAATAAAAATATTTTTAAAAATAAACATGAACAGACTCATCAGCCCTCTATGCAATTGTGTGCATAAAGGCAACGGTGCACACAATATCCTCGAAGAAAATATGAATGTGTCTTACCGTGCGCTACCCAGCCATGTCTGCAGTTCTCACACTGTCTTCTCTTCAGTTTCCCCGGCTTGAAACTGTCACAGTTACAGTTGACCAAAGTGCAGCAGATAGCCTAACAGAGAGAGAGAGAGAGAGAGAGAAAACACAAGTCAATTTGATTTACATAGCCGTTAATCACAGTTACAGTCTCCAAGGACTTCACAGGCCCACACACAACACCTCACCCCCCCCCCCCCCCCAACCCTTAAAACTCCCTGAAACCAAAAGGAAGCAACCTTGAGAAGTATCACATAAGATTGATCCCTGCTTCCAGGGAGAGTTAGGGGCTCAGTAGATACCATAAGGGGAATCACATAATGGCAGCCAAAAAAAAACAACTGAAATTAACTACAGCGCTATGTGAGCGTTAAATTAAGTGATGGTCGATGTTGATCACACAACAAATCACAACATGGCAACCAAGACGAGCTTGTACAAACACAACGAAAAGAGGAGTGACCTAAAATGAAACCGTAATGATTAAAGTTCCCAGTGTTGGGATCTATGGATGTTCAGGAGAAGGTAGGGGGTGTTCTGGTGTTAAAGTGGCTCATGCTCGCCTCACAGAGCGACATGAAATATTCAGACGTGTGAATGCGCCCCGCGGAAACACAGACACGGAGACAGACACTATTCTCATTGCCTCAGTCACTTTGCTCTCCCTGCGTGCGCGTGTGTGTGTGTGTGCGTGTGTGTGTGTGTGCGTCATCCTTTGCCTGCTGTACCCTCGAGAGCAGCGCAGCACAGGTGTTGCCGTGCTTGTATGCGTGCATGTGTGTGTGTATGTGTATGTGTGTGTGTGTGTGTGTGTGTGTGTGTGTGTGCGCGTGTGTGTGTGTGTGTGTGTGTGTGTGTGTGTGTGTGTGTGTGTGTGTGCGTGTGTGTGTGTGCGTGTGTTTGTGTGTGTGTGTGTTAAGTGAAGGTACCCAGTTCTACTGTGAAAACACCTGGACTGTTATATCACCTCAACCAATCAGGCTGGCACACACATAGACAGGAAAAAAAAACAACACACACACACACACACACACACACACACACACAAGCCAGGTGAATGTGCTCTAATTGAACCCTGAAGAAGGAACATAATAGAAACTAAATACATTAAAGAGTGTGAGAATGTGAGCGAGACACAAAGTTGCACCACACTTTTTCCCTTTAGAGTCAGCCACTCAGTCCCCACTTTTCTCTCTCTCTCTCTCTCTCTCTCTCTCTCTCTCTCTCTCTCTCTCTCTCTCTCTCTCTCTCCCTCTCTCTCTCTCTCTCCCTGGGCATCTATAATGCATGTCCCGCGCCGCGACTCCTCATCCACCTGCGCTGCATGCTTACAGCGGTTAGCGCAGAACCTGTAGCTAAAGTCACTCTCCACAGGGGGCGAGAGAGGGGACAGAGGGATGAAGAGGCCCCCCCCTCGCATTTAGTCAACCTCCTTTTTCTTCTTCTCCTTCTTCTCCTCCTTCTTCTTCTGGAGTGCTGGAGGCTTGGCTCGTCCTTGAGACGTGGGGATCTCGCTTCTTTCCACCCTGGCAACCACCTCCTACCAGCAGGGCTGGGAGATGAAGACACTGCTAATCGCTGTACATAGAGGAGACGCATACCGCTGTGGACTAGTGCAGATGAATGTGCTTTCCCACCTATAGTATCACATTCATTTCTCTTTCAGGATTTACATTATGTTCAAAAAAATGTAAGTTTAGATGTAATCCAGGAAAATGTTTTTACTGCTAATTGATTTGATTATTTTAATGGCTGCATCATGGGTTTTGTTTGAAGCAGAGCTTTAAAATGTGAACACTATAGATTATGCTGAATCATAAAAGCGTTCAAAAATGTCCTGAATTGTGTCAGGCTGATTCTACATATTTGATCCTTTCTCTAGATTGCAGCGTCCCTCTCTCTGTGTTTTATGACCTATCGGCCTGCTTTTCATCAGACCACCTGACCCTTCTCTAGATATCAGCAATCCAGGCGTAAAGCTGGCTGCTCATCTCTCAGCGATGTAATCCTATCATTACAGGGCCCAGAACCAGCACAGCCCAATTACACTAATCCCAGCCCTCCACACACACACACACACACACACACACACACACACACACACGCACACACACACAAACCCGGACACACACACAAACGCACACACACACACACACACACACACACACACACACACACACACACACAAACCCAGCGACACACACACAGTACGCACACACACACTCGAACCCAGCGACACACACACACACACACACACACACACACACACACTTTCTGATATAGCCATAAACACACCTACACACTCACGCACACACACACACATTCTGTTGTCAACACACCCGTACAAACACACACTCCCCCTCTCTCTCATATAATCACATTCTTTCTCTCGCCATTTCATATTCTCTCTCTCTTGCTTGCTCTCCCTTACATACACACATGGGCACACATGCACCCCCCCCCCCCCACACACACACACACACACACCCTGCTGTTCCCTCTAATATACATCTTAATCAGGTACTGCAGGTCGTTTGTCTTTATTAGCTATTCCTCTCACGACGTCAAGAGAGAAGAAGAAGAAAAAGCAAAAAATGGAGATTTAAAAATGTGAAAAAAGTTGGTGTGACTCTGGTGACCTCTCTCTCTGTCTCTCTCTCTCTCTCTCTCTCTCTCTCTCTCTCTCTGTCCCTGTCTCTTTCTCTCTGTCCCTCTCTCTCTTTCTCTCTCGCTCTGTCTCTCTCTCTCCCCCTCCGTCCTTATCTCTCTCTCTCTAGTTCGTTTAATCCCTTGCTCCCTCTGTTGTCACAACAAAGCGAGTGGCTGTTCCTATGCATCCATAAAGTCCATGACAAGGGGGCTAATTGCACCAAATGATTCCCCGGGTCAACTCCTGGGGCCAAAGTAAACGCCATGTTGCTTTCTGTGTATAAATTATGTATTATAGTGTACTTCCATCAACCCCCCTGCACCATGCGCACGCGTCTTGAATACATTATGCCCCGCTCTAATTGGTGGTCTTTTTGCTGGTGCAGATGCTTTTGAACACAGAAAAACGTGAGCTGAATCGCTTCACACATCCTTTTCTTCAATTGGCGATTAGGGCTCCTCTCACAATTTGACGTTTTACAATGCATAATTTTTTTCAGTATCATGACTATTTATATTCATGGAATTCACACTTTTTTTTTTTTGCTTGTATATTTTGGGGGGTTGATGAAAATCAAACAGCCCTGTATTTGTCGTTGCATTCCACCAACACCTGCACAGTTCTTTCTGTGTTATAAACTGGTTCTCTCTCTCATTCTGACTCCCCATCGGTCATCACCTGCTAATCTCTCTCTCTATCTTGCTTTTTTCGCTGTCTCTCTGTCTCCTCCTCTCTCTCTCTCTATCAAACTCTCACTCAGAGGGGTCTCTCTCAAACCCTCTCTCTCTCTCTCTCTCTCTCTCTCTCTCTCTCTCTCTCTCTCTCTCTCTCTCTCTCTCTCGCTTCATGACTGAAGTGCATGTTGTGCAGCTCTGTGGAGTCCAGGTGTGGTGTCGGAGCAGGACCCTGGGCACTCTGCAGCAGAGAGAGAGAGGCCCAGGTGGGGGGGTTAGAAGGGGGGGGCTGAGGGGTGAGGAGGTGAGGAGCACAGGGCCAGATGGGGGGAGGAGAGGAACAGACAAAGCAGGACAGGGAATGCGTGGACTCTGGCGTACCATGACAGCCCCGACCTGAGTGATAACATACGGCTGCTATGGTACGCTGCTGGTAACATACGCCTGTTTGTATGTGTGTGTTTGTGTGTGTGTGTGTGTGTGTGAGTGGGGGGGGGGGGGGGGGGGGTGTAGAGTGTGTGTGTGTGTGTGTGTGTGTGATAAAGAAAGTGAAAGAGAGAAATATCTTTCGGCATAAACTCTTTGCCTTTCTGTGGCTCACACATACAAATATGAACACACACAACAGACCGCTTTGTTCATAAATTTTTCTAGGTGATATGTGGAGTGTCGAAAAAGACAATAAGACAAAAACACGCAAAATATCTTAATATATCTACTTATATGGCCCTATATCTATGCATATCTTTTTCCTTTTTCTACTTCCTAAATCAAGTCATTTTTCTATAAAACATTATGTACCAATATTAATAAAAAAGTTGAACTTGAATGTAAAACGTGTTTGAAATAACTAATTGTGTGCATTGGAAGTTATTGCAAAAAAAAACAACATTATTATATAAAAAAAAGCCTTTAAACAACAGTTTGCCGTGCAGCTCTCGGCTGCAAGCGGGAGAACCGCGCAGCGTCCGAGCGAGGAGGAAAACAAGAGACAAAGAGCACAACAGCTGCTATGAGGAGCGGCACCCCCCCCCCCCCCCCCCCCCGCCCCCCTCTGTCACCCCCTTAATGTGCTGGGAGGCTAATCAATTAACAGCGGTCTGCTAGTGACTGACTGCTCTATGGGGGGAACACACGGGGCTGCCGCTGCCAGGAGCCGGCCTGAGCAGAAATAATAACAACAGTGTAATCGGCAGGGCCCGTTTTCCACACCTTGACAGAGGGAGGCTGGGACGTCCCCCGCTCTTATGGATCGGTTTACAAGCTAATTGAGGGTATGAAATAAAGTGAGTGACGATGTGAGAGTTGTTGAGCTGCATTTGTGTGTAGTCCTACAGGGAATATTTAGAATCTTAAAATGATTTTGTGGCTGTTTATTCAACCCCTCATGGAAGCTGATATTGCAACAAAGGATGAATTAAATAAAAGTCGTGAATGAGATAAATGCGGATGTTTTTAAGGTTTTAATATAACTAAATATTATTTGTGGGGAGTATAGGCATGCAAAGTTGGGCATTATGAAACTGCAGAGGCAATATCGGAGGAAAGCTACAAAAATTATTCTTTCCAAGGAGAGGTGTGTCTAAAGTGGGAAAATCATTAACATTTCTTGAGCAAAATTATTAAATAATTACTGTAAAAATAGCAGGCAAAATTCCAAGCGAGTCATCAATAAAGAGCAATTCATTTTGACTATGACAGATATTTATCTTGCTACATCCTTTGATTGAGGGGACATAATCCATTAATGTCTTGAATCTCACCCAGGAGCCTGTAAAAAAAACATATCCCGGGACAGTTATCTAATGCAGTGAAATTCATAGTGTGTCAGTGCCAGAAAAAACACCTTGCTGTACCAGGAACATGGCCCGCTCCAGTATACCTCTCCTGAGAGCTCTGACTCTGGCAGCACAGAGGAAGTCTCCTCCATGCCAAAATAAGAGCCCAAACTAAACTCACCTTTTTAACAACTCACACACACACAGGCACAGATGTGCACACACACACACACACACACACACACACGCACACATGTCAAACTAAAAGCCCAAACATCACCATGCCTTTCTACACAGATGCACACACACACACACACACACACACACACACACACACACACACACACACAAACACACATGAACACATGGCACTTTGAGTGCCATGAATTAATAATTCCACTGACTAAATGTAAATGAGTTGCAATGCGTTATAAAAAATGTTAATTGACTACAAGTGTTAGTTGAACCACAGTCGTCGAACACACTCCTTGTTTGATGTGTGTGATTTTATGGGTATCTGCCAAAACTCTACGGAAGTCATACAGGGAAGCACATTAAACACATAGCAAAAAGGAAAAAAAACATGAAAAGAGGAACACGTGGCAAGTCATTTAAGAGGCTAATCCGGTAATCTCAATCACATTCCTTTTTTTTTCCGGAAAAGTTTGCCTCACTTTGTCCGTCCTTGATGTGTATTACCAGCACCCTTTTAGATAAACAAGACTGTCAACAGGCGAGCTTTAATGCTGAGCAGGTTAAAGTTAACACTGCTGGAGGTGGAAGAAAGGAGAGGGAGAGAGAGAGAGGGAGAGAGACACAGAGACAACCACAGGAAAAGCCAGGCTGCTGCGTGTAGTGACAGGCTGCTTGAGCCTATTAGGAGACCATACAGCCCAAAGACACCATGAAAAACTCATTATTTCCAACTATCCACCAGTCAATCAAAGTGTGCATGTGGAGGCAACACACAGTCCTCAAACACACTATGCACACACACACACACACACACACACACACACACACATACAAACACACCAGGTGCAACACATCTTTACCTGAATATCCATGAGAAAGGAAAGGAAGAATGGATCCCTTTTGAAAAGACATAAAAAAAAGTTGCAGGAGTTTTCAGAAAAGGGAAGTTAGAGAAAAAGGCAAAAGTAGAAATTGAGAAGGAAGCCTAAAGTTTGCCGTTGGTGGCTTCACAGCGCGATGTGCTGGAGGAACGCACAGAGAGAGAGAGAGAGAGAGAGACACATAAGGAGAGAGAGAGAGAGAGAGAGAGAGAGAGAGAGAGAGAGAAAGAGAGAGCTAGAGACCTAGAGAGAAACAGGGAGAGAGAGAGAGATTCAGGAGGCGCTGACTGTGGGAGAGACCCGAGGAGGACTAAATGAGAGGAACATGTTGGTACACTGATCCTGAGAGAGAGAGAAGAGTTTTTGGCTCCCAGCTACGCTCTGATTAATATCAGAGCTCCCCTCCTCCTCCCCCCCTCCCCTCCTCCCCCCTCTCCTCCTCCTCCCCCCCCCCCCCCCCCCCCTGACAATCCTGTCACATCTGGCGTACAAATCCTAGCAAGCCTTCTGGTGGCGGAGCAGGACAGAACCTGGGTAGTCGGGGTAGGAGGGGAGCCTGGGTGGTGGCGGTGGTGGTGGGTGGTGGGTGGTGGTGGGGTTGGAGGTGGCAGTGGATGGGTGGGTGGAGGCATGGTGGGTGGGTGGGGGGGGGGGGTATCATGCTCCAGGAGATGCTGTAAGGGGGAGGGGGGTCTTAGGCAGGAGTAGAGGCCCCTCACGGATGGACCATCATGAAGCTAATGAAGCTGACACAAACACACACACACACACACACACATAGACGCACACACACACACTGCCACTCACACATGCACGCATGCACACAGACACTCATGCACGCATGCACGCACGCACGCACCCACACATATACACATAGACACTCACACACGCACACACACACACACACACACACTTAAACAAATAATCACGCACACAAACACACGTATGCACGGACATGCATGCACACACACACACACACACACACAC
>NC_140282.1:11605545-11658045 GCF_964030765.1 Micromesistius poutassou
AACTAACTCCTTCTTATTGTCAGTGACCGCACCACGGAGAGGTTTATGAGGGGGGGGGGGGGGGGGGGGGGGGGGGTCATGTTCCCAGCGTCAGGAGGTGGTCTGTAGAGGTGAGCCAGGTGTGTACGAGTGTGTTTGCATGTCTGGCCCCTCCCCTGGTCTGATATCTTCAGCAGAAAGAGCTGGGGCCGGTCCAACTGGAGATCTTCTCCTACCCGTCTGCACACACACTCAACATGTAGGGGTGCACACAGCCTAGGGGTCTATGGAGTCAGGGGTAGAGGGGGGGGGGGGGGCTGTAAACGAGGGGTGCAACGTGGAGTGTAGCAATACCATCTCCCTCACTTTTGAGATGCATTCCCTCTTCGTCCATCTCTCTTTCTTTCTTAATCTCCTTCTCTGTGTAATTTTCACCGTCTTTCAGTCCAGCCATTTCTCTCTCAATCTCTCTCTCTATCCCATACTATCTCTCACTTTATAGGTTCAAGATTGAAAGGCCTTTAATGGCATTGAAGGAGTACACTTAGCTTGCCAAGGCAGAAAAAGTGAAATAGGAACTATGCACAAAACAATATATAAAAAAAAAAAAAATTAAAATCTCGACTTCACTCTCCCACTCTCTCTACCACTCTGTCTCTCTCTTCTCTCCCTCTTGCTCTTTACTTTTCTCTCCCTCTCTCTACCACTCAGTCTCTCCCTTTCCTCTCTCTCTCTCCCTCGTTCGTCCACCAGCAGCTGACCCCTGACAGGAAGCTATGAGTGCAGATAAGTCTGCCAGGACTCTGCAGGAATGTGGGGGTCCAGTGGGTTTTTTCTTTGGAGTGGGCAGGGTGGTTCTGTGTATGTGCGTGTGTGTGTGTGTGTGTGTGTGTGTGTGTGTGTGTGTGTGTGTGTGTGTGTGTATGTGTGTGTGTGTGTGTGTGTGTGTGTGTGTGTTTAGTAAACTACATCTGACTCTATCTCCTCAGGGACTCGCAGCACTGAGCCACAGCCATGTGCACACACACACACACACACACACACACACACACACACACACACACACACACACACACACACACACACACACACAGACAGACACATGCACACACACACACACACACACACACACACACACACACACAAAGAAGCATGGTCGAAGAGACAGACGGCCATCCTCTCTCTCTCTCTCTCTCTCTCTCTCTCTCTCTCTCTCTCTCTCTCTCTCTCTCTCTCTTTCTCTGTCTGTTGGACTTCATGACCGACAGACCATAATAATGGGCAGAAAGCCTTCCAGTGGAAAACCCTCGTGCCTGCTCAGGTTTTCCACAGTCCCCCCATACAAGGTAGTGGACCGCTAAACATCTTCCCCTCCACAGCCTTTAGACTACATGTCCTAATTGGTTTATCGACGCCATTCTGCCCTACAACATTTAAGTCATGTTTTCTGTTAAATTCTCGCTGGAACAGGCCACGATGGACACTATATGGAACTGCGTTTGTGTTTAGCAAATAGTACATCCGATCCGACATCTACTATCATTCTATCAAAACAAATGTCAAAAAACCTGTTTAAATTAAAGTTGTTGTTTTTTTAAGAATTATTTTTTCATTGTTATGCTTTATTATAGAGTGAGACACAGAGTGAGACAGGAAGGTAGGCGAGATAGAAGGTTGGACATGCAGCAAAGGACCACGGGCAGGAATTGAACCAAGGTCGCTGCGATCAGGACTAAGCCTTAATGGTACACCGTCTACCCGGTGAACCACCGCGCACTCCAATCTAAGTTTATACAGCGGCAGTGTTACAGCAGCAGAGTGAGACAGGGAATAACAAAAAATTGCCAAAAATAAAAATAAAAATAAATACACTTACTATGAATACACCATAATTCATCAAACTGGAAAAAATAACCAGCTTTTCTGGTCTTATTCCTCTAGGATGGACCACCTCCATCTATTCATCCCATGATGGCCTGTTGTGAAGGCTGGCATCCTATAATGTCTGGTATGACTCACCATGCCATTAGTGCCACTCAGAGGCTTATGTCAACAGGAAATGACAAACCGGCCAGATTCCACTTCCACTTCAATGGCTCTTAATCAAATGAATACGATTGTTATCTTATCTCTATATCCTCTAGAGATCGGATGCATAGTAAGCATGTAAGCAATTTCAAATTTGTCATAGTTATATTCAAATTATTCTACTTTTTACATCATAGCACTGAAAGTTGTACTTGTACGATGTTTGGAATGATATTTACAGTACTTGCTATACTAATTAGGTGAGTGCAGTATGACTCAATATTATGCTGATTGCTTCTCTAATGTCATTAAGTTAAAACCGATTCTAAAAGAATTAACTTGGTCATCACAAAATGATACCAGAGTAATCTCGGCGCATCAACCCTGTTGAACGGATCGATTCACAAGCAGATTTGATCTCTGACCTCACGCCGACCCAAACGCCTGTGTGTCAGGCTGCTACGCTGATATCTCCAACCCCTGTAGATAAAAGGATGCGTTGTTGTGGAGTTGCACTACCTTTGCACACATCCAGTCCATACATCTATATAAAGGGCATGAGTACGTTGTATACATGCGGCCCTCGCTCCCAGAAGCTTTAGCCATGGTAAACCTCGGCTTAGAGTTCACTTCGGCATTTCAAGGTCCCGTGTCAGCTGACTGACAGCGCTTGCTCTGGGGGGCTCAAGTGGCCCGGCCGCTTGGAGTGTAAAACCGTGAAGGCAACACCGGCATTAGCCCGGCTGGTTTCAGATGTCATGAAGAGAGTTGGCCACGCAGAAAAGCCACCCACAGATGCAGTCTGACTGCCTGAACAGCCCCCCCACCCCCCTCCCCCCCCCCCCCCCCCCCGAGCAAAACACGCACACGGGAATGCCTGCTCGCGCAACCGGAAGAGGTGACAAAACACATCAGGTAACGGCTTACCCTTTTTACTGCCGCGCCGATACCCGAGCCCTCGTGTCACAGATGCGCGGTGCGTTTGCATCACGTGTAATTGGTCATCGGAGGTGACGGGCATCTGCTGGTTTTTCTGTAGGCGGGGAGCGGGGGGAGAACGTGTGAACGAGGGCGAGGTGGCGCTCGCTGGTCTTTTGGAGAGCGTGACAGATGTCCCGAGCCGCCAGCACAACGAAGACGGGACCTGTGAGGGGAAACGGAGCTGTAAATATTGGCCTTTCTGAGTGGGATGTCGCCCCCCCCATTCTCAGTGGCCATTAAAAGAATTAGGTGTTCATGCGGATGATTGACAGATGTTGATGAGGAAACGGGGATGGAGATGTTTTTATGAGCTCATTTGTGGTGTATTAATATCATGGCAGAAACAAGTCAGAAAACGTTAAAGGATATCTTTGAGGTAATTAACTCAATCAAAACAGTACTCAAGCAAAACAGTTGCAAAAAAAAGTATTGACATGATCAAAAAAGATTTTGGACTGGTGAAAATAAAAAAAAGGGCACTTCAAAGAACATGACGGGATTTATGCGGTTACATTTACACAAATCCTTCAAACACTGACAAGAATATTGAACCAACTGTCACCTGGATCCAAACGCACCCGAGCAGCATTGATCAACTGAAGAGGGATAAAGAGCGAAAGAGAGGAACAGGCGTAAAGGTATTATAATCAGCTGCAGTTTTGTTCTCTAGGCACACGTCCTTGAGATTTCTAATGGGGAGAGTTATACAGGGGGGAGGGAGAGGGGAAGGAGGGGAGGGGGGGATACAGGGACAGCACACAGTCATTAAATCTGCAGGCCCGATCGAAATCTCACATCACAGCCAGGGTCAGGGCCGTCGCCAAACTCCCTTTGCTTTCGCAATCGGTGACATTACGCTGAAATATTAAACACTCGTACGCATCGGCCTCTTTTTTTTTTTTCTTCCTACGTTTCAATGTAGTGCTTGGGAATATTAAAGCATAATTTATATTTCAGGAGCTTGACACCTTGACATTTTTGGCACCCTTGTTTTGAATTTCAGCATGCGGTTTGACATGTTTGTATTAATAACATTGTGATCTCGGAGGGCCATGCCCGGGGGCTACTTGAACAAGACTGCTAAAGAAGGGGGGATTTCAAAAGGAATTCTAGAGCAGCCCAGGGACTTGTCAAAATCAGCCCTGATACTATCGCCCCTGATCCATTCCATTACGCCTCAACGTGAGGGGGAGGGGGTGGTGGGGGGGGGGGGGGGGGGAGAGAGGGGGGGTTGGGCCGGGCGGGTGTGGGGGCCGATGGGTGTGGAGCTGGGGGACATCGGTGGCTGTGCGCCTGCGTGCTAATCCTGTGTGCGTTCGCTGGAGGATCAGGTGTGTTGTTTGTTGGGGGAATATATATGGCGGCGGGGGTAGGGGTGGGGGGGGGGGGGGGGGGGGGGGGGTGGGGAGGGGAAGGAGCTGAGCTTGTGGTGACCGTGGAGGATGGTCCGGTACAGGCCGCTGGCTCTGGATCCATCCGGAACATGATGAACAGAATCAGACCCTACAAGCACCACCCCCCCCCCCCCCCCCCCCCCCCCCCCCGCCCGAAACAGGGAAAGGCCTCTCTCCACCCTCCCAAGGCACTGCTATGGTGGAGGATCATCTGACAGCCACAAAGGCAGAATCTCTGTTTATCCCCTTTTGCAAACGGCTGAAGGCACATCTTTTTTCACGGTTACACCATCCCAGACGCGAGCGAGCTCTGCCTTGTAGTCGCCTTCACCCCTCGCTATACCCCCTTGCAAGAGTTTTTCTTAGCCAGCTTAGCAGCTGAACTAGATAAAGTAGGGTAAAGTACTGTGTATTAAAGTGGGTTTGAGGACAAATGTTCTTTGAGACACTTTGGAAACAAATGTAGAAAAAAAAACATCCTATAGGTCTCCCTTTGTTTTATGGCCAACATTTTAGTTTTTTTGAATTGAAGGACAATCAACACAAATAACTACTAACACAAAATCAATCCTGGTCAGTGAGCCAGCAGTCCACTCATTGTGTCCTCACTGCCAAATCCATACAGTTGACTCCCAAATCCCGGGGCAGACTTTTACTCTCCGAACCTGGAACGCCCATCTCTGCCACATGCTATCAGCATCATCTCTGCATCACATTATCTACTTCCCCCGTTGAGCATCCTGACACGGCAGTAATGCTAATGCCAAACACGTTATCTTCTGGTTATCCGTTTTACCGGCACGAGCACTAGGTGGCACGGGGCAAAATGCAATCATTTAATCTAAAGGGATGAAATACGAGTGTTGATGCACTATTAGTATTACACGGACTGGCAAGGAACAAAGCACAGGGTTGAGTGCCAATCAAACACTATTGGGTTATGGAGACTCGACCCACTCTGCGCGTCAGTTTACTGTTACCGTTGCTGATTTCCTTGAGGTGGACATTTTACAGCATCCTGTGTCCTTGCTTTATGTTTTGTGTTTGAGTCTTCGGCGCAGCTGTGTAAATCTGGTTCGTTATGTCATGAAGCCAAGAGCAATTTAGAATTGTGTAGGATGAAAACAAGGAAAGAAATAAAAAGAATTCTGGTGCTATGGAGGCTTTTCTTTCCAGATGAAGCTATGCATGCACTCTGAGCTCCTTGGAAATGCAAAGGAAGTCTGTTTGGGATGACAAAGACAGGAGGAAAATGTAGATTCCCATTGTGCGACAGTTTCTCTTATTGGAAACCAACCTTAACATATCTTCGTTGTCTCCTTCCTTCTCTCCACTAGCCTCGACATCTTAAAGGACAAGGCAAGCGTGGATTTGTCTCATGCCAAAAAAAAATGAAAACACAATTCTGGAATTGTATGAAATATTTAAAGGACGAGGCCAAGCCACAGGACAGCCATGTTTGTTAAGTATTAATGGACAACAATGGAGTTAGATAGATAGATAGATAGATAGATAGATAGATAGATAGATAGATAGATAGATAGATAGATAGATAACTTATAGTTGGACTGGAAATATATATTATACATTCCTCCTCCTCCCACTCCAGTGAATGATAAATGTGGTTGTTTTGCAATATGTGTGTCAGCAAACCACAAATCCAAACATAAAGTGATTCACATTGCTGAATCATTATTTTAACAGACATAGATGGAAAATGCAATATTTAAATGTTTTATTAAAATCAGATTACTCCCAAATCATAGATCCCTTTTAAAAATAAAAAATGTGTTTGCCACATCTGCAATCTAACTGCGTTTACAATCTCATCCATCCTTCATCAAGCTGCACCACATCACAAGAGATGATAATAGGAATCAGCCCCATTCGACTACTTTCCATCCACAAAAAAAACAAAAGCATTTGTTTCTCTCCTCAATAGATTGGCGCGGCACCTCATATGACGTTTTGACCGAGACAGGCCACCGCCGCACACCCTCCACATCCACCGTGTGAGCGAGAGCTTTTTTTTTGCGTTTTACATAGATTGGCTGAATTGAATTTCCAAGAGTCCTCCAGTGGGAGTCACCAGAGGAGAGCTAATTCTCTTATCCACATCAATGCGGGGCCCTCTGCTGGGCTCAGTGAACAGGGCCGTGGACCTGCTGTTCCCCGGCAGGATCTGCCACAATCAATTACACAAGCCTTGTTAAATACCCCCGTCAGTCTCCGGATCCTCCCGCTCCACGTTTCAGACAGAAACAAAGTTTACACAGACAAAAAAAAAGACCCAATAAAAGAGAGAAGCGACGCTGAGCGCCGGCTGCGGAGAAACCAAACCTCTATGGGATTTTGTTGTTCAGGTTTGCGCGGTGTGAAAAAAACACCGCTGATTTCTAATAAGGTGGGTGTATTGCAAAGTGGTGCCGCAAGCCATCGGCAGCGGTGGCTTGGTGAGCAGTTAACCAGGCGGTGGGAAGGTGGTAATGATGGGGCGTGTGTTGGATGGTTGAGCGCTCGCCTGAGCTCCCCTCCGCAGCGGGAACCACATAGCTGTGCTGCTCCCTTTCATCCTGACCGCTCAGCCGGCATCCCGGCCCCCCCCCGATACACACACACACACACACACACACACACACACACACACACACACACACACACACACACACACACACACAAACCTAGGCTTTGTGTGTATGCCTGGTCACACACACAGACACACAGGCACACACAGGCACACGCACATGCACACACACACACACAGGCACACACAGGCACACGCACATGCACACACACACACACACACACACAAACATACATACACACACAAATACACACACACACACACACATATATATATATACACACACAGATCCACACACACAGACCTCACACGTCCAGTGACCCACTCACATGCTTTAGAACAAATGCACACAATTGTGCACACACACACACACACACACACACATACACACAAAGAAACACACACACACACACGCACACACACACATGCATTTACACACAAACACATGCAAGACACACAGGCACTTAAAAACATGCATGTAATCGCACACAAACATGCACTCACATGCATGCAAATATTTGCAACATACACATGCATGCATACACACATATCAGAATCATAAATACATTATTGATCGCCGGGGACCATTGGGAAATATGCACAACCGAGTGCAAACACATATTTACAGTATCGCACACACAAACACTGGACGTTCATGCAACACACATGCATATATGCATGTACGCAAACACATACAGATGCATATAATGAATATGCATTTTAATTTTTTGCTGTATACTTTTTCTGCCACAGAAAAAGGTTTGCATATTAATAGTTATTGGGTAACATTATCGTATATTATAAGCAAAGGGGTTAGAGTGAGTGTGTAACCTTAACATAAACACCATGAGCTAACATGAACACCATTACATTGTGAATGATATCTATACCATTAGTTAACTGTTCATTAACTATTAGTTAATGCTTATTTCTGCACGGAGGTAATTCATATTCAATGGATATACTCTTATTGTAAAGTTTCTACCAAAGCATTTGTTTGAATAACAAAATAATGTGTTTAGCTTACTTTAAAGCTAACCATAAAAAGTTCAGTTTATATATATATATATATATATATATATATATATATATATATATATATATATTGACGAAACATGTTGTTTATCAACTGCCAGTCCTATTTTATCATATAATACAAATGGAAGGAGCTTTTAAAGAAAACTATCTGTTGCCAAATAGGCAGCCAGTGATGAAATTCTTTCAAAAAGCTTTGAGACTTAAAAGTGCAATTTCTTTCGGACTCCACTTTGGACGGGCTGCGGCATTGTGGGTACTTCACTGTGTCACCGTGCTGTCTTGCGGGGGAGAAAATGAACTTTTGTGCAGCAGCAGTACCTGGGAGATGAAGAGACGCCTTGTCTTTCATTGCGTTCTGTAAAGCCGTCCACAGACACGGCTCTTTGGCTTGTGTACATAGCGGAGATGGGTGTTTCTCTTTCTTGTGTGTTGTGGACCGCGGCGTGGAGACTGGTTTAAGTGGCTGAGTGGAACTCCCCCATTCATGGCCATGCTCAGCGCACCCCCCATCCCCATAGTACCCCCACCACACCTCCCCGTGGCCTCTGCTCAATCTCGGGCTCCCAGCTAAAAAGAAACAAAAAAGGGAAAGAAACAAAAAAGAAAAACGTTGTCGTGGCGACCCCTGACCCGCGCCCGCTCCGCATCCACTCTGCGCCGGGCCAGCCAAACACATGCCTGAACAATTAACTCCTGCACCGCCATCAATCCAGGCCCCCGAAGCGAAGAAAAGACGAAGTCACCGAGGTTCAAGCCAGAGAGACGTGTAAAAACATAAGGAGAAAAGGTTTCTGAAGAAAGAGTGGATAGAAATGGTGTGGGGGGTGGGGGGGGGGGCGGTGGTTTTCCGTCACTCCAGAGTAACTGTCGCTGGCGTGACAGGACGCGTTATTGAGAAGCCTTCATTCATCGGCGGGTCGGTGAGTGCGAGCGCGGCGGCGGAGACAATGGCCGGGAGTCACCGGGGTTATGTTTATCCACCGACCGGAGCGCCAGGGGATTTATTTAGAGGTAGAAAAAAAAAAAGCCACGGTGGATTTAAGACGTGGCAAGTACATCTGCTTCATAAAGCCGCCGCGGAGCAGGGGAGCAAGAGTCTCGGTATTGATTACTGTCATGCGGTATACAGCGGTAGATGGTTAGCGAGGGGGGGGGGGGGGGGGGGGGACCCAGGCTTTTGTCTGGAGCTCACTCCTCCTAACCAAAGAGTGGCTGAGATTTTCTCTGGTCCCTAATGGGGCCTGAAAGTTTCCCTTTAAAAAAAAAACACACCTGCTGGAGAACTTTTTTTAAGTAACTGTGAGGCGAGAACGACAGAGAATGACAGCAGCTCCGAAGGAGTATACAGCGGGAGAAGACGGGAAGAAGTTGAGATAGAAAATGGATTGTCTTAGTTGCCCTTTCCGTGTGAGCACGCGGGCAGGGAGTCTTCAAGGTCGCTGCAGCTTGGTTTGAAACCGTGTCTCCAGAAGGCTTTTCCGTCCAAACAACACCGCCTATTCAGCCTCTCTAGTCAGGCGCGGTCTCACTAGCCTTTCCTTCTTTTTCACACATATCTTAAATTCATTCATCCAGCCACCTCTTCGTCTATCCTTGTTGTTATCCATCCGTTTACTCTCCATCCATCCATCCATCCATCCATCCATCCATCCATCCATCCAATCCTCAATCCGTCCATCCAATCCTCAATCTGTCCATTGTCTTTCAGTCCATCAATCCATCAATCCATCCACCCATGCTTTCACCAGTCAGTTGTGTGTGTGCGTGTGTGTGTGTGTGTGTGTGTGTGTGTGTACATTGGGACAAGGGGATAGTGGTGTGTGTGTGGGGTGGATGGGAGCGGGAAGGGGGGGGGGGGGGGGGGTTGGGACAAGGGTATAGTGGTGTGTGTGTGTGTGCGCAAGCGTGTGTGCATGTGTGTGTGTGTGCGTGGGGAGGACGAGGCGAGGGTGTTAGCTGCCAATTAATGCCAATCAGGCCAGCGGTGAGCTGATGTGGCGGCAGCGATGCGGAAGGGTGTGGGAGCCAGGGACCACCTGGCTGGGGCCTCACAGCGGGCCCCTACTGCTGTACCTGTCAGGGCTGCCTCCCACCACCTCATGTTCTCCACACCGAGGAGCTTGCACAACTATACTGCCAGGCCCTGTGTCCTCTATGGTTTATTAATGCAAGGGCAGCCTGTGTGTGTGCGCGCACGTGTGTGTGTGTGTGTGTGTGTGTGTGTGTGTGTATGTAAAAGAAAGAGGAAGGTAGGAGGAAAAGTAAGTGCACACGATGCTGTCACAGCAACCCGCCCCGAACATTCACCCGGGACTCTGCGCTGGAGCCGCCGTTCGCGGGAGCTCAAGATCTTGCCAGAAATTGCGCCTGATCTTCGGGCTAAATAATGCAACGGCTTGAGGCTTTTTTTTTTTTTCTTCTTCTTCTTCTTCTTCTTCTTATGTGAAAAAAAAAAGTTGCCTCTTAGTGCTGCCGTTGCTGCTGCTGCTGGTTGGTATCGGGACAATAATGCCACCTGACAATCATTCCCCCCCAGGCCCCCTGGTTGTGGCCCCCGCGGAAAGAAAGTGCGCAGGGCGGAGAGTGATTGACAAGGACAAAAAAAAAAGAAAGAGAGACGGAGCGCTCCTGTTTCCGTTTTTTTTTTTTTTTTTTTTTGTCAACCGGCGCCGTGGGATTTGAGAGCCAAGGATGAAACCGTGACTTTGACTACAAGAGAGCAGAGGACTTAAAGCATGACAAGTGTGATTACAATATCCGGGGAAGTCGTTTAAATGGGAGTGCAAAGGTAAGCGAGCAGGACATTCAATTATTTATCACGGCAGGGTTGAGAGAGAGAGGGAGAGAGAGAAAGAGAGAGAGAGAAAAAGAGAAAGAGAGAGAGAGAGAGAAAGAGAGAGAGAGAAAGAGAGAGAGATTGGGAGGGAGGGAGTGTGCGGGGCCGGCTCATCTCAAGGCCAAACTGCTGCGTGTCTTCAAGGGTGGTTGGATGGTGACGGGGGGGGGGGGCAGGGGGACGGCGGAGGGGGGGGTTTGCACACAGGCCCTCGGAGCGACGTGCCGACATCCCTGTTTAAGCACAAACACATCGCTTCTGAAAGGCAAGAGTGACAAGCCACTCAGCTGCTGGATTCACTTAAGCCGCATCCTCAACTTATGACACTTTGCCTGGCATGAGGTTTTCCCCCCACAGACGTCTCAAAGTTATTCTGTCTCTCTCTCTCTCTCTGCCGTGTTAGAAAGCAGGCCATCACAAGCCAAGTAAGCTGTGATTAATGCCACTCTTATGCATATCAATGCATACTGTGTCTATTGGGACTTCATGGGTGTGTGTCTAACTGTGTGCGTGTGTGTGCACTTTTGTGTGTCGTGCTCCCATGAGTTCCTTGATTATTATGCCTAAGTTGATTGTTCAAATAGACTGTCATGTGTTCTCTGGGTGGAATATGATCTAGGTACAAATGTATCCATTAAGAGAGTTAGATAACTGGTGTGTGCAGCCACCTGCGTTGAAAGCATTCTTACACACACATTACGCGCACATTGTAACACCAAATCCTTTAACTCTATTATGTTTGTCTTTACTGTGGCCATTTGTCTTATTTCTTAGTTTACAACGAATGCGGAGATATATTCATTATTCATATTGAAGCAAAAATGTATGGCACATGTTAAATCTCTTACACGCTGTAGAAGAATTGTATGCAGTTCGTTACACTTATGAGTTCATGAGAGAGAGGATGTTTACTTGGTGTGAGGCCCTCAATGAGAACATATTTTGACCTCTCTTCTTTCACTGGATCCTAACAATGTTCCTCATTTTAAAAAGGCCCAAAACAAAACCAGAGACACTTGTATTCTCCACGTTGTATCTTAGAGTAAAAAAGGGCAAAGGTCATGAAATGATAATCTGACAGACCCCACCTCTTGAGGCCATTATACCTGTACACATAGATGGTTCCTCGGATGCACACAGAACCACCCAAACCCACCTGCCCACATGTGCACGGACAATGCACCAGATGTGCCGGGCAGCCAAGCTCAGTGGGCCGTGGGCACCAAGGGAGTAGGAGTATCACTGGGGTATCGTTGCACACACACACACACACACACACACACACACACACACTCACACGCACACACACACTCTCACACACATGGCGGCGAGCGGCCACACACTCACACCAGATGCCGCACAAATGTGTGTGTGTGTGTGTGTGTGTGTGTGTGTGTGCACCCACGTGCGCTCTCAGGCGTCACTACCAGGGGTGGGTGGGGGGCTGGGGGGAGGGGTGAGGTTGGGTGGAGTGGAGGGGTAGTGCTGCGGGGAAATAAGCACCTGTCATGTGCCAAGTGAAGTGTTAAGTGCACAAATTGTGGAGGCGAGGGTGATGTTTCCGGGAGGGTGACAGCTCTGGGTCCGGGGTGCCATGTCAGGCCCTGGCATATCATGGCGAGCCCTATCCCCCCACCACCACTACCACCACACACACACACACACACACACACACACACACACACACACACACACACACACACACCCCAACCCCTGCTGCCGCTGCTGCTGTGGGGCACAATGGCAACTATTATTTACTGGCTGTCTGCCTCATTTCCCCACATATATCCCTGGCTGGGACATCACACGGGACATGAGAGAGGGAGAGAGAGAGAGAGCTGGTGGGCCCATTGCTCTGTAAGCCAGTGTCATCGCTGGGGGGGAAGGGGGGGGGGGGGGGGGGCAGTGGCAAAAACAATCTCAGCCGAAGCGTTTACATCGTTTATTCAGTGTCAGCCGCAAACCAAATCCGCTGGTGTTTCACCGCTAACCCGAGCCCCCTCAGGTGGGGGGGGAGGGCACGAGCGGGAGGGGGGGGGGGCGTGGGAAGGTACAATGCACCCATGGGTGTCAAAGGGTGTCACCTCCCGGACTAACGTTAACGCCACGCGAAGGCCTAACTGTGGCTCATGTGAATCGGGGAGATGTATGATAAATTGCTCCAGCCGTAGGGGCGATGGGGGTGTGTGAGGGATGGGGTCGGGGGGGCCTGTGTGACTGGTCGCGCGGGCATTGTTATGACCCGCCACCCTGAGGGATCATGGGAGCTGACAGTCCAGCGCTAGCAGCCGCGCAACTCAAATTTATCTGCGTTTTTTGCATCGGTGAACATTAGTCGCAAGGCAATCAGAGAGCACAACAAGCACAATGGAATTTGACAAATCATTTTCACTTTTCAAAATGTGACAAACATTTCAAGGACATTTGGGGAATAAAAACAGAAAAAAAACAACGAACAATGGTTCTGGATCTCAGGCAGAATGTGTTGCAGACGTGAATAAAAAAGGAAGCACGAAGAATTTGTAACACTTCCAAACCGTCCACATGCTTGTCACTCGGTCCACCGCCAAATTTGTTGGAATTATTTTTCACGGCACACAAGGCCAAGACAAGGGAAAGCCATACTTAGACAACCGAACAGATCAGCAAACATCTGTTTTCCGGATCCCAACGTTACGTCTCTCCCCTCTTCGATGCAAAACACATGTGGCTTCAAAACATACGCAGGTGTACATGTGTTTTGAATAGGGTCAAAGTAGTTCTCTTTCTGTGACAAGCGGCAATGTTTTGTAGTGGGGATTCTATAGGCGCTCTTCCAGGAAATACTTCTAGGCTACTGCTCCTGAGAAATATAAGAAAGGCTTAGAGCTTTTCATTAGTGGTATGTTGTGTTCAAGGTGTAATACATTGAAAAGCACCATGCACCTCGGTCGATACCAACAGACCCACATATAGAATGAGAGTAATGTGTGTAGGCCTATTCATGTTTTTATTTTCCTCATTCTGGAAGGCTGAAGGGTTCAATGTGACAGGCATCCGCAGTGTAAGCAGCGGAGAAGAAACATCTGTCCGGGAGAGATGAGAATCACATGTGCTGGTGACAGAAAGACATGCCTTTCAGTTTAACCAAAGCTTTTGCTGCCACCTACTGGACAGGATTATATAGTAAATCTGCTTACATTGTAAAGGGTCTTAAAAGACTGTTCAGAAATTGTAATTTTTTACTGCCATCTGCGGGTAGACAGTATAAAATAAAACGTTGATTTTAAGCATGAATAAGAAATAGTAGGTCGTTTGCTGCCATCTATTGGTACACCGTTTGAGATACAAGGTTTTCTTGTCTTAGCAATTATTCCATATAGAACATTGACTTCATAAGTAATATAATAAACAAAATAGAGCCATGAAATGAAATGTAGATTGTTTTAATTAAACAAACATATTTGTTATATTTTTAACGTTTTTTAAGTAAAAAAGAGATACAAAGTCAAATTTTTTTATGCCTTAATTAATATGACGTATTCACAGAGAGCTCCTCCTAGGACAAACACAGGTGTCACTCATATAACTAATTATTGGTCAGCTATTTTATGAAGCAGGGCAAGGGAAGTACCATAGTAAATATAACACACATGGGCCATTGCTGGTGCTTTGACACACATCAATTACAAACCTTTCCACCTACCCAATGTTAATCTTTCGGGCTATAACTGTTTTTGCCCTGCTATGGCAGCTCAATGAAAAGGGTCAATGTTTGTTGACCACACATTGGCCAGATCCCAAAGAGAGGGCTGGTGGGCTGGGGTTAGTCAGCATAAAAGGGTCTGTGAAAAACAGCCAAGCATCCATTGATACATCCATGAACAGGCTTTAGAGATGAACTGGTGGGCGAAAGACCTATGTCAGGGCACTGGACAGGTGCACTGTATGAAGAGGAAGAGGAGGTGGCTTTACCCAAACCCAGTCAATGTACACAAAGCTGTTCATAAGATGTACACTGTGTGGCACAAGCCGGTTGCGGAGATGTTAGTTGTGTGCAGAATGTGTGTGAAGAAGGAGTTTCCATTTCCAAAAAGATCCCACTGCATTGAAAATTACTAACATAATAATTGTGCTTATATGATTATTAACATGAGTACTACTTTTAAAATGTATAATGATGATAGCCATAATAATAATCTCAATAATCAAATGATAACCATCATCATCATCATCATCATCATCATCATCATCATCATCATCGTCATTATCAAAGTTATATATGCACTCATTTGAAGTTATTATCAAAAAATGCGCATCTGGCCTATTTATCAACAAAACAAATAATTTTAAGAAAAGCTAAATTTAACAAAGAACATTCTGGCCAGTAGTCGTCTATGACTAACATTTATCATATTGTTACAGAGAGACCTGCCAAGGCTTCGGGTTTTACAGCCCTGATGACAGATGTCGCAGGCTACGGCCATTCAAGGATACGTTTACGCACGTTTCTGTGCGCAGGATGATCGCCTTTTTTCCCAGGCCCTTTCCGCGTCTTTTTTTTATTATTTATTTCCGTGTAAACTGCAGCCTTGATATAAAAACATTGATGGTCGATAATTTACTCCGGTTTTGAGGGCCAAGGACAAGTGCGAGAATCTTTCGAATACACCCCCTGAAACCCTTGGATCACTAACCGACAACATGGCTCGACCACGGCCGCGGGAATACAAGGCAGGAGATTTGGTTTTTGCCAAAATGAAAGGATACCCACACTGGCCGGCGAGGGTGAGTATGCACCGCAGCCTGGCCGAGGGGAAGGGAGGCGGGGTTGCCTGAGACAGTCTCATCGCCGATGATGCTGTGTGAATACATGGATGCTGCTGGATTTGCCTACCGTTGTTTTACGACCCATTTCTAACAGTGATATATATCGTTGATGTAGACCGACCACTTTGTGCCTTTTTTTATGGACGTTGTGTTTATGGGGAAGGGCTAGAATGACAACAGTTTGAGGCAGCATCGTTCGACACTGTGCAGCACAACATTTTGCGAATCGATCTTTCTCTTAAGTGTCCATGGTCAAAGATATTTTTTTATTCTGACATTTTATAGCCTATGTATGGCTAGAATATGCATGCATATTTTAATGAATGCAAATTGCCTCAAGTAACCCCTGTTGTTAACCTGTGCAACATTGTGTGACATATATACTATTATTCTGCTACTTCTACCACAAAATAATCCCGTCGACATTAAAAATGTGAATAGTTTCTCACAATGCATTTTGAGTCATCGCACACAACAGGATCTTCTCCTCCACTGTCCCCCTTGCTTCCACTTGAGCACCATGGTCCCACTCGTTCTCCCCCATTTTCATGTTTCTCCCCCCACCCCCCTCTGCCTGTCAGATTGATGAGCTTCCAGAAGGGGCTGTCAAACCACCTGCCAACAAGTATCCCATTTTCTTCTTCGGCACGCATGAAACGTAAGTTATAAAAACTGCATCTACGCAGCTTGTAAATGAATGTGAAAATGTATGTAACAGTGAGCTACCCATGTATATGATAACAGAGCTCATGATGCTGTAAGGTACACAAGCATGCTAATGCCTTTGAGTCCCTTTGCTTTTCTCCAACTTATAGTGATTTAACCCTGTTTAAGAAACAGGTTATTGATGAGCAGGTTACCTTAGGAAAGAAGCCTACAAAGTGTGGACACCGGATCTCAAAGCCAATTACCAAAGCACTAGACTATTCCTGCTCTGTGCTACTGCTTCTAATATCATTAATTAATGCTACGATTCACATCATACCATTACAAAGCGACGATTGCTGCACATGCTAGGTTCCGCTTGCATTTAGCCCAGTACATACTCAACTCAACAACATACAGTTGTTGAGTTGCCTAGTATGTACAACAGTACATACTAGGCCTGGGCGATATGGCTAAAAGACATCACGATATAACTTGATCATATTGATCGATATCGATTGATAATTTTAATGACCTAAAAAGACTAGGAATTACCATGCTGGATTTAAACACTTCTGTCTAACACTTAATATGACCTTCCACTGTTCTTCATTGATAAATACTCCAATGTCGATACAACAATGAAAAACACTAAAATATTGTAAATAAGTATGGAACCGTGTTTGTGTAACAAACCCAGCTGGATTCAGTGGTGCAGTCTCTTATCGATATATATTGAACATGTTTTATATTGATACTGATCAAAAGTCTATCACGATATGATAATTTATTGTTTTATTGCCCAGGCCTAGTACATACTCAACTCATCAACACTGTGTCATTAGCCCAGTACATACTCAACAACACAGTGTCATTTAGCCCAGTATATACTCAACAACACAGTGTCATTTAGCCCAGTACATACTCAACAATATTGTGTAATTTAGCCCAGTGCATACTCAACAACATTGTGTTATTTAGCCCAGTATATACTCAACAACATTGTGTTATTTAGCCCAGTATATACTCAACAACATTGTGTCAGACCAGAATACCACACAGCTTTAACATGGCTATTCTTATTTCCCTGCTCATCCCAGCGCGTTCCTGGGCCCCAAGGACCTGCTGCCCTACAAGGAGTACAAAGACAAGTTTGGCAAGTCCAACAAGAGGAAGGGTTTCAACGAGGGCCTATGGGAGATCGAGAACAACCCTGGAGTCAAGTTCACCGGCTACCAGGTCTGTCGGCGGCCCGCTATGATTAAGGGAGAAAAGACACTGGGGAGTAAGAGCGTAAGAGCCAGAGGACGAGAGAGCTAGGGCCAGAGAGAGAGAGAGAGAGAGAGAGAGAGAGAGAGAGAGAGAGAGAGAGAGAGAGAGAGAGAGAGAGAGAGAGAGAGAGAGAGAGAGAGAGAGAGAGAGACTGACCACTGGGAGGAGAGACGCTAGCTGCACTGTTGACTACAGCCAGAAGTTTATGTTCATTCACAGAGGGGTCCCTATAAAGCAGTGATTGAGTTTATGAGATCATCAGGAATTCAATTTAGCTCTCCTCTTTGCCTTTGTGTTTTAAATACCAGGATTTTTGATTAGGTGGAAGATAACCAAGATGACTCAAAGCTAAATATGCACCATTCCCCCGCTAGGGAAATCGTTTTGTCTATTTTTATCCCTGACCCTAAACTTCATTTACTCTTGCTTTATGTCAATGTTTGGCTACTTCCACATACTTAACTACATTGCTGTCTGCTGCATTCATTCAGCGGCAGGCAGATCTTTTGTGTTTAATTCAGTAGTCACTCTCTTCAAAAGCAAAGTCTAGCTATTAGATCAGTTTATTTCAGTTAAGGTTAAGAGGTGGATGTTATAAGGTTTGCGTATAAAATAACTGCAATCATTGCGTACCTCTAGTGTTACGTCTATGATGAACGATGTTGGTTTGTGCTTACTGTGCTGCTGCCAGATCCTCTCGCACAAGGTCGATAGAGGTTGGATTGTAATCTAGTTATGTATTCGTATGAACTCGGTCAATATAGATAGTGGCTGTGTCCCAAACAGAAGGCAGCTGCATGCAGCCTTGCTGTCTAATGAGGCAGTGTCTTTTGGAGGCAGTGTTTTTATATTCTGAAGTAACCTGAAAAGGAGTCTGGATTGATGCAGCAAGCATCAGAAAGTCGTGATGTCGCCAAAATAGCGTCAGTTACAACGGTTATACTACCACCTGTTTGTCATTAAGGACTAACTGCCTATTTCTTTACTGAGATTTAGTTTCATTGTTTCATCTGTTTCATTAGAGTAGCATTATTCGTTTTGGAACCATTAGTCTAAAAGTCAATATAACTTTCATTTGTACACAAGCTTGAGGCTATTGCTTGCTTTTGTTTTTCTTTTTGTCAGAGCAGTGGAGCGCGCCCACTGGATTGTGGGATATCTTGACCAACAAAGGATACAACTATGCTGCCTTCATAACATGCCCAGTCAGAGGCCTCGCAGCAGGCTTTTTTTTGTTGTTGTTATGATTATTATTTAATATGATGAGACACGACTTGATGCCTCCCTGTCTCCGAATGTGACCGGAATAAGCAGCACTGAAGCCTTTTGAGTCACAGCCTGTATGTGCATTTCAACAAGCGTGCACATGCAACCAATCATGTAGGTGATGAGACTGATCCGCACTGGCATGTGCTCATCTTCGTTCCCCAGCCGCCTCCTTCAGGGCTTTCACTGTTTCCGATCTTGGATGCGTCTTCGAAATGTCCACCTGCCTGAGTTCTCAGTGGTTGGGTTGTGTGTGTTTGCTTGTCCGTCCACAATCTAAACTAAAAACGTGCACACACACACACACGTGCACACTCGTCCACACACACACACAGGCCATGCAGCAGAGTTCGTCCGAGATGGAGGAAGGGGTGAACGCAGTCGACGGCAGCAGTGAGGGCGAGGAGGGGGATTCCGTGGAGGAGGAAGACGACAAGGAGAAGCTCAAGGGAACAGACAAGGCCGGGTCCAAACGGAAAAAGACCGCCGGATCAAAGGTACACACACGCTCCGCCGCCCACCCAACTTCCAAGACATGTGACCCACAATGCACCAGGAGGCCGCTCAGAGGGAATCAGCTGGTCTTAGGCCTGAGGGCTGGTGGATACGGCGTTCAAATTATTTCCATGTTTAGTCAATATTTGTTACGCTGTTAATATATTGTATTGTAGCTTTCGTCATACGAGCTGAATGACAAAGGAAAAGGAGTAGACTGGTAGAAAAAAGGCGTCCTCAAAGACGTCAGTATAAGAGGGACAAATCCCAGACCAAACCTAGTGTCATTTCACATTGATAACAATACATCTCCTAAAGCGGCATCCCAACGTGTGGGATCCAAAAGATTTGTCTATTTTCATTTTAACCAAAGCTTGATAGACACAGAGTGGCTTTTAAGCTTAGTGTGGTGTGGCTCAACACGAAGGTGGTGGCTTTTCATTTAGTTTCAATCCTCTTCATCATGCAGGTTTCAGCTTATCGATTGTGGTCCAGTAGCCTGCCTGTGCTTCACCTTGACAACACTAAAAGCCCTTTAGATTAAGAAGGGAACAGAGGGCTTGCAGTGCCATAGCTGGTGGCTGCCAGCATTAACTACGGCGCCACAGCCGACCGCTGTAACTGGGAGCCGGCTGGAGAACTCACCCACATCACATTCTGCTCTCTGCTTAGCAACCACTGTTGCTTAGCAACTGGGTCCCATCAGGCACGGTACATGTGGCGCATATGAAGGAATGTGGCTTTTCTCCTATTTGTGTGTGTGTGTGTGTGTGTGTGTGTGTGTGTAGAGGAGGGGGGCTTACTGTAGATTTCTACAGATTTCTACATTCTCAAACATCATAAATGGCCGATTCGCCAAAGGGGTGTGTGTGTGTCTGTGTGTGTGTGTGTGTGGGGGGGGGGGTTAAATCAATAGTAGTACAATACTAGGGTACATATTGCTCATCACATAAGTAGGTTTCCCCTCTCTCCATTCTGGGTGTGTCTATGCTTAGCATACTCTGTACTACAGGTCCCCTTTTTGTGGTGGTATGCCAACCAATGAATTCCAATGAATTAGATTAGATAGAAGAAACCCCTTTCACACCAGCATGGTGTTCTCCTCCATGGAAGGGGGAAGCAACGTTTTGACATGTGAGGTCATCCTCAAGCATGGGGAGCACATGCAGGACCCATGTTCCAAACAAAGACCGGTTCCATGGGAGAACATGGCCTTCGCTCCGCTAATATCCCCGCAGGGAAAGTAACGCTACATGACACTGACCAATTGCATGCTACGACTTCACTTCCTGTGGTCACGTCCTGCGCTCCTCTCTGTGGCAGAAGTCCTCCAAGCTGTCGCGTGTGTCGTCTGGAGAGGACGACCTGGAGAAGGACGGGAAGGAGGGCGACCAGAAGAGCAACTCTGAGGGCGGGGACACGGACGGGGGCATCATCCAGAACGCCACTGACAATAAGGTGGGCTGACGGGCCATAGGTAGTGGCCCGAAGGACCAGAGACCTGGATTGGTTGAGTGAACAGGGCTATGCACTATTTACTTCATTTATAAATAGTTCATTTACAATTTTTTCCAGAATGACAATATGAGTTATGTCGTGTATTTAACTCAATAACTCAATAATCATAGCAGACAGTCATTGACGCACACTTTTGATTTTAGATTATTAAGTATTTATCTTTTAGTTAGTATACATTTGGTTTTAAGTAGGTGTAATTATCTGTTGTTGAATCAATGTTTCAGATATTTGTATCTGATTCAGAATGGGAAGAATAAGATGTGGGTGTAATTCATGATGATTGGCAAAATCTTTCAATATCAGACTGTTAATTCATGTCTATCTTCTGTGCATTTCCCAGAACCAGTTGCTCAGAGAAGAACATTAAACACGCAGAGGACAACACCTATGAGAATTCATTCTTTGTGCAAGTAGTATTGGAATGGGATGAAATACACACTGTTTGTTCCATCAGCACCATCTACTGGCCGTTGACATTAACACATGCCCGTTGGATTTGTGGATTTAATCAACAAAAATAAGCAGAAACATGGGGTCAATGCCAGGATAAAACAATATATAATTTGTCATCAAAGTCCAAACTGTTGGACGTCAAATTATATTAAGTTAATCAAGTGGCCACAAGCAACGCAGAATCCACTGTTACTGTATTAGGTGAATGGAAATTTGGTGTTGGATTGTTGTTTGATGGCTGCAAATCGTAACATGTGAGTCTATTAAACCAAATGAAAAAAGGTGTCTCCAGGGAATTAGCACAAACGACTTCTCCTGTCATCTCTGAGGTTTCTGTTTTTGTGTCAGCCTCCGGATACCAAGACTTAGGGAGCCAACTGTTAAAAGAGTGCTTACACACTGGACCAATTTAGTATGTTTGCTGTCATTTAAAACCCTGCTATATGGAAATGTGGACATTGATACCCTTATAGGCTCATTATAGCATATATGAACAATTGAATGCCTTTACTTTATGAAAAAACATTATGAACACACTGACCAATTGCATGCTACAACATCACTTCCTGTCCTAGAATCTATGATTCCGTGACTGATTGTCCACCTAGACTGCGAAAATGATTTCTCACCATGACACTCACAGTGACATCGGGAGATCTTCATGTGAAAACAATGTGTCTCAAAACTTTATCTTCAATCTGCCCCATGTCTGCTCCAAATAAACGGAACCGAAAAACTGCATTCCAGACAGAAAAATCTGCTTTCAATCAAAGGCAGCAAACTCACAAATTAATTCTAGTGTGTCGTAACTCTTGACTTATTTAACCACATTTGTAATATAAACTCAACTCAGCCTTCATGTCGGCCCCATCGCTTATCTCCATTCCCCCATCTGTCATCACACTCTCACTGTGTACAAACAGGTTTCAAAGTCCTCCGGTATGAATATATACAATATTATAGACAATATCACAGTTATATATGTTGGATTTCACAGTGTTCTGATCACTCAAGTTGTAACTTGGAGTTACTTTTCTTTTTTTTCATGATAAAAAATGTAAGGGTCTTTCTTCTGCTATAACTGTCATATCATAAGTGTCCATCACACATAACTATCTTTCATGTAACCAGAAAAAAACGAATGGAAAAGTACATAGATTAATGTATGATGAAGTGTTGTGCACAACCAGGGTTACACATTGTAACTCAAAGAAATTTAAATATACCGGTATATTTTACCTTTGTTGTAGAATAGAGGACTTCTATTTTACTCGGACAGCGCTAGGCATCATCTCATCTTTTTAACAAATGTTATATATATAAATATTATATCTGTTATTCTGTGTAGCTGTGAAATATGTCACTGTATATTGATGATTATAATGATTTTTATAGTGGCATGCTGAAAAAGGGGGCTCATTTTTGATGGTGGCTGTTGTCATTCTCATTGTCCTAAATCAGGCGTTTAGGTTTTTTAAGAATTAGAAAAAGTGTATTACATTTTCTTTCGCATCGCCAACATCGCAAATCAGAAGACCAAAATATAGTTGTATCGTAGTATAGTGTCGTCTATCTACAAAACACAGATCTATCCATGGCTGGATATAGAAGCCACAGGGCCCTGAGGGGCCCATAGGCTAGGGCCTCCCCACTGGGGTTGTTGTATTTCGAGACATTCATGGAAGTCTCTGGCACTGAGTACAAAACAAGTGTATATCCATCTGTAATGTAATAATGCACTAGGAGATGCAGGCAGACTGACCCATCAAATGGAAAAAAAAAATTGACACCTCTAGGGGGGATGCACAGTGCACTATATAATAGTGAGGTAGGACATTTGCTCTATTGCAAAATGTTGTTTCTTTTGACTTTTTATTGCAAGCATTGATTTAAACATAATTTGTTTAAGATGATGCTGCATTGCTCAATCTTCAACAAAAGCCAGCTGCCTTTATTTGCCTCCATTGCTTTTAAAAAAAAACCTGCTCTTTTTCATCAATTTATTTATATTTGTTATGATAGTTAAATCACTGTGTGGATGTACCATACATTTTCAGTTCATTATTTGTTATGCTGTATTTGAAACATGATTTACATTTTCCAAAGTTTGTAGTTAACTGTTTTTGCTGTTTATGGACAAGATTTTTACAGAATAAACTCATTGGAATGCATCATGGTTTTGTTGTTTTGGTAAATATTTTTATTTAATTGACATTAGGAATCCACTACATCACTACCTCAGAAGAGATGACAGAAATGTATATATATATATATATAACAATATATAAATATATTATTTACTTGAAATAGGTTTAGTTGGAGAGAAAGGGGGAATAGTCAATAAATGAGGCCTTCCTATAGGCTAATTGTGAGCTGTGTATACAGTATATATAAAAAATATAGCCACAATTCCAATAAAATACATAAATTCCAGCATCATGTATTGTCATGTAGTTAATTGTTATTTTTTATCTTAAAAAATCTAAATTCCTTATAAAATAATCATAAAAACATGATGTTTCGCACCAAGTTATTTTTTAGGGCTGAAAACAGTACAGGGTCTCCTGCGTTCAGCCTGCGCAAGAAGTACGCAGTTCTGAGCCTTGCTGGGATCCATACACACGCATGCGCAGTCATCTAGTCCAAATACGCGCTGAAAAGGAAAGGCGAGTTTTACTACGAAACCATCGAAGGATAACTGGATAATTACGTTTTCAGCCCTTTTATCTGGTTGTTACTTTGCTTTCGGGCATCGTAAAATACTCCCCAAACAGACGCTGAGCGAGGAACATGGCGGATAAAGAAGGTGCGTTTGGCGAGAGCTTCATGGCCCATGTCTCCATGCGTGCCGCTTTGTGCACCACAATGGTGTGATGTGATGTTGTTAGCGTCGCATGCTAACTAGCGCTTCAGCAGGCTGCTCCCGCACACTGTACATAAACTGCAACACCTTGTTCTACCCTCCGTTCCACAGCAGTGTATGATGATGCGGTGGAGGAGAGGGTCATCAACGAGGAGTACAAGATATGGAAGAAAAACACACCGTTCCTTTACGACCTGGTCATGACGCATGCGCTGGAGTGGCCCAGCCTCACCGTCCAATGGCTGCCTGACGTCAACAGGTATGAGCGCTGTGTCTGTGGTCACCTGAAGCCCACACCTTTCGTCACTAGACCAGGTGGGATGTGTATTGCTGGCTATACTAACGCACCAAATGAATAGGGAGTCAGTCTTGGAATAAAGAGAACACCCATCAACACCGCCCCCTTCGTCAACGCCAAGACGACTTGAACTTGTCTATCTATAATCGATCTATTATTAAGTACTCCTTTTTTTTTTTTCATCGTAACCATAACATGTTCTTAGGCGTATATACTGCAGTCTGTCAGTGGGGTGCAAGCAGAACTGTTTGTGTGTGTGTGACACACACACACACACACACACACACACACACACACACACACACACACACACACACAGGTAGTGTTTTTTCAGGAGGTCCAACGTCAGGATATGTCATTCACATATACGGCACCTCCGTAGAATCTACGCAGAACAGACGGATGTATGTCCACACACACACACACACACACACACACACACACACACACACACACACACACACACACACACACACACACACACACACACACACACCAGTCTGAGTTGTGTTGGTACCTTTGCAGGCCGGAGGGGAAGGACTACGCGGTCCACCGGCTGGTTCTGGGGACCCACACGTCGGATGAGCAGAACCACCTGGTGATCGCCAGCGTCCAGGTCCCTAACGACGACGCCCAGTTCGACGCGTCACACTATGACAGCGAGAAAGGAGGTAACTATCACACAACATCACAGCAGCACAGTAGGACTAACTTAACTTATGAATTTACTTAACATGGGTTTATTTTGCATGCATTTATAACCGGGTGGGGCAGGTTAGCTATTTATTCCCCAGAAATATACGTTTAAAGAAGGTTAAGTTCATCACAATCTACTACCAGTGAATGTGTCAACTTGTCTTTGAGACAATAAGTTAACACTTCATAACAGTTGGTTATGGAGAGTTGTTAAAGTTTTTTTCATCTTCTGTTTCTCAGCAGGTATGTTGGAGGTTCTCCTACCATTTCACACGGGTTGCTGAAGGCTGCTATGAAGTTCCCATTAGGCCCTTGGTGACAGCCCCTAAAGGAGCCATTTGTATAGATGGGCTTTGGAATACAACTAAATGAAAAGCAAAAATATACCCAGGTTGATGTTCAAAAGGTGGAGAAAGGTTTTTCTAATTTACCTTGTGTTAAGCTGTCATTGGAGACGCCATCTTTTCTAGTCACAAAGTTCTCTCTATGGGGATTTATATTTTTGTTGGATAAATAAAAAACGTTGGTGCATCTTCAAAACCAATTTAAATGAATAACTATTTAAATGAATTAATATAACTGATGAATGAGTACTAACAGTTCAAATAGTGAGTGTCGTTTTCACCATGACTAATAAAGTGGAAGGGTTTGATTGTTCCTCTTCCTCTTCCTCCCCAGAGTTTGGCGGCTTCGGCTCGGTCAGCGGGAAGATTGAGATCGAGATCAAGATCAACCATGAGGGCGAGGTGAACCGCGCCCGCTACATGCCCCAGAACCCCTGCATCATCGCCACCAAAACCCCCACCTCAGACGTGCTGGTCTTCGACTACACCAAGCACCCGTCCAAACCAGGTCAGCACACGCACTCGCACACACTTACGCGCTAGGGTGCAAACCTGCTGTTCCTGATCAGCCTTATAAACAGGTACTGAGGGATGTCCCATACCACAGAGAATTTATTTTGGGCAGTGCTGCTGACATCGTCGTGTTTCTAAGGGGCATGCATGCCTTGGCGCCTAACGTACGTCTTCTTCCAGATCCCAGTGGCGAGTGCAGCCCGGACCTGAGGCTCCGGGGCCACCAGAAGGAGGGCTACGGGCTGTCCTGGAACCCCAACCTCAGCGGGAACCTGCTGAGTGCCTCCGACGACCATGTGAGTCACCTCCCCCCCCCCCCCCCCCCCCCCCCCCGGAGCTGCAGGGGAAGGGACGGTTCTCAGTAGGGCAGTAGGACAATAACATACCACAATAACATACCACATTGTTTGATAGATATTGTGATAGCAGTAATGCAATATAATGTATTGTGGTTAAACAATTTGTGTATACATAAAAATAAAAATAAATACATAAAAATTGTTATAAATAGATCCTTTGTGGCTACAGATATTGTAGGCAATCAACTTTGACGTTAAATCAATTATATTTGATGTTGATCTCACACATAATTGAACCCTAAATTCTTGTCTGGGACTTATATTGTACATCTTATAATATGAGGAGGGATAGGTCAGGTTACTTCCAGACTTGTCTTGTGACTTGAAAATGTCTGCCAACTCTGAATGACGCTTGTGGATTGAAGGGGGCTTCATAAATAACCCTGCCCTGTCTCGTCAGACCATCTGCCTGTGGGACATCGGCGCCGGGCCCAAGGAGGGCAAGATTGTTGACGCCAAGACCATCTTCACGGGCCACACAGCGGTGGTGGAGGACGTCTCCTGGCACCTGCTCCACGAGTCGCTGTTTGGCTCGGTGGCCGACGACCAGAAGCTCATGATGTAAGTGGTGTCTAGAGGGAGTGACTGGTGATGTCAAGAGACAACAGTGGGTACTGGTTCCAAGATACATTTTGCATCGTGCACAAGGATCTCAAACATATTAATGTACAATAATGAGAGGTGGGGCATGATATAGCGGGGCATGGTCTCAAACACACTAAAGGTACCAGTTTTAATCTCCAATGTCGATTCTACCTGTAGGCCTCCACAGGCAAGATAGAATCCCTTCCTGCTTCTTAATGCCATGTGTCTGAATTCAATGTCACTTGAGCTCCTTATCAATCCCTCAGTAGTAAATAGTCATGTTCCATGATGTTTTTAATGTACGTTCTGTTCTTGCATACAGCTGGGACACACGCTCAAACAACACCTCCAAGCCCAGCCACTCTGTGGACGCCCACACAGCGGAGGTCAACTGCCTGAGCTTCAACCCCTACAGCGAGTTCATCCTCGCCACCGGATCCGCCGACAAGGTAGGATCACAATGCCTCAGGTCTGATCAGATGAGCAGCGTTGTAGCAGGTGAATGTGTTGTGTTACTGCAACATTTAATATCATTTGGCTAAAGCTAGTGACGGCAGAAATGTTATTTTCATCAGTAATATACTGAATGCTTAATCATTTGAAGGTTATGTGAACAAAGCCTTCTTGCAACCTTACTCTGAATAATAGTCTGTTAAAGTATTCATATTGTAAACTACTAAATAATGCACAGTGGTATTTTGTGCCTTATTTCCATTGTTGGTTGAGGGATTGATCCTGCTTATGACACTGATTGAATCGTGTTTCTCCTGGCAGACCGTGGCGCTGTGGGATCTGAGGAACCTCAAGCTGAAGCTCCACTCCTTCGAGTCGCACAAAGACGAGATCTTCCAGGTAATGCAAACACACCCCCAGCAGGGCCCACTGCAAGCGGCCTGATCTTTTGGTTTGTACTTGGCTTTGGGAACCTGGTGACCTTGTGGTGATCACACCAGTCCCCTAGCCTCCGGACAGTGTAAATGACGTGTGTTCTCGGGCTGTGGTTTGTAAATCAGGTCCAGTGGTCCCCCCATAACGAGACCATCCTGGCGTCCAGTGGCACCGACAGGCGCCTCAACGTCTGGGACCTCAGGTAGGAATGAACTGAAGGCCAGAGTCTGTGCAGAGTTTCAAGTGGTTACCTTATCAGAAATTAGGATTACATACAGATCTGTTAGGGCTTCACTAAACATAGTAAATTAGTCCACTTAGTAATTTTATAACATAAGGCTTTCAAATATAATTGGGAGGCTAGCATTAGCTTCTCTCCTTCAAAGCTATCACAATTTCTCTATTAACTGTACAATCGTAGTTGTAATAAAAACAAATGTCCCTCCCCACTTTGAAGAGGCTTATGACGTTATCCCTTTGGGATGTATCTGAGCACAGAGAGCTGATGCTGTATATTTGCATTGCTTCCCCAGTAAAATTGGAGAGGAGCAGTCTGCCGATGATGCTGAGGATGGACCCCCTGAGCTGCTGGTATGTCCCTCGGGCAAACACATTGCACATTAGCGCTGTAGTTATACACAGAAAATCGATGGATTAAGAAGAGCTTATCTCCTTATGAAAGCAACACCGGCGATTGTCTGACTAATGAGAATTTGGGCGAGCAAGAGCATATCGACGAACCAATCGACCAGAAGGTGTCAGCCTCGCTGCACACCAGGATCTCACAATAGACTACTCCACCTTTAACCCCCTCAGGGTTAGGGTCAAGGACCAAGGCTGCCAATGTCCATTGATTCCATCAATGGACATTGATGGACATAAATCGTTTTTCCCCTCATTGCTTTAGATTGTACTATACTGTGTGTAAACTTTATCTCCACATCCATCAAAACCTAATTAAATGTTCATGTGGCTATCTCAAATGTATTTTCCACACATTTGAACAGTAATGCCAGTAAGCAATGCTTACATTTCTTATCTTGGACATGGTCCCCATTTTAAATGGGGACCTTTACTCTTAAAGGATTTAAAAGTAAATGGTAACATCGAGCCATTTCTCTGCTGCAATCAGTGCCTTCAGTGGTGTCTCTTTCTTTAATGAATCCTAAGAGCCCTTCTGTCTGTTCTGCAGTTTATCCACGGAGGTCACACGGCCAAGATCTCAGACTTCTCCTGGAACCCCAACGAGCCCTGGGTGATCTGCTCTGTGTCGGAGGACAACATCATGCAGGTTTGGCAGATGGTGAGTACGCTGGTTTCTTAACACGCATTCACACACGTACGTACAAGGCCTTCCGATCCAAGCAATTTAGGAAGACCAATCCTGATCAAATCTGAAAAAAAGGGAAAGCCCTGTATGTTGGATTTGATTGCAAGACATTTGGGAGGTTAAGACACTGCTATAGCAGTCTTAGTTCACCCTAGAAAGGCCAACTGGCTGTAATTACACTGGATCCTTTATTGTGAAACTTGCTTTGAGTGCTGGTAGTAACTGGTCACTAGGTTTGAACGATCCTGAAGATCTTTGGTGTTTGACTTCAGTTGAACTTGTACAAACATGTGTCCAATGTCCTTGTTGGGACATTATTCTTGTACCTTCGTCTGATGGCCTTTTCTCCGCAGGCGGAAAACATCTACAACGATGAAGAGCCGGACACCCCGGTGTCGGAGCTGGAGGGACAGGGGTCCTAACCCCGCCCTGGGGTCAGGAGCTTCCAGTCCAGACGCAAAACACCCCTGCTTCTAGACGGATGTGTGAATCATAATGAATCTAGGGCACATTTGGAAGATGCCATACCTTTCCCTTTTTTGCTTATGTACATACTGTGGGTGGCTTCCTCAAATTCGCCTTGGAACGATAAGTCATCTATGTTGCCAAGCCGACCAGAGCACTAAAAATGCTTTTTTTTGAAAACCAGACTGAGCTTAATTTCCTTTTTATACTCCCTTCATAATATTCACCTTTTTTCTTTCTTCCTTCCTCTTTTGTGGGTGCAGACGCACAATGACCTTTTTCTTTTAACTCCATTTGTTGATCCGTTGAATGGTTAGCATTTCAGGCTAATTTAATGCCCCCGAGGTAGATGCATGTTTTGTAAAAGTTTCCATTTACAGTGGTCGTGGCACATTTTCCCCTGCAGCATCTTTATCAGTATGGGTGCATTGCAATAAGAAACTTACTTTTATTGTAATTTATAAAAGCTATGTTTTTGTTGGACTAAACACTTGCTTTCTTATCTGGCCATCTGAGCATTGGCAATCAATTTGTTCATAAAGAAGTGAAGGGATGCCAATGCATAAATGCAGCACTTCTGTCTTTTTACAAAGCCCATTATTGTTACAAGATGAAAAAAAAAATCCACGATTGCAAATTCTACAAAATGTTTATTGAAAAGCAAGACAGGACTATAAGAACATTGTACAATCTCCATGTGAGAAGTGAAAGTGGGGTGGGAGGGGTTTGACAATTTTCCGTTTTCTTTTTTTTAATTAAACAAAATAAAGCTTTCTGAAGCCATGGTGAGTTGAGCATCCTTGTTCACAGTTGCATCTCGCCTGCAGAGGTAGATTCTGACTTTACCTGAGAGTCAATCTGGGACAAAGGAAGATGGATGCCAAAATAAACCCCTTTTTCAAAAAGACAATCCCCATTTTTAGTACCAGGATACATTTAACGTTCAAACGTCTTATCCTACTTCCAAAATAAGAGAATGGCCCTATGTAATTACAAAAAAATAAACTTGCCCATCAACTCATCAATTTCTTAACCAACAGAACAGGTGGAAGACTTCACTTTGCAGGGAATGTTTTAAAGACCAGAGGTCAAAAGAAGACTGCATTTTTCATGATTGCACGTGAGCAGGGGAACCGACATGGGGAGTTCCACAATGGAACTACACTTCCAACTCAAACAATACCTCTAGAGATGAGTTGGTTCAGGCAAGTAGCTTACATCCTACAGAAGGGATACACTGCTGGGGTTTGAGAAGTAATGAAGCAAATGAGGGGGGGGGGTGTGAGGACTGCAATACAAAAACGGTAGTAGCCATTCCTATTTCACAGGTAGTACAAAACAGGTAGATTTTGGAGGAGGAAGGTAACTACTCGGTGTAAATAAATCAATTCAAACAAAACAAGTGATCTAGTGGTTGGAAGTAGCTGGGAAACTGCAACAATCTTAACACGTGTACACAGCGTCACCTCCTATATTCCTGAAGTGTATAAGCACACTCAACATGTAGCCCTAGGAGCATTCATCTGCAGACAAGATGCATGCAAGATGGAAAGTCCTATGGGTGATCACTCGGGATCATGAACATGATAAAAAATACTGTGCTTGAGTAAAACTTCAAATGAAACATTATGGGTCGGTCTTACTAAGTGCAAACTGGGGAGCCATTTTGGAATGTCTGAAACGGTAATTGGATGTAGGCATTCTGGCCAACAGTCGAGCTATGTTGAGTGTTTGGGAGAGTGGCTCTTCTTGGGTGCACAGCACTATGTTGCAGAAGCATTGCTTGTACCGGAACCTCATGAAAAGGGTTGTCGTCATTCAGGGAATGCATACATAACTGAGCCTGCTCTACCGGAGGAGAGGACAGTAAAATAAGTGGTGGGCCCATTATGGATAAATCTTGTCATCTCAATCTTTAGCATTCAGACTTCCATACAGGACCAGTTATTTGGAAACGGGGGATGTCCCTTTATAACTGACCAGTGTCTCAGACATACTCAGACAATCACTGAATCAGAACACTGATTCAAACTGCATGGTCTTACATTCACCAAATATACTTGTCAAAAAGGTTTTTCCTTCCCCATAATAGTTTCTCTACGAAAAACAATCAACCATACCGGCCTATAATAAATCCTATAAAATCTTTGATTTTGATATTAATTTGAAGTAAAGAAAAATCCACAATATGCTTTCCTTCAGTATAAATATCAAAGGTGACAAAGCTGCCTCGTCAGATATAAAATCTTTTTTGAACCAGATTATATTTATTCTAATACTTTCCGTAGATGTCCGACATACATTCTTTTCCTTCTCCCTTTGCCCAGTACCTACATATACTGTTCAGTCCGGCAGGAATGAACACATGACGCAGTTGAGCATGATAGAAAGGTTAACACAACAGGTTTACAATAACTGGCAGAAAGGCACAGACGGTTAATCTCTCACTCTGGGGCGGGGAATGGGGCTTGAAAAATGACTCCCAAACAAGAGGACAACACATGGCGCTTCAGCGACCGATCCAACAATAGCAGGAGAAACGAAAGCCCTCCATCAGCTTTCAGAACGCGTCCGCCCTGTCATTGACGGCTCGGCCTTCCGTAAACAAACACGACCGACGTTGGAACTGCATGAAGCCCGATGGGGACTAAAGACGAGACGCCCAAGGACCCAGCCTCACATGAGATGCACTTTTACCTCCACTGGAGTTAGCTTGCGATATTGTCTGAAAACTCAGATGGATTTTGTTGATTTTGTTAAGATGCCAACTCTGCATCGATTTGAGGGATTCACACGTTGGGAGCCATCCTGGACAGACAACACTAAAAACGGTTTCAATACCACAAGCAGCACCCAGGTCCAGAAAACTAGGATCAAGTGTCTGCAGTGGGGGACACCATGGGGAATGTTAAAATTTAGCCCTTTTCTTGACATTTTTAATGACCGGGTTTTACCAAGGCTGATTGGATTTGCATTCACACAATGATGGAAACCCCGTGTGTAAATTGCCCTGATGGCCCCCGCACGCACGGGCACACGCACGGGCACACGCACGGGCGCACGCACGCACACTAGTATTGGAAAATAGTGGTGAGTGGTGGGGGGGAGGGGGTAGCCTGTGGTGATTTTTGATGAAAATAAACCCAGCTCTACCATGAACCAGGGGGAAATTCTGTAAATGCTACATGGTGCAATTTCCCTCAGGATTATACATATTAGAAAAAAAACTGGCTACACTTGTAATGGAAATCCCCCTCAAACAAAACAGCCAAATTATAAATCATGACTATAGTCGTCCAAAAGACCCTAAGAAAATATGAAAAAAGAAAAATGCTGATTAGCGTAAGAATCAAAGTGCAGCTTCCCCCCGGCTGCCACTATCCTAGGAAAATACGGTGGAGTGAAAAAAAATAATAGAAATCAGGAGGTACCAAGTGCTCGCTACAAAGCTAATTATCTTAAACCAACAGAAAGCCGGGGGACAAAGAAATGGAAAAGAATAACTGATGTAATTGCTTTACTCTTAAACTGTTACATAAAAAAATATCTGGAAAAACAAAAAGGTTCCCTACAAGGAAACATGGAGAATGCAAGTTCTAGGGACAAACCTAACCAAACGAGTTAATAACTCAACTGAAGATGTGGTGTTCAACCATCTAGGTAGCAGATTCTAAGGGATCCATTGTAATACACTGCTCCCCCAACCCCTCCTTCACACACAGACCGGCCCCTCAGTCCTGTGCTTGCTGTGTTGCCGGTCCCTCCGCAGTGTCGCTGCACGTGGTTCCGCCCGCAGCAGTATCCGTTCCATCCGCTGTGGCCGTGGGTTCCTGCTGCTGTTCCTCCAGTCCAAGAGGCCCGGACGTCGGGCCGGGAGCTTCCTCCTCCCCTTCCCCTTCCCCTTCTCCGAGGCCAGGCGCCCGGGTCTCCGGCGTGTCCCCGGGCACAGAGTCCTCGTCCCCCCCGGCAGAGGGCTCCGCGGGGCTGGGCTCCGCGGGGCTAGGCGCCACGGGGCTAGGCTCCGCGGGGCTAGGCGCGGCGGGGCTAGGCGCCGCGGGGCTGGGCTCCGCGGGGCTAGGCGCCACGGGGCTAGGCTCCGCGGGGCTAGGCTCCACGGGGCTAGGCTCCACGGGGCTAGGCTCCACGGGGCTAGGCTCGGGCAGTGTGGAGACGTCCTCGCCGCCCTGCTCCTCCTGCAGGACGCTGAGGCGGTTGTTGAGGTCGTTCCTCTCCTTCTGCAGCGCGCGGCACAGCCTCTCCAGGAGCTCCAGCTTCCCCTGCAGGGCCTTGAAGTGGCCGTCACGCAGGGTTTTCTATAGAGAGAGGGAGAGGGACCGGGAGAACAAAGACCCTGATGTTTGACATTTGGGGCTGGGCACAGAGGTGAACTGAGGCAGGAGCTGTGTAGCATCTTAGCCCGGCTATCTTGTTGTACATGGGGAATGGGTTAACCTAGCAATTGTACTTGCTTAGCACTTGCTGTAAGTCGCTTTGGATAAAAGTGTCTGCTAAATACCCTAAATGTAAATGTAAAATGAGTTAAAACTAGAGATGGGAGGCAACAGATTTCAGCACTAATGGACAGGCATGTCAAGTACCAGAGGTTATGTGTACCGATGTTAAATATGCACGTCTCCAACTCAGCAGCACACACCATAAAGCTGCTTGCCGCAGACGTATCGAGAAGCCAAACATCCCTTTAAGGCTTGTTAGCTTCAAGGCTTGCTACCTTTCCTACAGTATAACTTTAGGCTTGGCGCTCACCTCCTCAGCCATGTGCAGCAGGGCCTGGTTGTTGCTCTCCCATTTGGTCCTCCATTGGGTGGTCTCCTTCTCCAGCTTCTTGATCTTCTTGGTCATCTAAGGAAGAACAGAAGAACAGAACGGAACATCATTGATGTGAACTTAAACTGTTTCAATACGTTTTTCTATGGTAAATGGACTGCATTTATATAGCGCATTTTTTGTAACCAGTGGCCACCCAAAGCGCTTTACAATATTGCCTAACATTCACCCATTCATACACACATTCACACACCGACGGCAGCGTCAGCCATGCAAGGCGACAGCCAGCTCGTCGGTAGCAGTTAGGGTGAGGTGCCTTGCTCAGGGACACCTCGACACTGAGCTAGTAGGATCCGGGGATTGAACCAGCAACCTTGCGGTTACCAGCCAACCCGCTCTACCCCCTGAGCTAATGCCGCCCATCTATGGTTGAGCCTAATTAATTAAGCAATCGAAACCATTTGTATTTTTGCCGCGAGTCAATTCAGACAAAGCACTGGTTGATGAACCAATTTGAGAATGTTGCCAACACAAATACAGGGGATATTGTAATAGACCATCCAACTTGTCTCTTACCTTCTCCATCTCTTGTCTGAATGTTGTGAACACCTCATTGCTTTTGGCCAGCGTGCTCTGGAACTCCTCAAACTTGTCCATGTACAAAGACAGCTGGGAAACAATTACCAGAGAGACTTTATGAGCAATTACCAAGAAGAATATCCTTTCATACTGAACTAGGGCTGTGCCATTTGGCCTAAAAATTGGTCTTGATTTTTGTAAATTAACCGATTTAAAACGATTTTTTTCAATTTTTCTCTAATCAAATTAAAAAGACCAACAAATATGGTCAACCGTTTGCATCATCTAAATTATTTTTCTACTGTATAAATAGGGCCTATATCTTTTGCGATGTAATATGTCACCACATCTGTGATCGGCTGTGAAAAATCTTGTATTTTTGAACGGTTGAGTGCGGCATACAATAAGACGTGTGGCCAGACAGGTTACCTGCTGCTTTAGCTGGGTCTCCTGTTCTCTCATCAGCTCACACTTGTGTCTGGATTCTGTGGCATCCTTCAGCAGCTGGTGGCATAACAAGATGCTCAGTTACACACATGTTGACAGAACTACTCTAACTAACTAGAACTATGCATGTTTGAACTAGTCGCTAATTTCAGCAACACATCTTTAGTCAAATTGCTGCATGACAATTCCCACATAAATTGGAAAAAACATAAAATACTTTGAGTGTATCGACTCGTTTTGTATTAAAAACATCTGTCAATATTAGAAATCACCAAGATACATGTCAGATTACATGTGTACAATTACAATTATATTCAATTTATCCATAACCTCAGTTGTAGCCTCCGTGACAGCGACATGGAGAAAAAAAAAATAAATAAATAAAAAATCACACAGACAAAGACACACACAGAGCTTTTGACTCACAAAGTCTCTCTCCCTCTGCTGTTTCTCCTCCACTTCCCTCATCATCTCCGTGATTCTCTGCAGCTTGGCGTCCATCAGCTGTTGCTGGACCTCCTTGTGCTTGAACACTTTGTCAATGTGCTGCAAGGGGGACACGGGCAACACGAGCACAGCAGACACAGATTGAGCACAAACATTGTCTTGGGGGATTTGGGCTATGCTGATGAGGCACCCTTACAACAGATGTGGAACAATATCCAAGAGATTAGAGATTTTTCTTCACAGAGCAAAGAGGGATACAGTTTTGCGAAGAATCTGCTCTGCAGAAGCATCAGACTATACATCGCTAACCCAAACCTATGACATCCATCTTCATTTTGTTAGACAATAAAACAATTGTTTGTGTGTTCCCTGTCCAAAATATCCTTCCAATTCCAAATCACACAAGCAACCTACCCCGCCATCCGACATTAAAAAGGGCAGCCAGGCATAGTTTAATGTTAAAGAGTACTCAACCATTTGGACCAACCCACAAAAAAAAAAAAACAGCCCACTCATATCATCTTCCTAGGAATTCCGCTAGGACCCAGCCCCCGCGGTCCACCCCAGAGAAGGGCCTGAGAGACACACCTCCTCGCGGAGCTCGTACTGCTCGATGAGCTTCTTCAGCTTGTCGGCCAGCTCCATGTTCTCCTGCCGCAGCTTGCCGTTGTGGGAGCTGTGCTGCTCCATCTGCATCTCGATGTCGTTCAGGGTCAGCTGGAAGTGCTGCATGGCCTCCTTGCGCTGCTCGTCGTACTCCCGAGAACGCTGGCCGTTCTCCTCCTGCGAGGGGGGGGTTGGGGGGGGTGGGGGGAGGTCGGGGGGGTTAATTCACTCACGGAGATGGCTGGGTATTCCCTGTCGGCCGGGAGTAGCTGGCGGAATGTCAAAAGGAGGCATGGTATACTTGCGTTAAGTGTTTGATTTTAAGGAAATTCACGTCAAAGCTAGTCTTAGCTTGAGTTGAGGTTAGAAATGGGCAGCAGATGGCAATTTATTTTATTTCTAGGTTAAATATTGGAGCTCAGTATCTGCATTCATAAAATCATACCCTTAACTGTGTGTTTGGGGGTGTGCTGTTTGCAGCATCTAATTGCAACATCATCTGCAACATCATGACTCACTAAATGTGGTGAGATCAGGAAACCAATAGAAAATGCCCCGTCTCCACTGTAAATACAAGATTGAATTTCTGCCTCACACAAATCTCTCCAGATAAAGGCGTCGGCCAGGCGACTTAACATGTGTACTGTAGCGTCATATTATGTAAACATATCAAGCAGAGAAGGAGGCGCCGTCTGGGGGGGGCAGCCAGAAGCATACCTTCAGTGTCTTGTTGTGTCTCTGCAGCTCCCGACACAGGCTCTCCAGCTTGCTGCGCGCCAGGATGGCCTTGCTGTGTTCGCCCTGCAAGTGCAGCTTCTCCTTCACGATCTGGGACTGCTTCTTCTGCAGCGCCTTCACCTGCTTCTGGATGCAGCGGCTCTCCTCAAGCTGGAGATGGCAGAGGAAGCACGTTACAATCCACTCGCAATATACCAAACTATAACCACTCACACACCTAGTCAGCCAAATATTGAGGAAAATGTAGGCCGTTTTGCGACACCGGTTCTGACCAACGGTCCTATGCTACATGTCAAATAGATTTAACATAACAATCCAGTCAGAAAATACATCTCAATGATGTGTTCTTTGGGTGAATCACAGATTTTTGTTGCACAAAAATAAGAGCAGCATATTCTCTCAGGAAAATGTTAAGGTTCAGGCACCGGTTTGACTCAGTAAAAGTTGCGTCAATTAGGGCTGGACCCGACTTTAAGTCAAATCTGGTTTGCCATTGCAACCGATTATTCAAACGATTTGTGGCAAACAAAACACTGATCTGTTTTCTAGTTTTACATGTTGTATGGTAACCAGATTATGAGAAGAAAGTGACAGGTGTGATAAATCCATAGGCTCTTATAGTATTACGCCACAGTGTGGCGCATTTCATAAACAACATCCCTCATTATAACGCTCCTATGCGACAACGGTACAAAAAACGTTCACCAAGTTGTAAAAATCCTACTAGAACTCCCAGCCAAAAACAACTTTATTTTAAATCTCAGTGAATGAAAACCGCAAATAGATTGCTTAGTGTTCTATTTATGTAACGTTTTGTCCCTAGAATGCCAATGGAAATGATATAAAAAGCCTATAGGCTTAATTATTATTAAATAATTTATCATATTATTATAAAATTATCTTGATTTTCTTCCATAATATAGTCCTAGGTTGCATATAATGACTGTGTGGCAGCCCTGGGTTTATGAACCTGGCTGCCCCAGTTTTAAAGGAAAGCTGGACAATTCTGGCCTACATATATTGACCTCAAAAAATGTTAGAAAGAATCAGTGGTTGCTATGGGCCTAAAAATATCTATGGAATGGAATATGGAATGGAATTCGGGTTTTTTACTGCTCTGTAATATATATATTTTTGCGGTTCTTATAATGCACATAAAAAAAACACCAAAAAAACAGGGATCACCCGAGGCCCTCTGGGAGGATTTAACTTTTAGGGTACAGCCCTAGTGTCAATAAGCGACTCCAGACTCCTTTCACCGCTAACTACCTGGTGGTTTGAACTCTCAACCCAGATCTTACCAGGTCAGCGTACTTCTTGCACAAGGCGGCTAGTTTCTCCTCTGGCGTGGCCAGTGAGTTCAGGGCCTGCATCAGCAGGATAGCTTCTTTTCCTAAGGGAAAATAAAAAGAAAACAACTATGTCAGTACCACTTCATTTAAAAGAATGACAACATTTTAAAAAGTTGGTTGCCTGGAATTTTGACCAAAACTAAAATTTATCCCATCTCCAGACAAAAAAAGAAGTTGAATGTAGATGTGCATCAAAGTGACTGATGACAATCCAGCCAGCCTACCAAAGCCCTTCTCGTCCCTGGTCTTGGCATCTCCTCCTGGGTCCAGCTCGGGCTCACCCAGGTCGCTGGGGCTGTCCTCACGTCCCGGGGTCTCCCCCCTCAGCTCCTTGGAGCAGCACACCCCCAGGCTGAACTCGCCAGCATCCTCCTGACACACACACACACACACACACACACACACACACACTTTATGAAATATCCCGGGTCACGTCAAGTGGAAAACAGGAATGGCCCTGCTTGTTTCAAACTTGTGTGTCTGTACATGAAAGTGCTGTGTTAGTTAAAACACAGCACACTTTCACTTTTAAAACACTTTCAGTTTCATTGTACCACATTCTTAGTGAACCCCATAACATATGGCAGAGTGTTGCAAACAATCACAGTTTATACTTCCTACTATCGGCATTGCAAGACACATTAGAACAGCAGCGGCCAGTACAGAAAGCAGTGCTGTGTAATCCCTTCCTCCTCTGTAGGCGTAGCTGCGTAGCAGAAGCTATTCAAATTTAGTTTACTAAATTTCCACTAAGTCAGAGTTTACACAACTGAGAATTCACAGTTGCTAGTTGGCGCTGCATCAAATTAGCAATCTGAGTGCAACTATCAGGACTGACACATATTGAGCATTGCAGTTACAACCGTCGGTAGGTAGGCTCAAGTACAGTAACAGCTACTTTAAAAATCATACAATGTTGTACACAGTAAGTCAAGCCAAGCTAAATTGACTGAAGCTTACCTGGCAAGGGCTGTCCAGCTCAGCCGGTGAATCATTGCCTCCGACTATTCTTCGGGTCGCCACATCAAGTTCACACACACCAGTCGCCTCCATTAGTAATTCAATGTAAATATGCTAGAGTTCAATGAGAGACACAAAGAAATACACACAGGACATACCGTTACTGAGTGCTAGGAAAACAAGTACCGATAGCAGTGCAGTGCATACACATTACACACGGATGTGTATTACACATACATACAGTCTTATATAGAGACATTTATTATATATAGTCTTCAATGTTTTGACACAAACAGTCAAATACTTTCTTGAATTGAGTGGCGTTATTAGAAATGTTCTTATACACAAACATAAAAAGTATACCCACGTGTCCATGCAACAAGTAAAGGCTGTACGACACATGGGACTCATTTATAGGGATCACATTGCAAACCTGTTCTGCACCTTCATTTGACACAAAACCCCAACACATTGCATTTTATTTGAAAACAAATGATGTGCTGCTCTGTCGAGGCCTGGGAATTACACTAATATCGATAGACACTAGGATAACACATTGAACGTCACTTTGCTGCGCATGACAACACACCGGGCGCTTAACGCCGCGGAGGGTGACCACAGACAGTGAACCAGTTTCACAAAACCGAAACGCATCAAGTGAAACCACCAACACTGACAAACTCCCTGTACGGTGCGGAAGTTGAGGACGAGTTAACCTTGGCAGAGTTCAGTTCTGATGGACTAATGTTCGGGGAAGTTTGAACATCAGCTAACATAACCATCCCAAGTGGGATCACGTCCACTGTGCGCATCCTTGGTGATCCACTGTGACGACGACACGAACCTTGTAATGTATATTGTGTCTCTACTCTCATGTGTTGAGTTGTGCCCACAGCTAACAGCTAACTGAGCACATCATCTGTTGATGGGAAGGATGTCATGGCTCACTCCATGCTTCATTCTCGCATACGACAAACCCTGGCATTTGACCAGGTGTTACACTGAAAAGTTCTCCTCTTAAAGTGTGTTATTGTAAAAGAGCAAAGCTTTCCCACAGGAGCTAGACCTGGCAGCGTGTTGAAGCTGACAGTGCTAACCGCCTAGCCGCTAGGTGGTGGCTAACAGAGCAGGGGCTACACACATTCAACATCACTTTCGCAACATTTACGTCGCTGACGACACAGCGAGTTGAGGCTCAGTGGGATGCCCCAGGGCAACATGGTTGTTTTGTATATACGACGAAAATAAAGTGAATGAGGCCGGAATGAAGCGTTACCTGCGTGTTGATCTGCCTGGGATCAGAGTCGCTTTTACACTGTGGAGCGAAAACACTTAGGCTCCTCCTCTTCCGGGTGTCGTCACATATCGAGACCACAGGTGCCATCGTATTAGAAAAAGGTTCCCCCGCACACACGCGCACACACACACACACACACACACACACACACACACACACACACACACACACACACACACACACACACACACACACACACACACACACAAAGCATACAAAACATAAAAGTGCAAACCTACTGGCATCGTTAATATTAATATTACACAACGAGGGTTGGTTATCTACAAAGTACACGGTGGCCTAATCGGCTATAAATCATCATCATACAGAATTTAGAATATGTTATTGCCGGTTGCATGCATAACATTAAATTGATATACAATTAAATAACACAAGTTGTTCTTGTCAAATATAGGCTATTACAAACGGAAAGCCCCATCGTTATGCCTATTTCGTGGATTCCTGTCCAGAAATATGGTGGTGAACGAGATGGATAGTTTTTCCCGTTTGGAGTTTGAATTGTCTGCTTTTTGTCAACAGCCGCTGTAGCCTTGGCCTACTGCATAAACATTGTGATTTCAAATTATCACCAATAGGAGACAGCAATGTCAATGGAAAGAGATGGAAACGCCAACTCTGCATCTCTGTTTTTACACAAACATGCAGGTGTGAGAAACAGTCGGTCCGCCCTGAGAAGGCGTGTAGTTCTGTTGGCACCCATGGATTTTTAGAAAACCCCAAAAAGATCATGCATATTCCCCCCAAGGGCTTTTTATAAATGTTTTAATTAAAATTGTCAGTCAAATTATTTCTGATTCCATAATGAAAAACAAAAGCATCGTTATCTTCTTTTACGTATGTTCGACTGACATGGGAAATGAAAATCCCTACATAGTCTCTGTGGGCCTACATTAATATATCTGTATACGATGCTGGAAATTGTAGAGGCAAATTTATGATTCATTAATCATTTGATCTCCTATAAATTTGATCTTCTTATCGTTGGAACCCGCGAATTGAATTAAATAATAATGCTACAGAAACATGGATATATGAAACACACACACGCGCGCGCACACACACACACACACACACACACACACACACACACACACACACACACACACACACACACACACACACATTCTTCGTTGTTGGTATGGACTGAGGATTTTACATATATTTGGGAATTTGGGACCCCATTTTAAATAAATCAAACGACACTGAAAGCAATCTTGTACGCAAAGAGTTGAGTATCTGCAGCCACTCAGACCGAGCAATGGGTTGGGGTTCCCTCTTTCACCCGGGCACAACTCCTCTGCGAGGTGAAGTGAAGCCACCTCCACTTCTACAGTAGTATTTTACACGGGGAGAATCCATGGTTGCTTAGCAAATCAATGAACACCCATTGGCCTTTCCAGCCACTTGTTCCGTCTCTGACAGCTGATTGGACGGGCTGCCTGGAGAGACCCGCCCATTTTCGCTCCTCTCGGTGAAGCTTCGACTTCTACCCTCGAAAAGAAAAAAAATCAGTCGAGAAGGACAGCAAACGCCGGGCGACACTAAGAAAAAAACCTTTTCCTATTTCACCAAGATTCAAGGATTGAAACATCAAGGAAATAAGCGACGGGTTTCAGTCAAGATTGTGGTAAGATGCGTCTTCGTTGTTGTATTCTGTAGCCCCATCTCGGCGAAGTGTGTCGGTACAAAGACACTGCTTGAAACCCTGGTGTCAAATAGCACCACAGCAGAATGTAGGGGACCGTGGTGTCTCTCTTCCCTACGTCCTTGTGTGTGAGCCTCAAACAAACATTGTGTTGAAAATGACAGACCTGTGTTTGTTCTGCAAAACTGGACCGCGAAACGGTGATTATAACGGGATGGGAACAACATCACTTTCTGCATGCAGCCACACATTGCTTGACCTGAAGTTGTATTTATTGGACTCTGTTCACTGACTCCATACCAAGTGTATTTACCGTTGAATGGCAAGCCAGGACATATAATGTATACTTGCGTGTGTGGGCCTATGCTGCAAAGTTCTTATCCTCCCTGGAATGTCCAAGGAGACAACTACAGACCAACTAATTACCACGATAAGGCTCTTTAGATGGTGTGTGTGTGTGTGTGTGTGTGTGTGTGTGTGTGTGTGTGTGTGTGTGTGTGTGTGTGTGTGTGTGTGTGTGTGTGTGTGTGTGCGCGTGTGACATGACATATCAAGATATGCTCTCATTGTAAGGGCAACATGCTGGAGATCCCATTGTGTTTATTATTCACATTTACTGATTAGATCTCATCAATCTCTCTGGTGTCTGCACATCACCGATGCAAGCAGTGTTGTCATGGAAACAAATAGTTTTTTGAGGAAAAACATCTGCCAATGAGCAACATTACTTGAGGTGCAGACACTGTGTCTTTCCTGTGTGTGTGTCTTTTAATTTGGATGTACCCTTATGTTTTTGTTTAAACAATTCATTTTCACATACCTGTGTGGCAGTAATGTCTTCTGTTGACTCAGATCCACACAGCACTAAGGGCTGCTACCAAATTGTTCTTTGTTTCCCTTCCTGCGGGGAATATCAACATCCTGCTTATTCCCAGCAACTCAATCCAGGCCACATCTCTCATAATTTACTTTGTTAGGACCCAACCCACCTCATCGCACTCTTTTTCTCTTCATCACCACCTCTCATTTCCTTCTATTTCTATACTGGCTCGTGTCACTCACTCCCTTGGGCATATTAACACTTAATAAACATGTTCATTTTTAAACCAGAGTGACTGGTGCAAGTCCAGCAGCACAAATACTCAAAATATTTCCCCCCTAACAAACATTGCTGTCTATTTGTTTTCACCACCATCTGTTTGATGGGGGGGGGGGGCGGTAAACTGTCCAACTTACAGTGTACCTCCAGTCCATGGGACTCAGTGAATTCCATTAACTACAACCGCTACCCACCTACTCTATTCTTTTCACCATCCAATCTGTTTGCTTCTTGCAGCCCTGATGCATTTCTTAGCACCCTTTACCTTTCTCAGTATCTCTCTCTCTTTCCCTCTCTTACCGGTCCACACTCTGGTGGACGTGCATCCCTTCAGCGACTTAACCTGCTGTCTCCCAAGGGGCCTGTAAGTCAAGTGGTTGTCGGTGGCCACAGGGCTTTGCCTGATTTAAATGTGTTTTGTCTCAGGGCGGCGTGTCACTTTGTTGTGTGTGTGTGTGTGTGTGTGTGTGTGTGTGTGTGTGTGTGTGTGTGTGTGTGTGTGTGTGTGTGTGTGTGCGTGTGTCTGTGCGTGTGTCTGTGTGTGCATGTGTGTGTGTGTGTGTGTGTGTGCGTGTGTGTGTGCGTGACTGAGAAGACTGTGTAACAGTGCACTCTCTCACCTCACATAGTCCTCCAATTAACATTGCCAGAAGCAACCTCCTGTTTCTGTGAGGGAGACTCTTTAAAACGAGGCTGAATGTGATGCACTGTGAGTCCTGTTTAATGCTCTCCTTCAACAGAGGTAAAATCTAGTTTTCATATCCAGGCTTGTTTGTCAGAGAGGTATTGATTTTCTATGTGTTTGTCTCAGTAGTTTAATTATATGACTCCTGTGAATCGGAGCGGAAGGCGAGACGATTTCATGGAAAGCGGCGCACTATCGATTAAGTGAAAGGCCAGCAAAGGGTGAACTGTGCGGGTGTCTTCTGTATTGTATCCTTGGTTGGAGTGGACATTGGTCATAGTTAAATTTAGCTTGAGTTTATATGGGACTCCGTAATTATGGCCAGCAGCAGTTTGCCTCTGAGCCGGCAGAGGAATGCCTTTGGTCTAGGGCTCTTGTCATTGGACCTGCTCTATCAGGATTTACCAATGGCTCTTCTACAATACTCTCTTACTCTTTAACTTGTGTGTTTCTTGAAAATCGGTACTTTTGTGTGTGTGTGTGTGTGTGTGCATAGTATACTGGGTTATTTGTTTTGTTTTGCCTTCTACTTGAGCTGGCAGATCTCACACATGGTAATTGTTGACTTTTGAATCCACTCGCAGACTTCCTCATTCCAAGCTTCTCTGTCTAGCTGTGGAGGTTCTCTGTCTAGCTGTGTGTATAGGAACTGGTCCACACACACACACACGCACACGCGTGCGCGCGCGCGCACACACACACACACACACACACACACACACACACACACACACACACACACACACTCACACTCACACTCACACACCCTTCCTGTCCCGGTGGAGCTGCTGTGTTGCGTCATTGACCTGTTCTGGTGACCTCTTGTTGAGCGATCCTCCAGATGTGGCCAATGGGAGCAGCCGCAGATGCCTGTGGTGGGCGGAGCCAATGGGCTTCTGGTTAGAAGTCAAAGTCTTTCCTGAAGTACTTCTCTCTCTGTCTTTAACCTTTCTGTCATTAATGCACTCTCCCGACGGTTTCCTCTTTAGTATTTCCAGGAGATGGATGGAACTAACATCCATAACCTGACATCCATCTTCTTTCCACTAGCATTGGCTGTAGAGTTTAGCTCTTTGCTTATTGCTTATGGCATGATGACAGATCTCGGATGGATGTTCATGTAAACCATATTCCATTATCCCAGAGTGTGTGTTAGAAGAGTTATAAATGGCCAGATTATAAAAAAGTAGATCATGTTTCCCTCAGAACAACTTTTAGATGAACCAGTATGGGACAGAGGCACACATTTAGGTTTGAAAAAGAAAATGCCTTTTTAACAATTTTGTCAATTGTAAAACCAATTCAGTTGGAATAATATTTATGCCATAAAAGGTAAATTCCAACACTTTTACAATAACTATGGGGTCGTTTCAGTAGACTATTCTCCATTCTTAGAGTGTGTGCATGCGTGTGTGCGTATTGGGAGGAGTATGGGAAAAGTAGATTTAGTCTGGCGTCAGCAGGCCTCAGTTATGGCTGATTTACGACTGATTTATATGTTTGCAGGGCATGTTTCAGCCAGCTGCCTACCACGTTTCTTCTGTGGAAGCATGCGCTAACCTAAGGCTAGAAGCAATGCTGTTCCCAGTAGCACTCTTGAAAGAAAGGCAGCATTTGCACGAATGCTGAGACTTCTAGTCATATTGTCATAGTGTGTCAATTTAAATATTTGGCCGATCATGCTGAATCTAGATGATTTGCTGCCAACTTGTTTCCCACCTTGCATTTTGTTTCTCTGCTGGGCCATCTGGAGCTCACTTGGTACCTACCCAGTGGAAATCAGAAAACGGTCATAGACCCAAAGGCAGCCTCTTGGTCTGCAGACCAGCGATAGCCAGGGTTATTGACTGCTGTTGTGTTAAGCCTGGCCATTTTCTCGTTAGGGATAACCAGAAAGTGTCAGGCTACTGAGTCGGTGGATGCAAGATCCATGCAAGATTCTTAAAATGTCTTCAAGTAAGTACAGGGGACAAAGGAAGTACCACTAAATCCTCTTACCAAATTCTGACCTCCTTGGTCTGGACTTCTTTTGTGGGAAGAAGCAACACAATGCTGTGGTCTGAGGAGCATAATCAGGGCAAGGTCATTGATTTTCAGGCCTTCTTTTCAGAGGCTGAACAGTGATCTGCCATGTACTATCTGCTTTCACTAGACATATTGACAAGCTTTGTCAATATGCCACCAGTGGAATATTTTTGGAGTGTAATTTGAAATGAAATGTGCTTTTTGCTGCATCAAAGCACTGTGCCTGCCACTGGATTATTGGAAGAAATCCCTTATTTTTTCAACAAAGTGGAGACTAGAAAGGTGAGCAGAATTGGACTTGTGGTTGTCTGAGAGCATGATACATTTATCTGGATGGATATTTCCGGCTGAAGTTGGGTGCTATTACTTTTTTTGGCGGTATCCTCCAACCTGTCCAGGGCCATAGACAATCTAAAGTCCAGTTGTCTATTGGTGTGTGTGTATGTATTGTGTCTATTTGTACCCCCTACGGTGTGCTAGCAGACAGATTTACTAGGCTTTAACACTCAATTGCCTCTTGTGTTGCACCGACAACACAAGATCCAGGGATCCTTGTGTGGATGCACTTTATATGCCTTAAATTTCACACAAACAGCCCGTTATACTATTTTCCAGTCACTGCTTCTAAAAGGATTTAACTATAGACTGCGGAGGAGGAGAAGATGAGGAGGAAGGTTTACCAGGTGTTTTTTCTTATTTCCAGGTCAACCGTGTATACTTCTGGACGTGCTGCTTCGTTGCTTCTTTGCTCACTTTCCCCTTATTGTAGGCCTGCTGCCTTAACAATGAATTGACCCACTTGGGTGCATGTGAATAATAGGTACTAAGATGTTGCTTATGCGCGCAATACAGGTTCAGCATAATCATACATTCAAAGATGAGCATACGATTCAAACGTAGTTACCATTAAGCTGCCACTTTTAGTGAAATTGGAGTCATGTGATTTGTCATAAATGAGCATCATAAATAAAGTGGGTAGTCACCTTGCCCAAGGATGCCCACAGGTAGGCTGTGGGCGTTGGGATCTCAACCCAGAACCTCTCGGCTGAGGAGTCATACGCCCTAACCAGGAAACCAGTATACCACCCTATCTATCCTGTCCTTAGTTTACACACACTCTTCTTACACTCTAAATCTTCTTTGCAGTGGTTTGGTCTCATCACGAGTATTCTCCATCAAGCATTGGCTTACATATTTTGCCTAAAGCCCCTTTAAACAAGTCAGAGCTGTGCTTTTTCTCTGATCTGCAGAATTACACCTCACAACAAATTCAGACATCAAACGTCTGCTCAAGGCAAAATAAAGCAGAGGAAATAAACAAAGAACTGCATTGTGCAGTATCACCGTTTCATGCAAAGCCGTCTCACTGTTCATTTCAATGTTGTAACACTAGCTGATTACTCAGTAGTTAAAAACGATTGTGCTTTCCATTAGGGCTTACCCCCCCCCCCTTCCACTAAATCACCATTTCCTTCTTAGCCTGTCAAACACAGGCAGAAAGGGCTTTGAACTGAGTTTCCTTGTGGGAATAGATTAGGCTAGTAGAGAACAATGTTCACCCTTCAAACGTTGGCATGTTTCTTTCAAACCATCCTGTCAAACACAGCCGGTCAGTGGTCACCCAATCAAAATACACCATTGGTTGACCGACAGGAAGTTCTGTGGCAATGGACAAAAAATAAAATAATCATGACTCAAAAGTAATGGTGTATCGTTTGTATTGTCTTACATCGCCTCGGTGGTCTTAATGCTTTTTTTTTCTGTATAATAGGGAGAGAGAAACCCTCAACTTCTTACATCATCCCTACGGGCAGGCAGTGGGCTAACCACGGCAGCATCCGCCTGCTGCTTTGAAGCTGACGGCAGCCCTGTGGAGCTCTTCCATATTTAGCCCTCCTGTATCAACAGCTGAGCCTCGCTTAGCACATCACATCACCTGCATGTGCAAATAAAGCACAGGGGGTGGATCACAGTGCCACTTGCTGCGATTTATTTTAAAGACATGCGATCACGGCAAGGCCAGGGTAAACTCTTTATTACCTGTGTGACTCAAAGGAGGAAGGAACAAACTGTCAATGTGTAGAGAGTTGACCTATCCATTTCCTATACTGACAATAAACATGCACTAGGGACGATAGCATTGAGAAAATCGAAAGATATCTATGGGACCTGACTTTTCTTGTTCTACTGTGAGAAAAAAGGGATTGTTTATCGAGAAATCGGATTAGTATTTACAAATTAGTCTCAGACCCTTTAATCCAAAGCGATTTAGTGAATTACCTTGAGATTCATATATGATTGAGCCCAGAAACTATCAGATGGGAGTCAAACATCATAACCAATTGACTTTCATACCGCCTTCCTCTGAAAGTGCAAATACCTTCTAGTGTGGCTAACCTACCCTGTCATTCCTTTCTAACCAATCAGTTTGTTTTCTTGGGCAGGCTAGCATCTTATCATCAGTGACACACTATTTATCTCTCCCCCATCCCCTCTCTTCACCTTCTCCTTTTCTCTTTCGCTTTCCATCTCTTTCATTCACTCTCTCCCTCTTTTGAATAAATGATGGCTACTTGATATGGCATATTTATTGCTGTGCTGGGCAACAGGGCACAGCCGAAAAACTTGACACCAGTGCGACAAAGAACCGTGCATGTGCATTCTCATACAAAGGCAGTCGCACCACTCTGCACACTGTCTCATGCACCTTCCGTTATCTCTCTCCATCTATCTTTCTCCCAAAAAATACTTAATTCTCACCTCTTAAAAATGCATGATAAAATCATTATTCCAAACTCTGTGGCTCTGCAGCTCTGTGGGCTATTCTTAAATGTTAATTGTGTAGAGTCAGGAAAGTAGAACAGAGGAATACAGGGTGGATTAGGAGAGCAAATGCTCTCTGGGCGGTCTGTTGCATAACATCTGGACGTGAGAAAACAAAACGTAGGTTGGGTTGAAAATAACTACGGTGTGTGTGGCCTTTGTATCGTATTGTCTATTGTGTGTTTGACTTGGGTTTACATACAGGCATGCAGGTTGTATGCTTTCCTTGTGTGTGTGTTTGTGTCAGTGAGCACACCTATTCGGTGAGTGAGTCATGACACAGGAATGTACATAATGTTCTTCAGCAAAACCTTTTCTGTGTTAACTCCACACCTGCGGGCCCCATGGGAGATGGAGTTTTTTTTATTGTCAAAGACTCTACAGACTGACAAACATGGTAACAATCAAGTCTGGTAGAAGCAAGAAAGATATATTGCATTGCATTGTCGTTGGCGACAGCCATGGTAAATATATACGGTTGGCCAATGATTGACGTGTCTAATATCAGTCCCGAATGGTGCAGATTTTACAAGCCGATGCTCTGTGTGTTTGACTTCAAACATTGGCATGCCAGCCAACTTCTCCATGGTAACCACACACGCTGGTATGCACAGCGGTGCAGGAGACGCCACGGTCTGTGAGATCAACGCCTGATTGTTAAAGAACAGTAACAAAGTAACAATGATGGGACATTTTATAGGTTTCACAAGCAGGATTCATTTGTAGTGAGGCGCATAATGTAACAGCAGTAAGTGTACCAAAATAAGCTTTGGAGGGAGGGATGGATTGCTGTCCATGAGAGGTCTGGTGATCTGTGTCACTGTCCACCATTACTGGCTTTCCCACAAGTCTCAGCAAGAGAATAGCAGAAACGAATACCGTAGCCTTCATACTATTATTTCATTCTGTGTCAAAGTCTCTGCTTCATTTTAAATAGTTTGTAAATATCAATATACATGGAGGGTATACAACATATGTTCTGGCAGTAGGCCAGTAAAGGAACTGGATATTGCAATAGTGTCTGTGTGAATCCTGTATGCAGTCTTCGTTTTCTTCCCAGGGCTAGACCTTCTTGATGACGGCGGTGTGTACTTGTGTGGGAATTGTGTAGAACAAAGTGGTTGTGATGGAACCACCTCTTTTTCTTTCATCAGAGATTAAATTGGGTCAGTCTAATTTTAGGAATTCTAATCTTCTCCTTCTTTTCTGTTTTTTAAATCGACTAATCTATTGAATTGGATTTTTTCTTTTGGATTTCTTTTGATGTCTGAGAAATCTTCCCTCTGAGCCTGTCTCTAAGAACTCTTCACCCTGAAGATGATGTCTTTTTTTTTTTTTAACAGGAAAGTTGGAGCATGAGGTAAAGTGATGAAGTGTGTGTTTTCAAAGTGAAACGTCAGCATTTTTCATAGGTTATCATTCCTCTATAGTCCCTTATTGAACACAAGAAGTCACAGCTTGCTAAAAACATGAACACCGGGAACATAACAGTGTAAATGGGGGAAATAATCATTGCTCAGAGCAGAGGTAACCGTTGTGACAAATCCACAACACTGTGCTATTTTGACTTTTAACATACAATCAATTGAGGGATATCTACCCTTCATGAGCAGCTAGAGAATTCTAGGGAAGGCGAGAAAGATCTTAGTTGTGAATAGTTACAGTGCTTGCCCACTGATTGTCCCTGTAGCTCAAGGTGAGTATATTATTTATGGAGGAATAGACCATGACGCAAAACAGAGACTACCTAACATGATTTCCCAAAATGTGCACACAGCAACATAAAATGCAATAATTTATTGAAAACAAATCATCATTCTTCTGCCAAGCAATATAGTTACTCAAGACAGCAAAATCGTTGCCAAGCAACACAAGCTAGCATACTTGGCGATTGGCAGTGCATTCATCCTAAAAATGAATTGTTATGTGGTCACAGGTATGTTTATAGACTATTTTACTGTTGCAACGAGCCAATCTGAATCAAGGAACGTAACTGTTTTAATATGTTGAATAGAAGTAGAACTAAAAGTAGTATGACTGCGAGGGTAGACTGTGGTGTGTGTGTGTGTGTGTGTGTGTGTGTGTGTGTGTGTTGGGTGTGGTTAGGGGGATTTATGTTCTGACCACAGCCAACATCAGTTTGACTTCAGCCAACATCACGTCGACTGCAGACCAGAAGAGGTGAAAACAAAATGGCTACCGCCATGTCTGTGTAAGATTGTAAACAGATGATTCGTTACACAGCTTCACAGCGGAAAGGATTAGGTTGTTTAACATCAGTTGACCGAGTTATGTTTGAACTGCAAGAGTAGAAGCAGAGATGCATTCTGTAGGGCCTGCCCCACACCACGCAGAGAGAAGGCAAGGCAAGAAAGATGTATTCCCACTACTGAGGTCCACAGTGTTTGAATTATGTGTAAGCAAAGCCTCTGAGAGGACCACACACACACACACACACACACACACACACACACACACACACACACACACACACACACACACAGCAGTATAATTGCCTTCTTTTTTACTGTGTGGTTGAACCTCTTTAAGACCCAGCCAGCCCGTAGCGTTGGAGAGGTCCATGGACCTGGTTCTCATTTAGACAGTGGATCAGACATAAACACACACACACACACACACACACACACACACACAAACTTGGATACACAAACACAGGCAAAAACCACTCACTCACTCACACTCAATCACACACACAGACACACACATCATTCCTACTCTGGCAGTCGTTGGGGGAAATCCTCAGAGCGGCTCGTCGGTCCCTTCTCCTCCCCATGTTCACATCCACATAAATCTACGCCGCAAACAAAACATTCTGTCGCCTTTTCAGACTTCATTTACGGTGGATCTGCCGGCTTTTACTCGCAGACTGTGCGCATGTGTGTGTGCGTGTCGCGTACGAGTGTGTGTATACGAGTGTACACGAGTGTGCAAGCGGCGATTATTGACCACTTACATCCTCCCTTTTCTCGCTCCTTCACATCGGGTCATGAGTCAGACGAGCAGACCGTTGCAACAACAAGCGCAAGGAAAAACATGTGCGTGTTGTTGGTTGCTACACTTGTGAGGACCGACCCCTGACATGTGCGTGGACCAGGGTGCCAAGCGCAAGACATCGGACGGCCGGCGCACGTCGGTCGCGTCTGCGCTGATGGGCTTGTGGTGGTGTATGAATGGGAGTGTCAAAGTGCAACACAAGTCATGAGTGTGACCTACATACCGGCAGGGTCAGCGGGGACAGATGTTCTGTTCTAAGGGTTTTATTACCCCGCGGGCCTGCGCCGCCCTGTGGGGACTGCTGCTCTTTATTACGCCCTCTGATGACACGAGGATG
>NC_140282.1:11663045-11678045 GCF_964030765.1 Micromesistius poutassou
CAAAAGTAAAGCAAATAACAATTATTGTATGCCAATTTGACAACGAGTGAACTTAGATAAGAGTGGTTTAAACTGGTATTTGCTAGTGCTAGATGTTAATCTCACAGTTAACTAAGTTGAAACTGAAGAAAGTTGTCCTGAATTGAAGCATAATCCTGTTAGAAGTGGCGTGTTGTTGACAGGACGGTGTGTGTCTCTTTCCTAACCACACACACACACACACACACACACACAAGCACACTTTACAGATGGAACTCGTTTGAGTGGAAGATTGATCAAAATGTAACGCTATCCTTTTTTTCCCCTTTCATTTCCAGAATTATTTTTGGGCTAGGCCATTCATGACACCGTCATCTTCGCTTTAATTGTGTTCCGCGCAGTGATTGATCTTATTTTCCTTTCTGCTGTCCCACCCACTCACTCGGCCAACAGACACAAACATATTGCTCGGAGAGTCACAGAGTCCCCATCGTTTCCCCATACCCACCAGCAGTCCTCCAGGGCTATAATCATGGTCTGTTCTCTCTTTAGTCCAGGGTTCTTTCCTCTATGACCCACCACGATTGTTGTGTGTTTGCATGTGCGTGAGTGTGTCATGAGCTACAATTCAGGCATCAGACCCGTGACAGATCCATTTGGAATGGTCCACACCAGGTTTTGGGACTTTCCATTTGAAGTTTGGATATTCAATTTTGGGAGTACTGTAAAATTTAAATGTATTTGGCTGGATGTAGGATGAACCCAGACTCTTTTTTTAGTCTACCATTTGTGCTTAATTTTATGCTTTTGGATCACAGCAACCCGAACAGAAAGAGGTTTGGTGGGATAGAGCCAGCCATACATAACACACAACCCACCCATGTCGACTTACCCCACCTCGAAGCTTCATTTCAGCCTAACCTTTTGGTCCGAGTCCGGTAAAGGCTCCAGTTATGCTGCTAAGTGGAACCATAGCAAGCCCTGCTTCTGTTTCTCTTCACAGCACTCACCCCACTTTCTTTTCCCTTTTTTGCTCTATATTTCAATATGTGCCTCCTCTTATATTTCCTCCATCTCCCTTTCAACCCCCTCCCCCCCCTCTCTCTCCATATTTCTGTTGCTTATCGGTGACAAAAATATGATAGCTCTCTGAACTAACGACCCTCCCTAGGATACTGCAGGGCTGTATATCACAGATGTGCTTTGAACCGAAGACACAGATGACTTGTTCCCACCATATCACTACGGTTATGTTGAAATATGCAATATTCAAATATTCTTCAGTAGTTACCTAGGGTTTATTTTTTTTTGTATTCGTATCCACTTCAGATCTTAAGTGAATACAGGCTTCTTTGTTTTCTTTAACCTTGCTTTCCACGTCTGTGCACAGGACATATGAGAACTAAGCCTACAGCATAATAAAGCTGGATTTCTGGACGATTTTATAGGGTATTTCAAGGTTTAGCCTCGTAGCCGGGGCCTTAAATAACGACCAAAGTCAAGAGACTCAGACAGGGCGGGGTGGGCCAGCATACCTTGTGTTGTATTAGGAGGAATTTATACAATGATTAAACACGGGTGACTGACGTTTTGCATCTTAAGAGTGTAGTTCTAGGCTGGCTTCCATGCAGTTGAACTGTGACCTGAGTTTGTGTTCCTTCTCTCCGTCTCAACACACAACCTCTTTGTGAGCTTTTCCCTTCCTCACAGTACAGTTCTCCTCCCAGTTTTTCTTCTTAAATGGGAGGATGGAGTTACATTCCTCAACTTCCTCTACATCCTCTGCATGGCTTGAGAGGAAGGAGAAGCAGGGGACAGAATGGGGGAATACTTAGGGAGGTTGAAAATTAACTGATTTAAACTAAACCAACAAAATAAAACAACATATTCCCCCCCCGAAAAATGTATTAATACACTTTGGGGGAAATGTGCATATTTTGCGGGCAATTGTTCAACTTCTAAGTTGTGCTTATTCACAGTGGAGTCCTTTCGAAAGAGTGTTACAGAACCAAAGTCATTCATGTGCTGTTTTAGCTAAATGGGCGTCGGACGAGTTCTGAGAGGAGAATGTGGCATCAGTCAGGGAGAGTGAGACACTTGTCACTTTAGCCCAGACTTTAAATAAAACTTTAAGTTAAAGTTAGGTTAAGTTAAGTTAAGTTAACTTTTAATTCAATTGTTTCCTACTTTTAAAACATTCAATTTTCTGCAAATCACAAGGAGAACACAGAAGGCCTACCATGTGTCCACAACCAGAATGGCCCAATTATGTCTGTTTGCATCTGATTAATAGGTAGATAAATAGATAGATAGATACAACTTTATTAATCCCCCATAGGAGAAATTTGTTGGAAGGGATTACACCAATGGTGCAACTCTTACAGGACGAGAGAAGAAATAGAATATGCGAGAGAGTAGGGATATCATGAGGAATACCAGATGGGGGAGAATGGAAGAGAATGGCTATAGAGAGGCGGCATGTTGAGAGGGACAGGGGAGGAAACGGGGCTTGTGACTAATGAGATAACAGGAAGACGGTCCAGAAGATCTAGGCCACGCTGGAAAAAAAAACAAAGACTATCAGGAGAACACAGGAAAGGAGACACGTTTCCTTACCCCAGAGGACATCTTTCAGATTCAGGCAACACAGGGGTGGTAATCGCATTTCCCCACCCGCAGTCCCGCCCACCAGAGCTGTCTGTCTGCTGCAAACCCACTGTCTGAAGTCTGGCATTGTTCTGGGAAGTTTGGCTTACATGTGTTACGTCTGTTTATTTGTGGGGCCCTACCGAAACAGAAAGCTTTGGATTTTTGGGGTAAGCAGATCGCCCTGAGGCTTAATGATTTGCTTTTACTGCGGTCTGGGAAACACTGATTGGTCGACAATGGAAGCCGTATCCAGTTTGACGTGGAATTAAAAAAAGAGAAGCCTGCCAATGAAAGCGAACAATCAGGGGAACCGAGGAGGATAAATAACGATTTGGACGGTGGTTTAAGTGCAGACTTGTCTGTACAATGCTTCAGGCTTCCCACAATCCTGTACCTATCACATTCTAGCTGATGCTCCAGGCGCCCGCCAATACTGCTGCTGTCATTATCGGGTGATAAACTACCGGACATTCTATCTGGTACTGACCTTCCTGGTCTATAACTGCTCCTAGGCAAGGCAAGGCAAGTCACAGAGACCCAGCTTGCATTGTGATAGCAGCTTCAACTTAAACTCCTCAAATGTCTGGGCCCAGTTACCTGCTTGGTTCATGCCTTTGTCTTCTATTGAATTTCCTCCACTTAACCAAGAACAGACACCGCAGCCTTTCATGCGTTATGTCATGTCTACCCTCAGAGATCACTCACCACGCTCTCACTGGGATGACTTGAGTTAACTCACTCTATCTTCTCTGTTTGTCTTCAGGTGTTTGGGAGCAAGACTGAAGATGCTCCCCTGAACTAAGGACAGGCCCCTCTCCTCCCCTCCACCTCCCCCCTCCTTCCTGCTGAACACGGCCCCTCATCCCCCCCCCCCCGCTGCACTGGTCAGCGTGCCCTTCCTCCCCCCATCATGAACCACACGCCCAGCCCCCACCACCTGTCGGAGAGCGGCAAGTCGGTGAGCGCGGGCCTCCTGTGCGGCCTGGGCCTGGGGCCCGACCGAGGGGTCCGCTCGCCCGACAGCCTGGCCCACACCCCCAGCCCCACCGGGGGCACGCCCAGCTCCAGCCCGCCGCTGCTGCTGTCCCCGGGCTTCGGGGGGCTCAGCCTGGGCTCCCTGGGGCCCATGGGGGACCTGGCCGGCGCCGACTGGGAGAGCCGCGAGGAGCTGAGGCTGCGGGAGCTGGAGGAGGCGCGGGCCCGGGCGGCCCAGATGGAGAAGACCATGCGCTGGTGGTCGGACTGCACGGCCAACTGGAGGGAGAAGTGGAGCAAGGTGGGGTGTGGATGTAGCTAGGCCTGGGCAATAAAACAAGAAATGATGGTATTGTGAGAGGCTTTTGATCAATATCAATATAAAACCTGTTCAATATATATCGATAAGAGACTGGACCACCGAATCTAGCAGCTGGGTTTGTTACGCAAACACGGTTCCATACTTATTTACAATATTTGAGTGTTTTTCATTGTTGTATCGACATTGGAGTATTTATCAATGAAGAACAGGGGAAGGTCATATTAAGTTGAATTAAACAGTGTTTAAATCCACCATGGTAATTCCTAGTCTTTTTAGGTCATTAAAATTATCAATAGTTATCGATATCGATCAATATGATCAAATTATATCGTGATATGTCCTTCAGCCACATCGCCCAGGCCTAGATGTAGCATAGTGTGTGGTGATGTCTGGTGGATGTAGCGGCGCACTGACAGAGCTCGGGTGGAGAGAGAGCTGGATTAGTCCGCACACAAGGGGGATTTTTGGCATTTGTTAAGGGATGGGGTGCCTAAACTGTAATGACTTAAACTAACACACACCCACACACATACACCCAAATCTACATTTTTCCAACCGAGGCTTCAACAGCGGCAATCTCCATTACCTTAGAAACACACTGTAGCCTGATCCTGTGTTTTGGTTGACATGGTTGCCAGTTCAGCCCAGTGGTTGTAAGTGTACTTTTCAGTGATGCGTACCTTTTGCACTTTCTTGTATGTATTGAAATGACTCGTAGGCAGTTTTTTTTATAGCCCTTCTATTCAATTCCAATTTTCGACAGTTTCAAACGCTGAGGTACACTATAGTCCAAGTGGTAGTTCAGTTGATTATATTACACACAAGGTTGTGATATACAAAGCGGGTGTAGATTCAGACCTTCCATCGTTTCCCGACCGTTTATGAAAAATACCCAGCATCTCAAACATATTGCTTTTATAAACCACTTACATTACATCCCAGAGGTTCAGAAATCTGGATGGGTAAGCAAGCTGTGTTGCTTACTCAATCCAGATTTTTCCTCTCTTGGATTGTGATTCATAAACAGTGTTGCTTACTAATCAATGTGAGCTTACCACCAGCTAACCATGTGTGTGTGTTGTCGGGCAGGTGCGAGCCGAGCGCAACCGGGCGCGCGACGAGGTGCGGCAGCTGCGCCTGCGGCTGGACGCCCTGACCAAGGAGCTGAGCGGCGTGCGGCGCGAGCGCCAGGAGCTGGCCACCGAGAACGAGGCCCTGCGCCAGGAGGCCCTCCGCCTCCGCGAAGACCCCGTCGTCTCCTCCTCCCCCTCCCCTCTCCCGGCTCCTCCGTCTCCTTCGCAAGCGCCCGCCGCCGCCGCCGCCTCCTCGTCGCTCTCCTCCTCGCCGTCTCACGGCCCGGCCCGCGCCGGCTCGTCGTCGCAGCCCTCCTCCCCGGCCGCCCGCTCCTGCTCCTCGTCCGTCTCGGCTCAGAGCCTCGCCGAGGGGAAGGAGGGCCCGCCGGGGTCGCCGGAGCCGGAGCCCGTGAGGGACGTGGACGCGGAGAACCTGAGCACGGCCAAGGTGGGTACCCGCGGTGTGCAGGGGGGGTGCCGTGGTTCTGGAGGCCTGGAGCCGCCCCCGGACGCCGCAGCTTCTGTAGCTCAATGGAAAGGCTTCTTTGTTCAATGGCTTCCAGAGCCAAAGAGTTTGGTTTATTTATTTATTCATGGGGGTAAGCGGCTCACAACGAAGCGTGAGAATGTTCCAAAGCACTGATTGGTTGGCGAGGGTTCCGAAGCACTGATTGGCTGATGAAGCGAGGCGTAACCTGTTCTTATGAGACGAGTCGTTTTGGTATTTTAAAAGAGCTGCCTTTCGCAGGAACCTGGCAAAAAAGATGTAGATAAATGGAATAACTGCTGAATAAATATGGGTTTTGTTTACCATTAAGATCTTTCTGAAAGAATGAAACATATGTTCACTGTGAATATGAAGTAACACGTAATGTTACTTTATATTCATAGTGAACTTATGTTACTACATGAACGCATGCATTTTGGATGGTATCTCCAGGCGCTGTTGAAAGCAGGCCAAGGGACAACCCAAAGGACTGAATTCATTGTGTGTGTGTGTAGTATGGGGCAATGCATGCTTTGTGTATATTCACACCTTGCTATCTATCTACACACTCACACAGCCTCTGGTTCAGTTGGCACCTGGCAAGTCCCAAAAATAGAATCCCCCATGTCCCCCTCTCCAACACACACAGACACAGACACACACAGACACACAGACACACACACACACACACAGACACACACACAGTACCCCTGGGGGCGCTGAGATGCAGTGGTACTTAGTCTCTATCAAGCTGTTTTTGCCAGACCTACTAACAGAGAAACAAGGATAATACACCCCTGTTCTCCGGCAGTAGGAAAAAACTGCCTTCTGTGCTTCGGTGACTTCCCCCCTTGTGGAGTTTGGGGAGGATGGATTCATTAGGTGAAGAATGTATAGAAGACAGTGTAGTCGAGTGGTCGTTGTCCCAAACTAATGTTCTGGGTTCGATCCCCAAAGGTCTGCAGACTATCTCTAAGGCACCCCTACCTGCTTGTTAATAGCATGAATGTCACGTTTTAAAACGGAGCGGTTTCATTTTAAGCCGGATAACGGCCTCTGCTAAACGAATAGTAAATCGATGCCAAAACGGCAGCGTCCGTTTCATGAACCCAGCTCTCCGCTGGGCCGATGAAGCCTTCCTCAGGAGTGTGGGAGAAATATTATTGCACACAGGAACTAATACACAAGATTGTTTAATAAATCGCTGATCTCGTCTCTTCTCATAAAACATCCCCCGCGCGGTTCATCGAGGCGCCGTGCTGGCAGCACGCCGCCCTGCAGAATTAAAGTTCCGTCAAACTGGCATAAATCTCGTGGAAATCCAATTTTTTTTTCCTCGCAAACAGGATTCATAACAGGGTCTAACGCGGTGCCGTAGTCGTAAATCGGTCGGATGAAACGCCGCCGAACACTAGCTCAGGAGAATATGTCTGAGATGTGTTTGTTAGCATGCAAGCACTACTAAGAGCCAGTGTGTTAATACCTGAACGTTTTCGGACGGAAAGAAAACAACGTGTCCGCCCATTCCTATTGCATCCCGTTCTCCTGCCAAAACAGCAACAATAGCGATGCTATATGTTGTTCTGGATATAATCAGCTCCTAGACATGCAGACAAGTAGACATGCACCGTGATGAATAGGATTCAATACACTTTATGAATCCCTTGAAGGGGGATTGAGACCACGAGCCTGAGACAGTAGGGAGGGAGGACAGACGCACGTGTCTGAGAGCCGGCGTACGGCTGGACTCCTGGGATACGGGATGGTCTATGTCCTGCCACGCCTAGCTGCTGCCGGGAGAGGTTCACTTCCTGGCCAACAACACACACGCAGCACACACATGAACAAAAGCGTTGGATAAAGCGTCTGCATACGCAGGCATTACCGTGTAGCGGACCACAACAGTCAACCAGGGCCGTGAGAGCGGGCCGGAACCCCTTTTGCTTTTGTTTGGGGGCGTGTATACCGCCGTAATGCCCAACATCTGCTCCATCAGCCGTTCCTATTGTCCCTGGAACGGTGCAACAAAAAAAAAAAAGATACATATCGTATTTGCTTCTAACTGAGCCCAGGTTTTCATTGGGCTGGGCAAACATTTGCTCTTGATTTTGGAAATAACTTACCTACTTAAGACAATGACACACAACACTGCCAGACTGTTCTCCCAACCCTTTGAGTGTGGGCTATGATAAGGCTCGGTGGATGTAGTCTGTAGTGTGTGTTTTAAAACCCCAGCGCAATAGTCCAAGCAGCTCTCGTAAACACAGAAAGCTGGCGCATGGATGCAAGAGTGTACACACGCCGACGCACACACACACAAACACACAAATAAACAGTCCTTGAAATAATATGTTAACCTCATAATGAGTGTGTTGCTGCAAAATGCCTGAGAATACAGAGCAGCTCCACAGCCCATCACTCTTGACCTTCAGGCAGCCCCGGCCTGGTTACCTTGGTAACACACCCGCAAGCACAAACACACACACACACACACACACACACACATAAACACACACACACTCACATCCACGCACACACACACTCACACTCACACACACATATACACACACATAAACACACACACACTCACATCCACGTGCACACACACACACACACACACACACACACACACACACACACTCTCTCACAATCACCCAGACAGAATGGACTGTTTGAAGTTAGCCCTGATTTTTCATTTGTAATAGCCGTGGAGGTCTCTGAAGGAATGCCAAATTACGGCCGTTTCCTGTCTCCCTCCATTTTTCTGCTGCACAAGTAGAGACACATGTGGCGAGCTGAGCCACGCGTTGGACACACACTCCCTCTGCTGGCCGTTAGTGGTGACTGCTAAATATTGTACAATGCTTATTTCAACTGTTTTGATTGAACGTGAAATATGTCTGTTTTGATTGGATGTAAACTATGCATATGGCCTTATGGGATATCCTGACCAAGAAACCATCCCATGCATGCTTGAAATGTTGCACAATGGAGGTACCTAGTATCTACTTGGAATGGGGGGGACTGGTCATATGATAATGGTCATACTGCTGCTGTATGACCTATATATGACACCAATGTCGGAAACATTGCGCAGTTTAGGTACAGCCATGGATTCTACTGTTTTATAGAGATAGAGATCATCACTTACGAACTGAAATGGACAGTTTGGCATGAATTCTAACATTGGACACAAAAACATGACCCTGCTCTTCATTTCATACCCGTCCTCCTCCTCCTTTTCCTCCTCCTCTTCCTTCTCCTCTTTCCTCCTCCTCTTTCCTCCTCCTCCTCCTCCTCCTCTTTCCTCCTCCTCCTCCTCCTCCTCTTCTTCCTCCTCCTCCTTCTCCTCTTTCCTCCTCCTCCTCCTCCTCCTCCTCTTTCCTCCTCCTCTTTCCTCCTCTTCCTCCTCCTCTTTCCATCTCCTCCCTCCTCCTCCTCTTTCCTACTCCTCCTCTTTCCTCCTCCTCCTCCTCCTCTTTCCTCCTCCTCCTCCTCCTCCTCTTTCCCCCTCCTCCTCTTTCCTCCTCCTCCCTCCTCCTCTTCCCTCCTCCTCCTCTTTCCTCCTCCTCCTCCTCCTCTTTCCTCCTCCTCTTTCCTCCTCCTCTTTCCTCCTCCTCCTCCTCCTCCTCTTTCCTCCTCCTCTTTCCTCCTCCTCTTTCCTCCTCCTCCTCTTTCCTCCTCCTCCTCCTCTTTCCTCCTCCTCTTCTTCCTCCTCCTCCCTCCTCCTCCTCTTTCCTCCTCCTCCCTCCTCCTCCTCTTCCCTCCTCCTCCTCTTTCCTCCTCCTCCTCCTCCTCTTTCCTCCTCCTCCTCTTTCCTCCTCCTCTTTCCTCCTCCTCCTCCTCCTCCTCTTTCCTCCTCCTCTTTCCTCCTCCTCTTTCCTCCTCTTTCCTCCTCCTCCTCTTTCCTCCTCCTCCTCCTCTTTCCTCCTCCTCCTCCTCTTTCCTCCTCCTCTTCTTCCTCCTCCTCCCTCCTCCTCCTCTTTCCTCCTCCTCCCTCCTCCTCCTCTTTCCTCCTCCTCCTCTTTCCTCCTCCTCCTCCTCCTCTTTCCTCCTCCTCCTCTTTCCTCCTCCTCCTCCTCCTCCTCCTCCTCCTCCTCCTCCTCTATACAGGACCTGGAACTACTGGAGTCGTCGTCGGAGGCCCGGGACCACCAGCGCTCCGCCTCCTCCTCCTCCACCTCGACGCCGGTGGCGATGGCGGCGGGGGGGCCGGCGCTACGCCAGGACCGCAGCAGGCAGCAGCTGTGGGAGGAGATCTCCTGCGCCGAGGAAGACACCGGAAAGCTGACCGCTCTGCAGCTACGCCTGGACGAATCCCAGAAGGTCCTGGTGAAGGAAAGAGAGTAAGGAGACGAGAGTGTCTGTGTCTGTTTATTGTGTTGGGAGAGAGAGACGGAAAGGTTGTGATTTAGGTGGAAGGTCAGGGAAGCTGTATGATGACAGACACTTAGGGTAACTTAGGGTAACACTTAAGGTTCACGATGAATCAATCCAAGTGGCATCTGCTCTGACACGCATCTGACTCAATAGCGACCTCTCTGGTCACAGAATGCTACTACAAGATGGTGTGAAAGGTCATTCATATTCCCTGTAGAAGATGCAGTCTTGGCAAGCGTCTGTGGACACCCACGCGGAAACTGTCTCTATTAAATCTAGTCCATCACCGTCATCGAGCCAAACGTTTTAGAGACGCCAAGGGGTTTTAATGCTAATGCAAATGTTTCATGCTCTCCCAGGGACAAGCTGACTGTGAGCAAGAGCATCCAGCGGCTGGAGGGGGAGCTGAGCCAGTGGAAGCTGAAGTACGAGGAGCTGAACAAGAGCAAGCAGGAGGCCCAGAAACAGGTGAGACTCCTGCACACTTTCTCATTGGTTATTCCTGATATTACAAGTCTTTTATCAATCACAGATGGGATGTACTCCATGTGTGTCACAGCAAAAAGGACACAGGACAGTAATAATTAACTCAAGGTGAATAAAGGTGAATTTAGTCTTATTTTATTCTTATTTATTCTTATTTATATCCTCATCTTCATCTTCAAACGGCTGACTCTTATTGATATATACTTTCTTAGATACAAAGATTATATCTTATTCAGAGTAATGGAAATGTGTGTGCAAAATGAATGTGAACAAAATCGACTCTTGAGGTAGAAACGATTGACAGCATATGCCTCATTATGTACTGACCGTAAGTTAAATGTAGATATTACGTATTGATTTTCAATGTAATCCGCATGCAGCTCTCTCAAGGCTTTGACTTTTGGAATATGGTGCATTCTGTAGGTCAAGTAAGAAAGAAAGTTGGCCTCTTTCTAGACGCTTTTCTTTCTTTTATTCGTTCTTTTCTGCATCAACAAACAAACACTAAAAATACATTCAATAAATAATGTATTGGAATTGAGCAGTTTCATTAGATTGGATGCACTGCAGTTAATGCATACCAAGTATGGTTCCTACTGTGGATGGTGTTGCGCTTGTGTGATTCATACTTCATCACAAAACATTCATTATTAATGCCATGTATCGTATATAACATTATTCATGGGGACTGTTTGTGTTATTCATGTTCCGATAATATAGTGAACCAACAACACTGGCGAATAAATTTGCCTTAACAAGCCTTACTGCATGATTATTAATTCCAATACTCAGATTCATTTATCAAATACCCATTTGGTATTTCCAGAATTGTAATCTTTGTGTTTGGAATATGACTACAAACATAACAATCTACTAAAGGAAAGAGCAGTGTTTCCGCTCTGAAACCTTGTACCAGAACGGTATATAGTGCAGTTCCTGCCACCACCTCTAGATGGGGTCATCGTTATCTTTGGAAACACAAGAGACAAGCCAAGAGATCGTTTATAAAGGTGTGAGAGGGCCTGCTGACATTCCCCATCATTTCTTGTCTGAACATTCCCAATGGCCTTTACCCTTGGCTGTATATCATTTACTGTGTATCAACCCGCAGTAGCCGCGCAATGGCAGCCAGACACACATTTCTCCATCTGTGTCCTGCTGTTCAGAAGATTAGTTGGTGTCCAGGCAGGGCCAAGATAAACAGAGTTTAGTGTACGGCAAAGAAATGAAGATGTCACTTGAGATACATATTCATTTTCGGGCTTGATCGCCCGTGACACATCATGTGGAGGGTTGTGATACAAACGTCACAGGGTCCGAGGCTAAGCAAGCTGTGCGGGCCGGTGTGTGTGTGTGTGTGTGTGTGGGGGGGGGGTCTTGTTCCCTGTGTTTTTAGGCTGCACGCAACGTCTGGAAAAAGGGTAGAAAGGCTGAGTAGGGTAAGCCACCAAACAAGAACCTCCTCTGATCTCTCGCGCCGCAGTAGCCCTAGATAAGAGAAAACAGCGGCCGCCCATGACAGGCATTTAAGGAGATGCCATCTGGAGCAGATTCTCTCGTCTACGACAATCTCGAATTTGCATAACAAATCATGTCCAAATCCGTTTTACAGATGTCTAAGTTCCTATTAGCAGCGCCCGCGCCCCAGTTAAAGGACCTAAATGAAGTTGTAATTGCTTGAGAAAACAGAGGCACTGGAGGAAAAACTTTGATAACAAGCTGTGTGTTTTAGCCGGCTTGTTGTTTTTCCACTGTCCACATTAAGGGGAATTATGGTTTGCCGTCGACAGATGCCGTAACTGGAGGCTCTGCTTTTAAAATATGATCATTATATTCATTGGATTGTGTTGTTATGGTGCAGAACCGATTGGTAGTGCTCGATTGACACCTTGTCGGACTGTGAGTGGGAGCTCTGTGTACTGGCTCTCCTTGCTTGTCATGTCATGTGTGTCCCCGCCCCCTCTCCTCTCTATCCACCTCCTACGTTAGCCCTGGCAGTAGTGACAGATCATCTCATTACATCTTTCCGTGTTTTTGATTAAACCTGCCACACATGTCTTTGTACGAAGACTCAGCAGACAGCCCGATTTCTGAGATATGTGTTGTCCTTGCCCGCCCACCTGTTTGTGAAGCAGGGTTTCATCCTGGCGGTAGGCCAAGCGCGTTGCTGGAAACCAATCTTGAACTCCATTGATCTGCTGCTAACCCCAAAATGTTATCTGTATTCTTCTAAGCATTTCCTGGAATTAATCTGGCCTTTCTCCTCTTGGAAGTGGTTTGCGATGGCAGTATTTTCACGAGAATCCACCGTTGTCGACTCCACTTCAAGCAATTAATGTAAGCCATTGTGTAAGTGTTTCTGCGGTTTACCTTTCCCACTAGGGAGTATATCTGGCCAGGCGCTCTGTCACTTACTACCCAGCCACTTACTGTTCAACGCCGCCGAGAGCAACAGAGACACACCATAGCCGTGGGACTGTAACAAGTCACAATTAATTCCGCCGCGGAAACACATTTTCCACGTTTATGTTGGTGTTCTTTGCAATCAGGAATGCTTTATTGCCGAGATAACCCAGTGCTTCTAGGAGAGTACAGCAGTAGGAAATACAAAAGTAAAGTAAAATGAAAAACAGGGACACTGTAAAGGCAAGTTATTCACTCGGTGGAGAGAATAAGTGCGTCTAATTTGTTCTCCTGTGACCTGTAGACAGTGGTTAGTCGCTCACATTAATCAGCTGAACCACCTCTGCGTGATGCTGCCTCTATTTCAGAAATTTCCCGTTAATTACTTTTCCGTCCCAAAAGTTTTTTTTTTTTGCTTTTTCTCCACGCTTGCCGACGGCTGTTTGGTTGTCTGGCAACCGTCCGGCTTTGTATAAATTAGCTTCTTGCCTCACTTTGATCTCTCTCCCTGACTGCCACTTAGAATTCAATGACACCACATTGATGAGCTCAATAAAGGCCGCCGCACCCATGGGGTCCACCACGCCGACTGCTCAGGTCTCCGGACGGAAGCCTTGTCTGTAAAAGTCAGGCATCCCCCACGGGCAACAACCCCATTGTGACCGACCCATTGTTATTCTCTCTGCACAGTGTGGAATGAATGAGTGGCAACAAGCACGGCCACTCCGACTGGATGGAAGCGAAACCATGCATTTATACAAGGGGCGCCAAACAGCTTTTTCTTCTCTCCTCCCTGGGAACTGTATGCCTTTGGTACATAACTCGTTGGGATTCAAGGTCAACATCGTTTGCGTCATTACAGAGCGTTCCAGAGTCTGATTTCATAAAGTGTATAGTACTCCAACACAAAAAGGGTTTTACACTTGAGATTGAGGTGGTATTATGCCATTATGCATGGCAATAAACATAAAAATGGCCTTGTCAAATATTTTCCAGCTGGCTGCATGGCTGGTATATTGGGAAAGGGGTTTGAAAGTCATCGTTTGGAGGGATGGCGCTTCAAAGGGGTAGTAGGGCTTCTGAACACCAGGTGTTTTTTAAAAAAACCTGATCAGGAATCCATCGCCACACTTTCCTCTGATTTTGCCCTCTGCGTCTTTCACACAGAACTTTACAGAATCACACACTCACACCACACCATGAAGAGAGGTGCGATTTTCTCTTCTCCCTTTTATCACTGGTTCTGTTCCCGTCATTGCTTTTGTTTCTCACAGATGTACCTTCAGAGATAAGAGCCAGTAATACCAAATACCCAGGACTTGAAAGCCCTGGGGTAGTACACAAACACAGCACACAAACATACACTCATGCTCGCACACGCAAGTGCACATATGCACGCACACACACACACAAAAATCATTAGTGGACACCAATAATGTTTTAGTCTCTTGTAAAGATTGTGTAGGTACACCAGAACACACACACACACAGCATGGATGGACAGACAAGCATGTTTTAGTCATTAGTATGGATCTTGTAAATGTTGTGTTGGCATTGTTCCACCACGTTGGGGCAGTCATTGGCTGCAGAAAGAGAGAGAGTGAGAGGGAGATGGAGAGAGAGAGAGATGGAGATGGGATCAACAGAGGGGTGGGAACTTTAGAGGTCAGTGTCTTGAAGATGGAACAGGTTTAATGAAGGTCAGCCGGACGGGAGGAGGAGAACGGACCGAAAGAAAGAGATGAGAGGAGATGGTAGATGGAATAGTTTGCAGTATCTTTTGATGTGTAAGAGGCCATCGAAACTGCTCCAGGTGCCGTTTATACCAAGAACAAATGTATTTATAGTTCACATTAAGAAATGAGAATATAGAACTCTGGATCTTTTAAATCAAATTTTACAATCAGTCGTCCTGCCTTGAGATGCAGTGTGCATTTATTTGAACTGAGTGGATTTGGGACACGCAAGCAGCACCTCGTCCTTATAAGACCTGATTTCTGAGTGTACTTATTGTGAGTTTCTGTCCCCTCTCACCTTCCCCCCTCCTCCCCTCACAACCCAACCACCACCCCAACACAAACCCAACCCCACCACCACGACCACCTAAACCCAACTACCATCCCCAACCCCACCACCATGACCACCCAAACCAAACTACCACCCAAACCCAACTACCACCCCCAACCCCAACCACCACCCAAACCCAACCACCACCCAAACCCAACCACCACCCCCAACCCCAACCA
>NC_140282.1:11683045-11687210 GCF_964030765.1 Micromesistius poutassou
ACACATGTTATTAAGGACTACGTCAGGGGGTTGAAGGCTCCTGCCCACTTTTGGCCCTGACTTCTGAAAAGTCGGGGGGCCGGTACAAACTACACGACTGATCTTGACGATCAGTCTCACCTTGCCGTCTGGTCGGCGGTCCCCACTTGGCAACTGGGAACATGCAGGGGCACATGAAGTCTCTTCTGTTAGATTAGCCGCGCCTTCTCTGAAAGCTCGCCAAATCACAGGTAACACGCCCACTCACGTAGACGCTAATGAGGTCTGCAAGGTATATTTGTATAATAGCCGCTGGAATGATTGACAGCTCTAATGAATAACGGAGTAATCTCTACTGAAACGGACGTTTCAAGCCAGTGTTTTTTGCAGGTTAAACGGAAGGGCTTGTTGTGTCTGCCAGAAGGACTCTTGGGTAAATAGTTCAGCAGCAGTTTAAGGCATTAAAAAATACAAGGAAGAAAATCATGGCTTAATTGTCAGTATTCACATTCGTTATGAGGAACAGGCTGTTGGATTCTTTCCATCGGCTGTTGCCCCTGTTACCGCCAAAGGCAAAAAATGGAATGTCTTAAGAACTCCCAGCACTACACAATAATCAGACCTGAACTCAGACACCATCACATCCCTTCTCCCGCCTATAATGAGCAGATCAGACTCATTATCGGCAGGATTGTCGCCTAATGGGTAGGGGCCTTAAGGCACCTTTTCGCAAGGCTTTATACTCTCAAGACTGAACTCAAAGTCTCCAAACGTGTGTAATGTCTTCCTGTCCAAAGTGGGTAGGGGCTTTAAGACACCTTGCTCAAGGCTTTATACTCTCAAGACCGAACCCAAGTCTCCAACCGTGTGTAATGTCTTCCTGATCCCGTCCCTCTGTCTCTGTGTCTCCTTGGCAGGAGCTGGCGGACCTGCGACACGTGCACGCCAAGCTGAAGAAGCAGTACCAGGAGAAGATGGCCGAGCTGGCCCACGCCAACCGCAGGGTGGAGGGCCACGAGGGGGAGGTGAAGAAGCTGAGGATGAGGGTGGAGGAGCTCAAGAAGGAGCTGGGCCAGGCTGAGGACGAGGTAACGGGAATATAAAGACACACACATGCCTGGTTGTCTGGGGGTGTGGGAGACGATGGAGATGGGGTTCATAGGGAGGGTTTGTGTTTCTGTTATGATCTCTATGGGGGTTGAATATGGGGTTGAAGTCAGTTCTGGCTCATCTCTTGTGGAAAACCAGTGTTTTGAATTTGCCCTGCCTCTGTCTTCTGTTATCAAGTGTTAAATGTTGAAAGTTCACTGATCGTATTTTTTTTTGGGGGGAGAAACACCACCAATAGAAGATAACTCTTGTGTCAGAAGCTAACTCAAACTTTAAAGGCTGAAATGCTAGTAGGAAAATATGGAAAAACAGTCCTTGCTGGAAGAATGGTGCTCCAAAAGCCTTTCTGATCGAGGAGAAGGGAGATCAGTCATGAATAGGATCAAAATGTTTGTTCAACTTCTCAGACAACTTCGGAAAACACTCATATGGCCAGTAGGCCTCAAACGCCTTTCAGGGAAAAATTGCTTATTAAAATCTGCTCCACAGATGGTAAGGGATTCATGAAACAATTAGCAAGACAAGATTTTTGTCTTGCTAGTGTCTATTTGATAGAGCCAATGTGCAAACTTTTCTTATTAAACCAACTAATACAGCTAATTGCATTTTATCCCATATCTGTTTAGATATGGGATATAAGGGAAGAAACTTCCCATATCCCATTATATCCCATATCTAAACTGGCTGACTTCAAGCAGCATACACAGAACATGACTTGAATACACAAACAGTGTATAGAACCTAGAGGCTGAGGCATTACTACAAAACGCTATGCTGAGAAAGCATCAAGTTTGATTATGTATCGTTGATTACTGCTTCCTCACAAGTAGGCACGGCAGGTGAGGAATAACTGAACTTTAATGTCTTCTCTGCCCGGTAGCTGGATGAATCTCATAACCAGACCAGGAAGCTGCAGAGGTCCCTGGACGAACAGGTGGAGCAGACGGAAAACCTGCAGGTGCAACTGGAACACTTACAGTCCAGGTGAGAGGTTGTTATGGGCTCTCTCTCTCTCTGTCTCTGTCTCTGTCTCTGTCTCTCTCTCTCTCTCTCTCTCTCTCTCTCTCTCTCTCTCTCTCTCTCTCTCTCTGTCTCTGTCTCTGTCTCTCTCTCACTCTCTCTCTCTCTCTCTCACTCTCTCTCTCTCATTCTCTCTCTCTCTCTCTGTCTCTCTCTCTCTCTGTCTCTGTCTCGGTCTATGTCTCTCAGTCTATCTCGGTCTCTAGGTCTCTCTGTCTCTGTCTCTGTCTCTCTCGCTCTCTCTCTGTCTCTCTCTCTCTCTCTCTCTCTCTCTCTCTCACTCTCTCTCTCTCTGTCTCTGTCTCGGTCTATGTCTCTCTGTCTATCTTGGACTCTGTCTCTCTCTCTCTCTCTCTCTCAGTCTATCTTGTTCTCTAGGTCTCTCTCTCTCTCAGTCTATCTTGCTCTCTATGTCTCTCTCTCTCTCAGTCTATCTTGCTCTCTAGGTCTCTCTCTCTCAGTCTATCCTGGTCTTGCTCTCTCTGACTAGGCTCACTTGCTTACTCTACACTGCTTGTTTGGTGTGACAGGAACATTCTCATATTGCCCATGCCTGATCCTCAAAGTACATCAGGGAATATTTATTTGCCTGTAAGCTGGAGATATCACCCAGTTATATTACACATAGTCACACATTGCTCCCTCGAAGTTAGCGATGTTGTTAGCACTCTATTGTTATTCGGGTTTATAAAGTGTAGCGTTTCCGCTTCAACAGAAACATTACGTCAGCTCACATTTACAGGACTTTGCACTTCGGGCATGTTGTTTTTGCAGTGATCGACTACTGGCCGTTTCACGAGAGAAAGAAATATGGAAATTGCAATACGCTGAAACACACAATGGGACATCCATGAGAGAGCGCAGCATCCGGCCTCTCTGCCGAGTGGTTCATCATCGGAAAATCGTTATTTAATGAACCTTCCGTTCTCTGAGCTATCAACTCACAACGATAAGAATATTGTTCCTGGCAAGAGCATTGATCACTTTTCGTGCAGGAAGTGGCCGCCAATTATCAGATATATGGCTCAGAATTCAGGAGGGAGTCATCACCTTTCCTCCCTCAAAAATAAAAATAAAGTGTGTGGTCAGCACTCAGAGATATTTGATGGCTTTCTCTATTGAACTGAGATCCATGAGCCGGAGACAGGGATGTCATTTTAGTTGATTCCGCTCGGGATTAGACGAGAACACAGAAAGTCATCGGAATTGGCGTCGCATTTTCGGTTCAGACAATAAATGTGCATGAATGTGACTATCTTTATGACTCAGGGCTCCCCCTGTAAGGCTTGCCCAAGGAAGCCGTGTTTAGATCCCCATCGGCTAGTGGCTGCCGTCTCCATGAGAATGGAGACTGTGGTTTTAATGAATAGAAATAAATTCAGCTCCATTGATTTTCCATCCATCAATAGTACGATTTATCAAATAGTTGGCTGTTTCTTTCAGACGAATGCTGTGTCCTTCACCGCTTGGCGTAGCATTGATTTTATCAAAGACCGAAAAACAGCTTTCATTGAGGGAGGTCATCCTTTGACCGTTTGTAGTGGGTCCTTCAGAAATAGTTTCTCCAGTCGCTTGCTGCCTTGTCCATTCAATTTACTCCACTCAAACAACATCAACCCGTCATTCAACAGCAGGTCTACAGAGTTCAATGATGCTATCTCTGAGGTGAGGATTAAGGAAAAGCCTTTTAAGCTAAACTTTCGTTAATACAGCAGCAATACTTTGTTGAAATGAGTCTACACCTTTTTGGCAAATTCACTGTTTGAACTCTTGTCTTGATTAGAGCTACCAAATACTGCAATGATATAGGTTCCTTCCCCCAGGGATAGTATGGTTCCAAACAGGCCACGGAACGAGCAACAGCGCACCTTGTGTACCCGTTTTTGTAATAGGTAGCAAGAAGCTAGTAAAAGTGTCAGTCATAGACACAGAAGCCCACAGGCTTGTTAGCGTACTGTGAGAAAAGTAAACTTGAAGGAACAGTGGATGTAGTTTTGAACCTAGTTAGTATCATAGACAAACACAAAAACCACGCAGGCAATTTGTGGTGTGTGTG
>NC_140282.1:11692410-11739910 GCF_964030765.1 Micromesistius poutassou
AGAGAGAGAGAGAGAGAGAGAGAGAGAGAGAGAGAGAGACTGTAATTAGTGCTCAGGGTTGACTGCCACATTCCACATCTGTAAATGACAGAGTGCATGGTGGTCTAGTCATAGTCTCTCTCCCCCCTCTCTCTCTCTCTCTCTCTCTCTCTCTCTCTCTCTCTCTCTCTCTCTCTCTCTCTCTCTCTCTCTCTCTCTCTCTCTATCTCTCTCTCTCTCTCTATCTCTCTCTCTCTCTCTCTCTCCTCTCTCTCTCTTTCTCCCTCTCCTTCAGGGTTGCAGTAATTCTAGTCTAACAGGATGGAGAGAAGAGACACTTCTGCCTTTATCTTGTATGTTTTTACTTTTCCTTGGACTGCTCAGTTTGCAGGGGGAGAAATTCAGTTTTTTATTTGTTACCTGCAGAACAATGAAATTACACTGCATTTTAAAGTGTACTGGAATTCAATATGGGCTATATTACCTATTTCTGCTTCTTCGGTCTACTGCTGTTAAAAACTCAACTATATATAGTTGTGTGTGTGTGTGTGTCTTTGTGGGTGTGCGTATGTGTGTGTGTGTGTGCGCATGTTAATGGGGTTGCTGTCAAGGATCTGATGGATGGGTTTGGATCGAGCTGCGATGGTGACCCTATTGGGGGAATGGGTGTGTGTGTGTGTGTGTGTGTGTGTGTGTGTGTGTGTGTGTGTGTGTGTGTGTGTGTGTGCGTGCGTGTGCGTGTGTGTGCGTGTGTGTGCGTGCGTGTGCGTGTGTGTGCATGTGTACGCGTGCGTGTGTGTGTGTGTGTGTGAGCGCTTGCGTTCCGGTCTAAATGGTCTGGCTGTGGCAGGTTACTCATGGGGACTCTCGCTCTCTCCTTCCTGATGGTGATGGATAGCATCTGAGTGTGGGCCCTGTTGTCTCCTCTCTCTGACAGTTATTCCTGCTTGTTATCATGACGTAAGCACCTTTATCACACTCCCTATATATACATATGAATCTATATATATTTTTTTTTTTCCTTACACCGTGTGATAACTGATTCCATTATCTCATAAAAAAAAATGGTAAGGTAATTGGAACCAGTAAATCTGTTAAAACTCGTTAATCAGAGGCTTTCATAATGTCAAAGCTCGTCGTTAAATATAGTATAAAGTTGTGTTGAAAGGTGTCGCTTTATTATTTATGGCCATTCATTCAGTCAAAGACACCAGTTCAACCGAGTACAGTTTTTCTGCTCAGTTAAAGGCGTTATTTTCTAAAAAGGTTGCCGGTTTCAATTCTTATGGCGCGACAGTTGAAACTCTCAGCCGAGGAAATCAGTGCCTTGGTATTGCCCTGATCATCCAAGTTTTATCCTTTATTTCCTCAGACAATTGGCTTTGCTAATGCAGTGCTCGTATACAGTTAATGTATATAGTTTTGGGATTATAGAAATTATATTTTCTCCAATCATCCAGAGGTTCACGACGAAGCTATGAAATGAAAGCTTGAAGGCAAAGAAAACTGCAGAATTATTTTTCTTCCCTTTCATACTTAGAATGCATTGAATGGAATCACTCCTTAGTTAACAAGGTTTGAGCTCATTTTCTGTGGAGTGCATATAGTATCATGTATAACAGACAAATGGATCCTTGTGTAAGCTGAGCCGGTGGAACGCAATCAAAGGGTGAAAGTCCTTGGAGTGCTGGGTGAAGGTTAAATGCTTGCATACGTCTTTCGTAGAAAGCCCGAAAAACAATTGGCCCAATACAATGAATTGCCAAGTGGTCTGTCGATTAATACTTAGTATCATTCTCTTTTGAACTGCCACCTTTCATGGGGTGTTCCGCAATTTACAACGAGATCCTTACAATTATAATCATATTGTTATATAATAAGGAAATAATAAATACGGAAATAAATCATGTGGCTACTAGCCTTAACGGCCATTATCTTGGCAGTGACTCATAACGTTTACAGTATATGTAACTACTGTATTTACTACCAAGTCATTTAGCAGATGGCTTGTGTCCAATGAAATTCCAGTGGTTTCCTACCCGGTTCACCAAGGAGCACGTTGGGCATCTTGTTCAAGGTAGACCTTGGATATTTTGGAACAAGCCCAGGACCTTGCAGACTCATAATATCCACGATCTCCGTAAGCACAGCACCACCCTGTGAGTGGGTTGTCCAGTAGTATCTTTTCGCCTTTTAAAATACTGTCCTATCAATTAGCTGGCATATCGGCCCCTTATTTGCATCCCACACTTCCGACTCCGTCCGCGTATGTTGCGTGCACCGTGCGCACTGCAAACGTGCATGTGCACGAGCCAGCCAGAGTGTGCAGAGAACCAGTGGCCCATGCACGGGCGCAGTGCATGGGCCGTTGGTCACAGCCTTCCAGTCGGTCTGTGTTGTTGTTGCAACCTGCTTCCTGCAGCATGGCTCGTGTGATCACAGTCACCCAGCCAGTCTGGTTCTGTCAGTGGGCAGGCAGCGAAGAAGCCGCGAAGTGTGTGTGTGTGTGTGTGTGTGTGTGTGTGTGTGTGTGTGTGTGTGTGTGAGAGAAAGAGAGAGGCTGTCTATGACCTAACGTTATGTGTGTGTGTGTGTGTGTGTGTGTGTTTTGCACCTGTCCATCTGTCTCGATGGTGCAGTTCATAGATGAATAGTCTGACTATCCCTCTTGAGTGGCCAATAATGGTATATTCCACCTTCATCATTTATTCCACGCTCATGGTTTATTCCAATTTGATTTCCTATTGATCCCGTGTGATACAAGTGTCAGACATTTAAGACAGGCACAGATCATGAATGGCCACACACTATGGATGTGTGAGATTGGTCTTTAGTCGTATTGATTGTCCAAGGAGCCCAGAACAGTTGCATAGGAGACACAAAAGTGTAAGACTTTACATGTCGACCAAATATTCATGTTCATGAGTATTTGCTTTTAGAGACATTATTTTTAACCTGCTTTGGCAATATGAACATCCTTTAAAAGCTCTTCTGAGCCAACAGAGTGCTTTTAAATCGAGTGAGGTAGAGATTGCTTGTTTAACTATGATAATACAATTGATCACCACTGTGAGCTCATATCATGTAACTTGTAAAGAATTTAGCGAAACAAGAAGTTGGAGTAACCGGAAATCCGACCTGCACGATTTAACTTTCAACATCCTGTGATCAAGATATCGTCTCTGATTCTCTTATATTGACTCTGCAGGTAACCCGAATTAGTTCAAATCATTTTCCAGTTAGTCTTGTATCAGTGTGATGACTCTGCATATTTATGCGTCTGTGGGGGCAGAGAGAGATAGAGAGAAAGATAGAGAGATAGAGAGAAAGAGAGATGGGTAGAGAGAGAGAGAGACTTATACAGAGGGAGAGACACAGCGAGAGATGTAGACAGAGAGAGAGAGACAGCGTGAGAGATAGATAGAGAGAGAGAGAGGTGGACACAGAGAAAGAGAGATAGGGAGAGAGAGAGGAAAGGAGATGTCCTTTCTTTGATCTCATCTAAGCTTTTATCTCAGGGTTTATTCTTGGTCTCGTAAAAGATGATATCATCACTAAGGCATACCAGTGTCACACACACACACACACACACACACACACACACACACACACACACACACACACACACAGGCAACTGTTTGTCTTTGATGTGAATCCATGGGAGTGTTGTTATGGAAACACTGGGAGGCAAGTCTACCTTAGTTTCCCTTTGTTCAACTTATGCTGTTCACAAGCCCAATTACATCACCCACACACGCACACACACACGCACACACACATGCACGCACTCACACACAAACCCACGCGCCTGCACACACAGACACCAAATTGAGGCGCTGGCAAAGACATATACAAACAAGCATCCTGCCTTGCTCAGGCAATTACTAAAAACACCTCTCGCTAGCCTAATGATTTAAGCTCCTTTAAGACCAACAGGCAACATTGCAGGCACAGCTCAAGGTTGTTAGGGTGTGTGTGTGTGTGTGTCTGTTTGGGAGGGGGGTCATTACAATAGACATAGTTGTTTGTGTAGAAGACAGAGAAATTGTATTATGTTGAGCTAAAATCGTTACTAGTATGACATACCATGCTAGTATTAACCCAACGTTATAATATACTTTATTGATTTTTGAAGCAATTAAAAAATCTGAGCAACGATAATGATGAATGCACCCATTCCGTCATCCATATTTAGTATTTCAGACTATATTTATTGCTATACCAAATGCTGACTATTACCATGATCACTAATCCAGGTTCCAAGATCCTTCTAGAAAGGCTTCATAGTGGGACTCATATAATCTGTACTTCACCCTCACTCGTCATCATCTCTCCTCCGTTCCAAGCTTACTGTCTCTCTTTTAGTCTCCCCAGTTGTGCCACGCCACAGACCACCCCCTGCTCTGTATCTAGCGCAGGGAGAGATAAGGCCGTGAACGTCTATGGAAATCCTTTCCGTCACACACTGGCAGCGCCACGAAATTGCTGCAACACCCACTGTGTGCACAGAGCTCTCTATCTGTGTTTGCGCGCATTATAGATGGACACAAAGGCAGCGAAAAGCCTGTTTCCTCACCGACGACACAACTTTGTCTTTCTTTAACGACACAAGCAGCGATCACTAACCTGGCATCCAATTTGCAGCACCACCATCAACAAGGTAGTGAGTGGGAGCAACCAATCAACCATTCAATCAGAGTTTTGGATTTAGGTGGTGTTTTGCTAATACGTTGAGCTCGGATCCGGCGACTTAATCACCGCTCAGGAGCTCCACTCGGCTAGCAGCTCTCATTTGTCTCCAGAGGGCTTCCAGCGACGCACTGCAAAAGAGGGTTAGAGCCGCAGCAGGAGACTAGTCCTAATTTATAGTCGCCATGCATGAACAGAGAGAGCCAGTGTGAACCGCAGAGGAATTCATCACGGCCCCGCGCGTAAAAGGTCCATGCGGTGAAATCGGCGTTTGAACCAAACCACGAATGACGAAATCGCTCTTCATATGCTACGGGTGACCAAGCACCGTATGAACTGTGCGAGAGGGCCGGGCTTACGTCATTTCTGGTGTGCGCCGGCTCGGCTCAGTTCACCGGACGGCGACTATAAATTATGTTTGAATCTCCCAGCTTTAGTTCCAGCCGCTCGACACTTTACAACTTTATGCAAATGCTTTATGCCTCGCGGTTCGCCGACCACCAATCCCAGTGGCGGACGGTATTTATTGGTAAATGGGTGGCATCTGCTCTCCTTGACCTGTTCCTAGAGACATAAGTAGCACAATTCAAGCAGAAAAAGTGCAACCTCCACCGCCCTGCATAAACGTCAGTCACGGTACATTGCCTGCTAGCAAAGCAAAAATTGGGCCGACAAGCCCAAACGAGACAGTGACTACGGTTGGCTGTAACATCTCTGAGCGCTCTGAACGTGAGGTGAGAGGCAGGGCGTCGAGAGAGAGAGAGAGAGAGAGAGAGAGAGAGAGAGAGAGAGAGAGAGAGAGAGAGAGAGAGGAGACGGTGCAGTGCTTGCACATGAAGTCTGGTTCCAAGATATAATTGTTTATTACAATACGGTTACCAGATAATGTAATGAGGCTGCGTTCGTGCCTGTCTGTACATGCGCGCGGGAGAGAGATGGTGAGCGGACGTGCGCCGTTGTGATCCCCGTCTCCGCGAATGTATTCCACAGCCTCGCCTGGAGAGCGAGTGATGGCTGTCGCGCTGCCTCCACCGCGTCGTATATCAACGTTACAGCGGGGATCAGTTGGTATCAGGTCGGCGTGAAACCCTATAAACAACCAGGGTCGTTCGGCTTCCAGCCTCGTAAACACGGCGCTGTGTTTTCAGAAACTAATTTGCTGCGTGTTTTACTGTCCAATTAAAGCGCTGGAGTTGATGGCAATCTAGGATGTTCTGGCGCATTCCATTGTCGGGGTTTGCAGCGATGCACTCTGGGTAAAAAAGCAGAGCGTCTGGAAGTTACACACGAGAGACAGAGCAAGTCGTCAGAGCTTATCGTGAATAGCTATAAAGAGTGTGTAAAGCTGTCACAACCCAAAGACAATGGTTCGCATGAGTAAACCAATCGATGTCCAGTTGTCTGGTTTCTAGGCTAACAGATCGAGCTAACATTGTGTTCCCGCTGCACGATTGGCTGCGGTATTGAACAACGCGTTGCTGTTGAACTTCTACCGAGGCCTTGCAATGTAGCTAATGTGTTATTTGTACAGCTTAAGCAATAGGCTAATGAGATGTAACGCAGCTGCTAGTTCTTCTTAAAAAAGAAGTGTGATCTATTAATGGTCTTTTCAAACAGCAAGGTAGGACTGAAAATAAATACAAAGGCCAGTCACATACTCACGCACACTGTTTCAATCAATAGTTTTGAATTAGTATCACAATCCCCGATCTGAATGTATTGGAATATTGACATTTGAGAGGGACTGTGCTGGGGCCTGACAATTGTAATACTCCGAGAGAGTATGTGTCTGTGATTTCCTTATGCATGTATTTGTAGACATCCCATTATCTGATATGGGTCTGACGGGAGACAGTGCACTGTCCTGAGTGCGGGCCTGTGTGTGTGTGTGTGTGTGTGTGTGTGTGTGTGTGTGTGTGTGTGTGTGTGTGCGCGCGCGTCTGCCTGCGTCTGCATGTAATCAGGCATGTCTGTCTGTGCGTATTTGTTTGTGCATTTGTACGTGTTTGCGTGTGTGAGGGTGTGTGTGTGTGTGTGCGTGCGCACGTGTGTGTGGCTGTGTTTATTCCTACGTTATCTGTGACAGATAGTTACGAGCAGACAGACTGACGCTCACTGCTTGCCTGGGGGCGGGTTGAGCGTGTTTATGAGAATTACAGAGAGGGAGAGAAAGAGGGACGTGAGGGAGGGAGGGAGGGAGGGAGGGAGAGGGAGAGAGAGAGGGCGAGTGAGAGAGAGATGGGGGAGGGAGGGAGAGAAAGAGGGACATGAGGGAGGGAGGGAGGGAGGGAGAGAGAGAGAGCGAGGGTGAGGGAGAGAGAGATGGGGGAGGGAGGGAGAGAAAGAGGGATGGTGAGGGAGAGAGAAAGGGAGCAAGGGAGAGTGGCAGGGAGGAAGAGAGGGAGGGAGGGAGAGAGAGAGCAAGGGAGAGCAGGAGAGAGATGGGGGAGGGAAGGAGAGACAGAGGGTGATATTGAGGGAGGGAGAGAGAGCGGCGGGGGGGGGGGAGAGAGGGAGCGAGTGAGAGAGGTTAGCGGGGGACAGCGGGGGGGAGGGAGGGGGAGGGTGATATTGAGGGAGGGAGGGAGAGAGCGACTAGGCTCAAGCCTCTTCACCCCTTCACCTCGATCCTTCTCTCCTCTTCTCTCACGCTGAATCAGTTCACGGATTGGTATTGCTGTTCTTCTTTTTGCATTTCTCTCTTATTTCAGAATTGCTCAGTTCAGCCTTTTTTATGTTTGAGGTAAATCCAATGAGAAAGTTGTACCTGTACAGCTATATACACGCTTTAGCTCCTATTGCTATACCTCAGGTTTGTACAGTATATGTTTGATTGCATTTGTGTTTGATTGCACATTGTGTGTGTGTGTGTGTGTGTGTGTGTGTGTGTGTGTGTGTGTGCCTTTGTGCGTGTGTTGTTGCGTGTGTGCGTTGGGGTAATAAGATATGTAAGTGGAGTTATGAGTCAGGGTGATGGACAATGTGATAGAAGGATTAACAGGATGAAAATACACCACTTGCAAGAAGAAAGTGTGTGTGTGCGTGTGTGCGTGTGTGTGTGTGTCTGTGTGTGCGTACGTGTGTGTGTGTGTGTGTGTGTGTGTGTGTGTGTGTGTGTGTCGGGGATGTGTGTGGGTGTGTGTGTGGGTGTGTGTGCATTGGGGGCGGGAGGGGTGTGTGTGTGGGGGTGTGTGTGTGTATGTGTGTTAGGGTGTGTGTGTGTGTGTGGGGGGGGGGGGATGTGTGTGGGTGTGTGTGTGGGGGTGTGGGGGTGTGTGTGTTAGGGTGTGTGTGTGTGTGTGTGTGTGTGTGTGTGCATGCCTGCATGTGTGCGTGTGTATCCACAAGATAAAGAGTCCATGGCAGATTAATAATGGGGACCAGGGGAGCCGGGTTAAATTAGGTTGGGTAGGAGGACTGAGCTACCTCCCCCTCCAAGCAGACACACACACACACACACACACACACACACAATGACTGTACCATTACCGTGCTTTCATCAACGCGGAACAATTATACTTTTTTTTTTTATTCAATTAAAATGAGTAAAGAACACCCTCATGCACTCTTTCACTTGACACTCGGCTGTGTCTTTATCCCTCTCTGGCCAATCATCTTCCTCCACCATGTCTCCACAGAGCAGACCTTCCCCCCCCTCCACACTACTACACACAGAGGATCTGCTCCTCCCCGCTCCGTGCCGTACAGTTCTTTGTTTCCCGGCTCATCTTTGATGCCGGCACAGCCTTTTAAGTCCGTCCGTACGAGAGCACATCACTGCGTGCGTCAAAGGGATTCCAAATGCTAAATAGCTGATTCTGAATCTGATAGAATTCCTTTACACGCCCGGTGCTATTTTGTCAGCTGTCCTTTTGATATCGCATATCAAAGGAGTCAATTTGTCCGTGATTCATCCAGCACCGTGCTGGCGATGTTGTCGGGCCGCCGCCGTCCACGTGTTTAGAACTCTTCCTAACATGTTGAAACCGACGTCTCTCTATATCCCCTGTGAGGATTCCCAACATGTGTTTGTTACAAAATGTAAATGACTGAGCATTTGAATATACAATATAATCCTCTAGACGGGTCTTTGATCTTTTATTCAGTTGACGTGTCAAATGGTTACGTTGAGGCCTTTTCCTCACACGGGATATAAAGTTTTTTTGTTTTCTTGTATTTTTTTTTTTTTATTGCATACTCCGATATTAAAATAGTCAATCCACAGTCGCCTGAATTATGCATATTTTATATCTTGTATATATTCTGTACTATGATTTTATCAACTGGCCTCTAATGTTGGTACATTATGTGGAATCTTTCCCTTGTATCCATATTGTTTTTATCTCTTATTCAGTTTGCTGCACCGCAGGGATATTATTTTTGTACTTAAAGTTTGGTCAAAGGAAAAGATCGCTTTTTAGTATAGGACACAGTCCACAGTGCGCCTTAAACATCTAACAAAAATATTAAAGCATTATAGGATGTGTGGTTTATACAGGGATTTGAGGAGTTCTGAAAGCATATCGGATTTGTTCATTTTGGTTGGGGTTCTTCCATGGTCCCAGGGGCTTTAGGGAGTGCAGAGACATATGAGAACCCATAGAGATGTGCCATTAAAACCTGGCTGTCAGGGACCTTAAATTAAGCGCCACAGACTGCCATCCTCACACAACAAGCACACGTGGTGTGGAGGGGAATTGGCTTCACTTCAAGTATGATGAGTTTACACTTCCTTAGGCTACAGTATTACTTTAAAGTATTACGATTGGTTTGTAATTAAGCAGATTGCCGCATCAGTAAGGAGTGTGTGACTTAGAAAATGGAGTGGCCCATAGAAGTGTCGATTAAGGCCTCTTGCTTGCTTGCTGTGGTCCGTGTTTGTAACACGTTTTCAGCAAATGATGAGGGAATGGGGTAACAGTTACTCTCCCTCGAATAATAATAATAATAAAAAGAATAGTAGTCATAATAATATTTAAATATAATCATAATTATACTCTCTGGCCAAAAAGGTTACCAATTTTCTTTGATATACGGAGGGCCATGCAGTGCATTTGGAGAACGGCTCATTGTGAATGTGGCTGCCTTTATCTGGACTCTGTGTGGAGTCTGATGTTAAGGAGCTGCTCAAACGGTCTGCCCTGATCCTTTACCGTAGGCAGCAGGGGCATTGAAGTCCACTGAACAACGTTCAATGTTGATAACAGGAATTAGCTTCCGGAAATTACTTAATTCCACATCACAGGATGTTGCCGGTGTTGTCAAGAATCAATTGCCTGACGTTTGCCAATAGTTGTAATGTCCAATCCTGTCCTCCTATCACACAAGCCTCGTAGAACGTCTGGTAGTGGTTGATGGCATGATTAGATGAGCATGTTGATATCACAGGCAAACAAATCATTGAAAAATGCCAATTTTCACATGGTTTTGCGTGATATGCAATTATGCACGTCCTCACATACAACACAATTGCATGTGCACACACACGCACACACACATGTATTGAATTGATTTGTGAGGCCGGTAATTAGAGTACAGAGCTTTAGGGAAAATCAATATGTTTCATCAAGCCTTAACTTTTGATCGACTGCTGCCCATTCCATTCGGAAAGAGAGCAATGTGCCAGGATTCATGCCGAACAATGTGCCATCAAAATATCAGATCCTTCAGCTCAGCGATGCGCTTTTCTTTTGGAAATTGAGGCCAGTAATTCATTCGGATAGAGTTGTCCAATTGGGTACAGCTGGTCAATAACTGGTCAATAATGTGGATGTGCACGTGTCGCTTTTTCTCCATGCAGGGTACTGGTTTTGTGTTTGATTTATGTGTGGGTGGGCTGTGCTAAAATCCACCAGTAAGTAAGATCAATGAAGTAAGGGATGTTGAACTCATTTCCACCCACCTTTTTCTCCCAATCCTGGGGAACAGGCCACGGATGGGTCTTTTCTCTGTTGCTTTTCTCTGTACGGAGCCCTAGCCTTGCAGAGGAATCATCTGTTATTTTGATGGTGGTGGATAATTGCTTCAGTAGATATTGCTGATAGCAGGTGAGGCAAACAGTGTTAACACACTTATCATGGTGGTGTTATAGTGCGTACTCCTTATGCTATGCTATATGTCCAACAGTACCATAGTTAGGCATCAGTATATTATGTAATATATGATATAATATGATGTTTTTATGGATAACTAGAGTAATAGATAAATTGTGAGGCTTTTAAATCTTTAATCTGGAAATCATTTACTTTTATTTGAATTGGCAGGATCTGGATCTAGTAAGAAAATGCTCCATGCATCAGATTTTCAAGTAGTTTAATCATCTTTTCATACCCGCGAAGCTACTGAAAAGCAAATGGTCAAGGAGACACACCAATTATTAAAAGATTTAATCTTTCTTGCTTTACTTTAGCCTTGATACCAATGCTATGTTTCATAAACTACACTTCTGTAAATGTATAATTACTAGCAGGTTTTAGATGAACATTGCTTTGAATGCTGACCCTATTTAAAAAGAACACACATAAAGATGAGAGCTTAACACACAACCCTAGCATATAGGTAGCCAGCCCGAGTCCCGAAGTGAATGCTTTCAAACACATGTTACATTACAGAATGAAATCTAAGTTGCCCAAGCCCTCAGCCAGAATTGATATTCTTCTGACAGTGCATCTCAGTGCTCGAAGGGATTAGTGCAGATGTAGTACCCTGCTAGAAGCTAAAGCCTGGATTCCTCCGTTTGGGGCCGTAGCAGCCTCTTTGTACCTTAGCTTGCTCTTGGCAGTCCCAACTCCCTCCAGTGCACCGCTGTCACTCACACTTTTATACCAGACGGAATTACAACTGAATAGAACCACCGCCTGTCCAATGAGATCACAGTTCATCGCACAGTGGCGGGAGGACATCGCCATATGAAACCGTGCATTCCACTGGGGAATAAAACTGCATGTGTGTGTTTTATATATCAAATAAGAGATGCATGGAGATCAAATAGAGGCAGCTGGAAATAAAAAAGGAAAGATGGAGGTAGCCGACAGAGAAAAAGACAAAGAGAAGACTGGATTAAATGAAAGGATGAGTTTGGAGTTTTGTTCCGTCTCTGATGGTGATGACTTTCTTTCTTATTTCTTTTCACCAAAATGGTGAGAAAGTTAATGGAGCATACGGAGAAGAAGTAAGGCTTGGCAGAGAAAATAGTCAGGTGCATTTCATATGCATAGAAAGCAAAGGACATACTGTGTGTGTGTGTGTGTGTGTGTGTGTGTGTGTGTGTGTGTGTGTGTGTGTGTGTGTGTGTGTGTGTGTGTGTGTGTGTGTGCATTTTGTGTGTGCAACATTATGCCAACTGATCCTCTTGTGTGTGACAGCAACCTTTATTTAAATTATTCGAGTGCATGTTCCATTCTACCTTACTATTTTGAGGTTTAGAGCTAACATCCATAACTGGTGGGAAATATTGGTGGGCGTTATGGAGGTTGAGGAAAATCTCTACCTGTCTCTCTTTGTCACTGTCTCTCTGCTTCTCTCTGTGGCTCTCCCCGTATAAAAGAAAATGATACCAGAGCATTTTGCTGTTATGGTAGACTTCAGAATGGCAGTATGCCATTGTACACTACTGTGAAGTGTGGGTCTATACTCGAGTCTATATCTGTCGGTTATCATGTGCTTTCAACCACACACATGTGACACGTGTGTGGTTGGTAAGCACAGTGAGCCCACAACACACACACTTGCCAAATATGTCTAGTATCATCAGTGGTTTGCGAAAAAGCCCTTCCCGCGGCAAAGATAAGGCCACGGGTGTATTTGTGTTCAAAGAGCAGGGCTTTCTTCAGCACATCTTCATGTGCCTGTGTGCGCATTTGTGTGCATGTGGAACCATGCGATTCTCCATCATCACTAAGCAAGCATTTTTATTCATTCGTCCCTATGATGTTACCATGGGAATCTCATTCACACATAAGTCTATTGAACTGAAAAGGGATTTGGCAGGTGGAAGTCTCCAGCCGGTAGATAAAGACACTTCCTATTCAGAGTGACCAATGAGACTGAGCCGAGGGTCTTGCGGCGGGAGAGACACTGAGGTCATGGGGAGAACTGGTTAGTGTCATGCTGACAGCGTTGCTCCCCCCTGGGTCTGTGGAGACGCCAGGTGACAGCACTGAGTCACTGGCGCTGACCACTCGATATGAAGATTCTCCTCCAGCAGCTGAGTGGAGAGCTATGGGACTCTTGCTTGGTAAAGAGGGAGAAGTGGTAGAGGACTGCCAGGAGTTTTGAAAGCAGCCAAAGCTTTTGTGATCTGTGGGAAATGGAGCTGACAAGGGCGCACACTTTGTTAGCGTTAGTTTGGAAACAGTCTTTTGCTGAAGGACAAAAAGCAACCGCATGCACATACCCGCATACAGACAATCACACACCCGCACACATCAATCACACACCCACCACACACACACACAAACACACAGATTCATATTCTTGCCAACTCAAACCCACACACATACACATACATATTCATATTCACACACACAGAATACACACACACACACACAGGCACACCGGCACACCGGCACACACAAGAAGAAGACATCAACCTAAATCTGCCCTGCACATCTTATTTTCTTTTCATCTGGTATGTGTTTGTGTGTGTGCATGTAGGTGTATGCGTGCGTGGATATGTGTGTGTGTGTGTGTGTGTGTGTGTGTGTGTGTGTGTGTGTGTGTTTCATTTTCAAACATAACCAACATTCTACCCTGACAACGGCTGAATTACAGGAGAGCAGAGCAGGAGGAGTGGGGGGGGGGGGGGGGGGGATGAGAGGGGAGGGGAGGAGAGGAGGAGGAGGAGGAGGGAGGGAGGAGAGGAGAGAAGAAGAAAGGACAGGAGTGGGATCAAGAGGGAAGTCAGAGAGAGCAGGAGAAGAGTAGAGATGGAGGGAGGAGAAAGGGACAAGGAGAAGACGAGGAGGAGAGTGGAGGTGGGAGGAGAGGAGGAGAGGAAGAGAGCGAGTGGAGGCAGGAGAGGAGATTAGTGGGAGTCGGGGGGCGGGGGGGGGGATCAGACGAGTTGTGGAGAGGGAGGAGGAGGAAAATGAAATGGAACCGTAAGAGGCAGAGAGAGACTCTGGAGATCTGCACCAAGCGAGGGCAGAATTACGAGCAGGGTGGTAATGAGAGGTGAGCCGTATACTGGCGGTGACAGCATCTCTATGACTAGTGGGCCTTTTATGGCTTTGAGTCAAGATGCGGAACCCAAACGTGTGAGAGTGTGGTGATCAGCCCGATCACAGTCCCGGCTGTGGTCTCCTTATGATGCTCATCATTATTATTACTGCTACTGACCTCTTCATGGGGGAGTCTCAGTCATGCCACAGGGAGACAATGTCATCAGTGACACAACGTTAACTTTTATGAAGTGTTTACATATAGATTGTGCATATATTACGATGATAATATAAAGGGTACCCACGCGGTTCCATACACATTGCTACGCTTCCAATAAAGGGAGGAATAATTACACGATGGTGAGCCACTGAAAGAAAGAGGGAAACTGAAGGAAAGGGAGAAGAAAATCCACTTCAAGTTAAAAACAAGATTGTCTTGCAGTGTATTAGCTTAGTTTGGGGTGTGAGTGTGTGTGTGTGTGTGTGTGTGTGTGTGTGTGTGTGTGTGTGTGTGTATTAATGAACCCCTTGTTAAAGTTTAATGTCTCCTTTCTCTAGTTGTCAAGGAGATTTACCACCTTGCCCCCTTGGGAAAAAGAAAACACCTGGGTCTGTGACCAAGCACCTCCACACAAAGATTAAACATGCAGACACACACACACACACACACACACACACACACACATTTATAAACACCCCCCACACACACATTGATGCACACACACACACACACACACACACACACACACACACACACACACACACACACACACACACACACACACACACACACACACACCCATTGACACACACACACACACACATGGTCATAAACTCTCACACCTAATATACTCTACCTTGTTATACAACCCAGTTGCCAGAATGAAAGGTAGCTATTTGTAAATTACTGCAAACCACAGATATGGTGAAACTCAACATTTCTGACAAAAAATATGCTTGATATCAATGTACCTAAATAGGTGTATATCAACGTAGAGGGGTTTAACAGCTCGTGCTGCTTTGATGTTATTTTGGTTCTTTGAGGGAATAGAGTTCTTGTATATATCCATATGCGCTTGTTAAAGACCTGTCATTTCATTTTCTGTAACATGCACGCATATATAATGTATTTAATACATTTAATACAATACAATATGAACACAATATTCCAACAGCCTCTGAGATATGGATTCACAGCGGGACGCTGTGATGAGGTACATTAATGTCTACAACGTAAGCACAGGTCAAATTTTTTACGAGATTTTGAGTTCTCTGTAAAGTGTAATTTACGAAAACCCAGATTTATCACATTAATAGTGAACATTTACTGATTTTAAGATAAATGATTTAGCTGGCCTTTACTCCAAACCATAGTGCACTCGTTGCCATAACGACGTTATGTGTGGCAGCTGAGCAGCCGACAATTGTTTTGCTTTTATCATAATCTAGGTTTTGCTGGCTGCTGGCATTCTAAGGTGCACTTTGAAGCCAAACCGCAGTTTATTATGAATTAATCAATTATCTAAATAATCAATGTGCCTGTTTTTATATTTATATTTTAGTGTGTGTAATAAAATACATAATTGTGGTTATTTGAGCCCATTATATTCCCTCAAACAACCAAAAGAGCCTGAAAAGCGCAATGACCATTAAAAACCATCTACGTTGATGTACCCGTATCTAGAAACGTTGAGATTCAACGTTTTCGTGGTTTGCAGAAAGGTAGAAATGTCTACGTTTCATTCCTGCGACTGGGTGTTGTGCTATAATGTGCCCTGACACTGCATATAAATGAAGCCACAGCTTTATACAATTCTACGTACGGACCACGAGAACCCTATGAAGAAGAAGAAAATGTCCATTTGATTCGCCTGTTTGCGTCTGTGTTTTTCTCACTTCAACTTGATGTTTCGCTTCCAACATTTTGTTTTCCAGTGAGTCATCTTTGATTATCTAACATCTAGGAATTCACTAGTTTCTTTTTTTTTAAGGCAGTCCAGCAGTCACATGATTGAAACCCAGATTGAATGTGATATTAAAATGCGTGAACAACACCTTCCTTACAATCCTGCTGATTTAGTTACAGGTTTTCTCAGAGTGTGGATCGCTCTGTCGGAATGCAGAGTGACATTTCCATCAGAGGGATATACAGTATGGCCCTCCGGTCCTATCCAGCCTTACTGGTAGAGAGTGGAGTTAACACTTAGCTGCTTGATTCTCACTGGTGCAACCCATGATGGGAATATATGAGGTTTGTAGAATTGCGGTATTGTAAGACGCTTTGGATTAAAGCCTCCACTAAATACCATACTGCTATCTTAATCTTACGAAGGCATAGTGTATTTACTCAGCGATGCAAACCTTTCACCTTTTCGACCTGCTTGTCGAGGAAGATGTTGTTGTGTACAGAAGGTTCCACTGTTATTCCCATCACCAGAGTGTGCATAAAACACATCAATTATAACCAGCGCAAACCCATTATTCTTGGTAATTGGGGTAGAGTTATAGTTTTGTAGGGGTGATGAGGTATGACTCATTTGCATATTCATACATGTTGGCATTCAAATTAAGTGCAGTTGCAAGTTGGCCCAACATCATTTTCATTTTTTTTATATTTCAGTCATTATATTTGAACACATTAAATACTATTTGTAAATATGTATGCCCTGCTGTTGAGGGCTCTTAAGTCTTCAGGATCAAGATTGCAGAATATCAACTCTGGAGACACATTGGGCACAGAGCCATGCTGGAGCCCAGAGAGTTGGTGTGATGAAATAAACTGAGCCCATGTCGGGGGAAATATTTGAGATCTTTACAAAATGTCTCATTTAAATGAGACCGGGAGTTAAAAGATGGCTTCTTCCTTGTCTGCTTTTGGTTTTTAAGCGCATGATTCTGGCCGTCCTTCATCCATTTTGGGAACAAAGGATTCGACAGCATTATGGACTCACACACACACACACACACACACACACACACACACACACACACACACACACACGCTCCCCTCAACACACTGTCTCTCTCTCTATAGAATTGTGAACATGAACATATGCAATTGCGAAAAATAATTGCCACTGACTTCAATCTCATTCAAACCAACCCCCCTTTCCACCGCCCCTCTAGACGCTCACACACACACACACACACACACACACACACACACACACACACACACACACACACACACACACACACAAGGCCTTAATGATACATTTCATGCATCCAGTCCTACGTAGTTGGCCTCCATTACGGTGTGTGTGCCACTGGACATGAATAATAGAAGATAATATTGTGCTCAGCCACAGCCCACTTCCTCTCTTTATGTCTGTCTATCTCTCTCCGTCTCTCTCTCTCACTCTCTCTCTCTCTCTCTCTCTCTCTCTCTCTCTCTCTCTCTCTCTCTTTCTCTCTCTCCCACCGATGAATAATGAATACAAATAGGGATAAATATATAAAGACCTGTACGTCCCTATCGCTGTGTCTTCTATCCACCGCCCGGGCTTTTAACTGTCCCCTATTGCCATTCTGCCCCACAGGGTTGCCCAGGGAGGAAGAGGAGAAGAAGGGGATGAGGCGAGGCCAGACGGCCGGCCACCGAGGAGGGACGGCCTGAATACACTGGAGGAAGAGCAGAGACACAAAGGAGGAGGAGGAGGAGGAGGAAAGTCACAGCACCCAACAGAGTCAGATGACAGGAGGAGCAGAAAGAGGAATGCTTCTAAAGGACCAGTGATCAGGGAGCCCAGGATAGAGACCTAGAAATACACTGTATAGAGAGAGAGGGGGAGAGAGAGAGGTGTAGAGAGAGAGGGGTAGAGAGAGAGGTAGAGAGAGAGGAGGAGGCAGTGGATCGGGGAGAGCAGCTTGCTGACACCAGTCCAGACGCTAAAGTGGTTGCCGGTGGGGGGGGGGGGGGGGGGGGGGAGAGGCAGAGGGCGGTCAGTGGGCGATGAGGATGATTGCGGTCTGGCAGGGAAGGGCTGAGGGTCTTAGATAGGAAGGGGTGTTGGGGGGGAGGAGGGGGGACAGGGGACGAGGGGGCTAAAATAGCAGAGGAGAGAGCAGGGCTTTAAGAAGTGGCTGTTGGAGAGTCGAGAGTGGATAGGGATAGGTGGGAAAAAAACTGTAAAGAAAGAAAGAGTGGGGGGAAGTGAGAAATATCCCACTAGACACTAGATCTGTGATAAAGCAACCGAGAGGGAGAGAGAGAGAGAGAGAGAGAGAGAGAGAGAGAGAGAGAGAGAGAGAGAGAGAGAGAGAGAGAGATAGAGAGGTGAGGTGTGGAAGCAGCTTGCAGCGGGCTACTGGTGGTGGTGGTGGTGGTGGTGGTGGTGGTGGCGGTGGGTGGGGGAGGGGTGGGGTTCAGAACAGTGCAGATAGTGGAAGGTTGGGAAGGGAGGAAGACCAGGGAGATAAGGGGGGGTTTTATAGAGAAGGGATAAAATAGAAGGTTCTGGATGGTCTCCACGGCGCCGGACAGCAGGTCCCGCCCCTTTCAGAGATGGCCTCCAACTTTAACGACATCGTCAAGCAGGGCTATGTGCGGATGCGCAGCCGCAAGCTTGGGGTGAGTGGTCTCCCCGTGTGTGTTTCTGTGTGTGTGCGTGTGCGTGCGCGTGTGTGTGTGTGTGTGTGTGTGTGTGTGTGTGTGTGTGTTTCCTCATTATTTCTCCTCTCTTGGATTCCTTTGCATTGTGGAGATGGTTACGAGTGTGACCTTTGAGCCAGATTCGTCCCCAGAGCGATCATCTGTGCCACTGTTACATCTGCCTATAGTTTTAGAGCACACATTTGCATATAAACTGCTAATGTGTGGGGTGAGTATTCCTATTCAAAACGATAGTGTGTGCGTGTGCGTGTGTGTGTATGTGTATATGTGCGCGTGCTTGTGTGTGTGCTTTTGCGCATGTCTGTGCATGGGTGAGACTGACCAAATGGAGGCAAGAAAAGCGCCAATCAACGTGCCTTATCGTCTTACCGTGTCTTATCGTCACCAGCTCCCTTCTTGTGCTGGCCTTCCAGAACTGAACAAACAGGGTTTAACTCTCAGAAGTATGAAGACACACCATATCTCTTATCTGAAGAGAGTCTCACCTCCTTAATGGACTCTTTACTGTACAAGGAAATGTGTTCCCTAATAAAAGCAATGTTGTAATTTGGTGGACAATCAGCTCAATATTTGTCTAACAATTCAACACGCATTAAGGGAATATAAAAGTCCTTATCTGTGATTACTCCAAGATGGCTGCATATTTTCCCATGCATTTCTGTTCATGCGCTAATGATTGGCCATTAAATCCAATTCATACAGCGCAATTGCTAGCATTTAGCCTCCATGTAGCACACCATTCCAATCCCCCCTGTCTTGGTGCACCATTACTGGGACAGCACCCAGCAAACTGGACACTTCCCATTTCGGATGCTAGCTAGCTAGTAGCCAGAAGTTTGTCCACTGCACTCAACCCTGCTCATCCTGATGCAGTGATGGTGACGGTGTAGGGGGGTGGTGTGGGGGGGAGACGGCTGGTGGGTGCTGCACCGCCACACATGCTGGCAGGGAGCTTCTGCAGCCCCCTCAGCAGAAGCAGCGGGGAAAACGTGGGGGTTTTGATCCAGAGAAGGTTGGACGTCGGAGTCAGCGCAGATTATTTCCCCGGCTAAAGTCTCCCAAGGCCAGCCCGCACTTTGGTCTCCGAGCAACATCCGCCCCCTCACTCCCTCTTTTTCTCTTTCTCTTTGTTTCTCTTTCTCTCTCTCTCGTGCCCTCTCTCTCTCTCTCTCTCTCTCTCTCTCTCACAATCTCTCTCTCCTCCTCACTAGAAAAGGAGCATGTCCTCTGATGATGTCAAGACCTGCTCCCCCCCCTCCCCCCTCTCCTCCCATCCACCCATCCACCCAGCCACCCCCCTGGTCCTCCCCTCCAACACCCCACCCCTCGCCTCAGTGTTGGCTCAAGCACCCTGGCGCAGGCGGGCTGAAAATGCCCTCGGCCAGGTTTTGGCTGAATCGATCGATTGGTCTCCATCTCTCTCTCAAGCTCTCTTGGTCCCTCAAACTCTCTCACTTTTTTGTTCACTCTCTGTCTCGGGTTCTTTCTCCCTCAATCATTCTTTTTTCTCTCAAACATTTTCTATTATGTGCTTATTTATTCGTCCCACGCTATGACACGTTTGGACAGATAGTCAAGGTTTATCTCTCTCTCCCGTTCCAGATACAGTACAATGCTACCGTGTGCGTTTTTAGAGGTACTGCAGAATCTCAGAAGAGCTACAACTCATAGAAACTGACAGAAAACACAAAAAAACACAGGGTGTGAGAGAAACAGGAAAGAAGTGGGCGTAAGGGTGATGGAATAACAAGGAGGTCAGTGGAGAAGCTGTCTTCCAACTCTCGGTGGGAGTAGTCTCCTTAGTCACAACCTCCTCCTCCTCAGGCTTATGGGGGGGGGGGGGGGTGTATCAGGGGTGGGTGAGGGGATGGGCGGGGGGGGGGGGATTCAGCAGCTGAGGTACTCTCCCTTGGGGGCTTGCGGTAGAAAATGCTCTCCATGTCACACTTCATTTGTCTCACTAGAGGGGACACCTGATCCGCCGCCATGCCGCCCCGAGACAACAGCGGTTTGCAGGCTGCACTGTACCGGCACTCTGGTGCCCTGGTGTTATCACTGTGGCATGTTCCTCGTGCATGGTCCTTGCAGAGCCAGAGCTCATGTCGGAAAGGTCTTACATTTTAGGGTATTTCTTATTGGCAGATGTTTTCTGTTCAGTTACATTGTTATCATCTTTAATAACTTGGTCTTTACTTTTTTTCAATTTCTGTCAGATTTCAGTCTTCTGTGTTCTTAAAATTTCAGTTCAATATGGTCTAACTTCATTCATATTTCAACTGTGTGCTTTTTATCTTTTATATCAAACTTTGAAAGACGGCATTGCTGCGGCAAACCACCACAAAGTCTGTTTCTGGTTTGTTGTTATGAAATGTGCGCTGGTAATTAGTTGAACTAGGTCAGTGCCTGTTCAAAACAGGCCTCATTCCTTGGCCTCCCCGTTTTGCTGCTCGCAGCTTTCTCGAGAACAACCGACACACCAATTCACACTCGACACTTGCACTTCCTCGGTCCTCGGCAACACCCCGCCATGCAGACCTGCTGGAGTCTGTCTGAAGTGCCTTGAGGCCCCGCCCCCCGAGGCCCCGCCCCCTGATGCCCCCCCCCCCCCCCGAAGCCCCGCCCCCACTGCTGCACAGAGCGCCGATAGTTGTTTCTTTTGTTCACAGTTTATTAATATTAAACGTGTTGTGTTTCCAAATCAGTCAACACTGCACTTTCTCATGTCCCCAATAAAACACACGCAAAGTGTGGAGTAGATCAGATGAACGCTTCTAGAGATATTCAAAGGACTTCCATGAATACACACAGAGATTCCTTGCTTTCTAGGTGGATAACACGTAGACCTACTGCTATTTTTGCTATTATATTAAGAACCAAAGGCTCTGTGTTCTGGCGTTGATCAGTTTAATTTAAATGTTGCCAGCCTGGGTGTGGGTGACCTACTGAACCTTGTGTGGGTGGCTAGCTGCGCGCTACCGCCGCACCGCACCTCAATGCATCACAGCGTTTCTATCATCTCTAAGCCGAGAGGCATTAGTACAAATGTAAATGCTGTGACTTTTTTTTATTGTATAGGAGCGCTGAGCGGAGCAAATGATTGGGCCAACGTTTGAGTCGGTCTTTAATGGCGGTGACATTATCTTTTTCGCGCAGCACCAGACTAGCTTGCGTATCAGAGTGCACCGCTGTTAAAATCACTTCAGCCCCCGACACTTCTCCGCCATCTGACAGGGCTTGAAATTAACATCCGCCCGGCAACCGACTGCGTTGGGAAATTGCCTGCGGAGGGTAATTTTGTCAATACTTTGAGGCAGGGAATGGAGACCTGAAGGTTTTATTTTTTTCCCCTCATGTTAATTAATTTTTGTATGCATTTTCTTTTCTTTTTTCTTCGATTTTTACCGAAAATTGCGAGGCCACACTTACATGCTCCGTCACAAACGGTCTGAATAGGTACTCTGCTCCGAGCATTGTGTTTGTAATCATCTTGTCTTATTTTTTTCTAACGTCAGGACCTAATGGAACTCCATCATGTATGAATTCCAAAACATAAAAGCGATTTGTTTTCTAAGGTGTTGGCGTTAATGCAACAGTGGAACAACGCCTGTGGTTTTTGCACTGGTTACCTGTCAGACACCCCCCCCCCCCCCCCGGGCTCAACCGGGAGAAGAGCAGACACAGGCCCGATGGCCAGTTGATTGTTTCCTCGAAAGTTGTTTACCAAATGTTTGCCCTCGTACCTCGTGCCTCCACCGTCCCCGGGAATCTACTTAGCGTCAAAGAGTCATCTCCCTGTTTGCCCTGGGCTGACTGGGCCTGTGGGTCATCGTTCGACCTTTAAAAACGTTTGACTCCTCAGTGTTAGCCTTAGCCCTCCCCCCCCCCAAGCAAGCGTCCAGCTCCACCCCCTCTCTCCCACACAGGTCACTCACACTGCCTCTGGCCGTGGACCTCCATGACCTCCCCACCCACACACCAATTGTGGTTCCCCATCCCCCTACAGCCAGTCCTCTTTTTTTTTTTTATTTCCTGTTTTATGGAGCGTTGATGATGTGATTTATGCAAGGGAACACACACATACGTGCACACACACACATACGTGCGCACACACACACACACACACACACACACACACACACACATTTAAATGCTTGGTTGCTAGCATGGTACCATTATTGATATAAGGTCCAAAAACACAGCAGCCTACACACAAAGGTACCGTACGACCTACAACATCAGCATCACACATGCTCCACATACGAGAAATGTGATGATTGAATTTCTGCCCTTCAGTAGTCCCTAGTAGTGTGTCGACACACACACACACACACACACACACACAGTATGTGTGTGTGGGGAGCAAGTACGGGCTCCCCATAGAGCCTAGGGGTGGGAGGGTTACTCACTTCATGAGTCTAATCTCAATGGATGGAGTGGAGAGTAATGAAGAGGAATATTATACACAAGTGACCTTTACAAGTTGTCAAATGCTGTAGATCTGTCTTCGCAAAGGGAGCAGGACAATTTTGTTTTTAGTTCTGTTTTCGGTGGCCTTGAGTATATGGACTGTCTACAATCAGCAAATTGCAATGTTTTCTAAAGCTCTTTGTCAAGCACTTACTTCAGTAAGGATTGTACTTCAGTCCTGAATAATTAGTTCATCTTCTGAATATAATTATCCAGTCTGAAGCAGTGTCTGGTGTTCTAAATGCTTTGGTCCGAGGACCGGTATTTGCTCAAATGTTCAATTTCCATGTTCCCAGACCTAATGTCAGTGTTTTTTTATTGATAGAAGGTCAAATGTTGGTGGTCTAATTCGTGGAAGTGGAGAACAAGATAATGTTGTTTTTTTTAACAACAAACATCCTGTAATAGTGAAATACAGGTGACAACTACACTGTCAGCTACAAGGCTGATCAACAACACGGTGCGATCTGACTTTGTCTGCCACAGGGGAGGTTTGAAAAGGCAATCTAAAATGACAATCTAAAATGGCGTTCTCCTCTGTGACAATGATGGATGGTTGAGTCAGACATTCCCTCAAAATCATGATGTTAGAAGCCATTAGCGATGACCTTGCCTGCTAATTATTTCCCAAGATACCACTTGGACTCTTTTGACATTGTTGAAGAAAAGTAAAATGTTAAAATGTAACCTGATGGTATGATTTGTTCTCTGTGGATGTACCATTTTCAAGGGATAACTGTTATGCCCAGCAAAGTAACATAGTTGAAATTATACTGATTTGTTTGTCGTTTTTTCAAAACGACGAATAAAAGTTCTGAAATAGTGTTACATGCCCCTAACTGGACTTTTATTAAAGGTATACCCAACAGAGGAATGACAAAGGTGAGAAGATCTAACTAAACAGAACAAATGGAGGAGAAACTTCCAGGCTAACCAAAACTGTGGTCCATAGGTACCAGCAAACTTAAACTATCAGGACAACAACTAGACTATCAAAACAACATCCAGAGTCTGTGGGCTGAGTCTTTTAAAGTAGGGCTGTGCAATTAATCACATTTTGATCGCAATTTAGATTTTTGTGTCAAACGATCTCCGAATTAATATAATCGAGTTGAAACAATTTTTTTTTATTATTATTTTTATTCATGAAATGTTTTATAGAAAAACAGCTGGATACATATTTTTACATTATTTTCTATTTGAAGTTCTCAGTTACAAAGGGTTTTTTTTTGAGAGAAATGCTGAATAAATGCATCATGTTTTCAAACTCAAAAATAATCGTTAAAATAATTGTGATTATGATTTTTTTTCCATAATTGAGCAGCCCTATTATAAAGCCAAAGCTTGGCTCCGCCTGCCATCTCTCTCCACAGGCTCTCCACAACACCAACAGGTGCTCGATGTTGGAGAGAGAAAGGCGACGGCCATGACAATAGCCTCCATTTTGCAACCATTTTGCTGCGGAAATACGTTTGCTTGTGGCTTTGACAATGACATTGATTACGTTTGAGTGCTTTTGGAGCTGAATGGAAATTTCCCCCACTTCAATTCCATTAAATCGGAGGATACTCACGCAGAATCAATTGTATACCGTATCACCTTTATTGATCAACAAACAGAAAAAGAGAAGGAAAATATGAACAATTTCAAAGTACTGCACCGTCCATTGCTGGAATTGAAAACAAGTCAAACACACCAAAAAAAGGTGTGTATACCTTTTTGTATAGCTGGTCAGGGAAGACAGCCTGAAAAATTGTGCTCAAAATACCTGAACATCTAATTAAGCCTTAGGGAGAGCGCCATCTGTGGTGAAAAGCAGGTTGTTGCAGTCGCCATATGGAGGGCAACAGCCCCTGGCTTAAATTTCTACCAATCAGAGACGATATTTCACAGCCTGCTTGTAATGCTCCGTTGTGTTTCAACCACTCTAAAAAAATATATTGGTGATGCAACACAGGCCTATGTTAAGTACAGCATCAAAGTGAATTGGTAGTTATGGTATCACCGTAATGTTGTTGTACTCCTCTCATCCAATCTCCCCCCCCCCCCCCCCCCCCCGTATCAAACATCATATTTTACTGTCTAGTTCACCTTCCCTCCGTTCAGCCCCGCCCACTCTCTCATCCCTCCCTGCATACAGCCCGACCCTCTCTCTCTCTCTCTCTCTCTCTCTCTCTCTCTTTCCCCTCAGCTCCATGCAGCCCGACCCACTCTCTCTCTTTCTCTCTCTCTCTCTCTCCCCTCCGCTCCATCCAGCCTGACCTACTCTCTCTCTCTCTCTCTCTCTCTCTCTCTCTCTCTCTCTCTCTCTCTCTCTCTCTCTCTCTCTCTCGCTCTCTCTCTCTCCGCTATACTTAGTGTGTGTGTGTGTGTGTGTGGGCTTTTTGTCTTCCAATGCTGATACTTGCTCTAGTCGTCATTGTTAGGTTTGGCCTTTCAGTCGGTCACCTTACCTGCCCAACACATCCCTGCTGCTGTCGGCCTGGAGCACAGCGCTGCTCATGCACTTCCTCATCTCTGGCCTTGGCCTTATTATCTCTGGCGTCGTTTCTCAGGGATTCCTTCACTTTCACCCTCTCCCCCAGGACTTTCCTCCCCTCCACGGTCCTTGTTTAAACAACAGTATTAGACGGGTGGTTTTAATTGGTGGTTGTTGATGCGCTCCAGATGCGGCAGGAAAATGGATGGAGCGTGTGGTTGTCGTGTGTGCTACATGTTTGTACCACACGCAAAGGTGTGTTACCTCTACGGAACAATCCTCTGCTTATTTGACTCTTGGACCCCTCTTGGCTTTCTCCCTTGGAATCGGACATGGTTCATCACTTGTCTATAAAACGTGAATTCAACCACAGTAGGTGGTTAGCTTTTATTATCAACCAACTACTACTGCATTTTTTTTTGCTCATCTTTACCAAATACATTTGCAGCCTTATCCATAAATTTTAATAATTTGGGTATAAACCTCCCTTTAATCAAGATAAGTCCCTCCCACCCCCATAAATGTTTAAATCAAATATGATCTACAATCTCAGTCAAATACGATACATTGTTTGGAAAGGGCTATGCTCAGTGCGATATATGTTGGATGGAGAGACACAAACACAATGTCTCTTTGTGTCAGTGTTGTGTCTAGGGGTGCATGATAATTATCGGGCCGATAACAGAAATTATTACGTCATTCTGATAAGTCAGATAACATGACGAATAGCCCCGATAACATAACAGCCTATATAATTTCAGTGCCCCGCTCCCACTAACGCTACATGAAAGGTCTTATCGTAACCCTAAAAGTAGGCCTACACATCATACAGTCAATTACAATACACAAGTTCACTCACTGCACGCGGATATAGAAAATGTTTTTTTTTATCATTATGTTACACCTTTCCTGCTGTCGGCTCCCAGACCGTAGTCGAGGAGCACAGGGGAGACGTTCCCTGTGGAGACGTTGACGGTCTCTCGGGGGTACCACCCTTCACTTTGTCCGGCAGTGGGTCTGCTTATAGGTCGGAATATGGTCGGAATGAAGCAGCCGCCGATGATTGACAGGCTGGGTACTTTATTCTTAGTTTCACTAACGTTACAATACACGTTTGCACAGACACAACCAGACTCGTTCGTTACTTGCTCGTCCACTCACTCACATACACACACACACACACACACACTGCCATTCCCGCGCACACACATACTCTCGTAACACTTATTATTGACAACAGTTAGCTGAACATTATAGGGTCCCGGCCTTCCACTCCCTGTTTTCTCAGTTAAACACAGAAATCAACTACATTTGTCCCAGTGTTTGTTAGATGTGAAATGAAGCAAAAAAGACGCTCTCTTCCTCCGTCGTTCGCAACGCCTTCCTTATTCGTCGTTTCTTCTATTTGTCTGTAATCTTTCATCGATTTATGTGGATGTTGTGGATGCAACGGAATATATGACGCATCGCTGCAGCAACATTTAAGATGATCGCGATGAGTTCTGCTCTTTCTGCCTCCGTTGCTGTCTGCGGTCATACCAAAACACACCTGAGTGACAGGGGCCATAGCCTACTGTGAACCTCGACCCTACGCCATATCCCGCCCCTTGCAAGCCATCCCCCTCTAAACCCCCAGTTGATTCTACTGATGTCTGCGCGACAATGTCATGATCTTAGGTCATGATCATATAAATGGATATGTGTGTGTATTAGCGGTTATCTGTATCGGTATCGGCCTTTAGGAGCTGAAAGTTATCGGTTATTGGTATCGGTTAAAAAAAAAGTTATCGTGCATCCCTAGTTGTGTCAGTACATCTCACCTCGCCTCACCTCCGAGGTACACGAGAACCTGAGGGCCCTGGGAGCGGCCATGTCAAGGTTCTTACTGCTTTCATTTTCCTCAGTCTCTTCTGACCTTTCCCTCTGCTGTTTGTGAAGTCACTCTCTCTCATCTTCCCTCTCTGTCTGTCCTCTGACTCTCTCACCCCCCCTCTCTTTCTCTCCCTCCCTCCCTCCCTCTCTCTCTGTGTCTGTCTGTCTTTCTCACATCTTCCACCCTCTTCCTTCCTGCTTTCGGTTGTTTACAAGATCTCGGTCGATTCTCAGGGGGAGAGGTCCTGCTGACCATGTTGAGAATACTGATTCCGAGCTTCCCTTCCGCACACCCCTTAAAGTTCTAGCGAGAAGCCAAACACAATCAGGCTTTAGCTGGATTAGTTCTTCACTAAACTCTGTCCACATGGTACATTCACTAAACCCTGTCAACGAGTGTGTTTACCTAAGAGAGGCATAGCTATTCGAACTGAGCAGTTTTTATAGTTTGCGCCGGCAGACTCAAGCATTGTAGTTTTGCAAAAAAATATAGTAAACAAAGTCGTACCATAAAAGTGGTGATTTGGAAAAAAATATTAAAGAAATTACATTTGTATTTCAGTTAACTGACTGAGAGATACAATTTGAGTTTAAATCCACCTTTTTGAAAGGAGATTACCCCTTTGAAGGGGTATAAACAAAAAGCTCATATTGAATGCACCGGCAACCTATAGCCATATCTCAAAGGGCACAGTGTGCACGGTTATCATGCATTTTGAGTCAAATGTTAGTCCCTACCACAAAACAACAAAAACCATAATAATATAAACATGTCATTTCTGCGTTGTGCCACTTCCTTCCTGCCTGCTAGCGTTAGCCTCGCTCAGTGCCAGCTGAGACTAGCTTACTTTAAAGTTGAACGTAGTAGCGAGGGCGTCGGAAGCATTGGCGCTGGTGGTATGATGTAAATTGGTGTGAGGCGAGGGATATGGAGCCAAAAGGGTTTTAAAAAATTGTGAAAAAGTGATTTGATTTGGCAAGACCCCGATGTATGTGTAATATCCGTGCATGAGGCTGTCCCCACCAGCTGAGCCTCGGAGCAGGAGTTATTTTCGTATGCTAATGTTAGCCAAGATCAAGGGCCGAGAGGTGTTTGAATCTTGATCATCACTATTGATCCTCTTTTTAAGTCCTAGATTGGATCATATTTCTATTATATTTTCTGTATATTACGAAGCAACAAAGCAAAAAACGTTACTGTACACAGTTTTCAGGTATCTGTACTTTAAGTATTTAATTGACAAAAAAAACATACTTTTGCTCCCTCCCTACATTTAAAATATGTACTTTCTAATGCTTATATTTTCAAACAGGCTCTTAGCTTTAGTTTTAATGCATTTCATGGGAATTACCAAATTTTTTCCTTGATTTCACGCCTTCCCAAGACCGATTTCACTCAAAATGAGTGGGACAATAACAGAGAAAAAAGACGATCCCCTGGTGTATCCCTCGGTGCATATCACGCACGATAGACCTTACAAGATGAAACCGACGTAAAAGAAGGAGACAAGAAGAACCACTGAGAAATGGCGTCCATGGGAGAACTAGCAGTGTAGTGGGGAGGGTGGAGAAACTCCTGAAGAGATGAGAGAACAAAATAGACTTTAAGCGTGTTCTCGTTTTGATCATGTTAATGTTTGGAGTTCTGCTGCTGACATTGAAAACTGATTTGCACATTGGAGCCAAGTTAATTTTGTTCAGTATTGCCTATTGTTTATTTTATTTTAAGTTAGAATGGTTTAACTTTAACAGTCTTCAAATGATATGAATATGATGTGTGGTTCATTGAGCTTTGAGAAACTGCAGGTAGAATTGTCAGAGGGCTATTCTTTACTTTTATACATTACCGAGTCTTTACTTTTCCACTCTTACTTAAATAAAGAAGTTGATCAGTACTTCTACTTTAACCAGAGTCTATATTTACACTAGTATCTGTACTTCTACTCGAGTAAAGAATGTGTTTGCCACCACTGCTCGCACCAAACCGTAACTCGTAATGGAAACTTGACTTGGCTTTGAAAAACGTCCTCAAATTGTACCCCCATTGGTAATCTTGTGCTGTAGACGTCCCCTCCCCACCCATGAAACTGGCCTTCCACAGCGAACCTTGGGGCTGCTTCTGTAATAATTGAATCCACACAGGGGGTAAACTGCAGTATGTGACACTAGTGGATGCGGCCGTGTTCTCTGCTCTCATACCTTGGGCACAGAGAAGGTGACAGAGAATATCAACTACATTACATTTTGAATCACAGGTGTTCGATGAAGACGCCAAGAGATGGGCTGAAAGTGTAATTAACTAAAGTCTCAAAAATGGGTCACAAAATCCAGAGGATTTTAATTGCAGATGCGACAACATTCACAAATGTTTCAAAAAAGAGAGAGACTTATCATAAAAAAAATATATATTTTATGATATATATATATATATATTTCTTTTTTTTAGCTTCAAATAACATATGTGTGGGTAGGAAATGCATCCTGTTCAGTGGATTTGAGATGATTGAGAGAATAACCAATTAATTCAACAGGGGCATGATAACCAAACAAACATCAACAATCGTAGGGTGTGCGTTTACATGACTCTACTTCAAGATATACAATTACAAAACACACGCATGCTTCCAGACACTGATCATGCCGTTGCCCTGGTAACAGAAGGTTATAGTTCTGAAGGACAGATGGAATACAAGGAATACAGATACCACTACTGTTGGCAGTTGGTTGGAAGGACTGTGTGTGTGTGTGTGTGTGTGTGTGTGTGTGTGTGTGTGTGTGTGTGTGTGTGTGTGTGTTTTATTGCTTATTGTTTCTCTCTCAGCTCAGTTGGAAAGTTTCTCCCTAACGTGATAGCATCTGCATAACCGGATTCCCTTCGTAGGAAACGTCTTTAATGTCACCCCGCCTCACTCTCCGTATCTCTCACTGTCTAATTCCTCATTCTCTCTCTCTCTCTCCCCTTCTCTCCCCCCGGCCTCTCCCTCTCTGCCCCCCATCCTCCTCTCTCACTCCCACTCTCTCCACCAGCCATCCTCTTCCACTCTCTTCCACTTTCTCCCATCGCTCTCCCTCCCCATATGTCCTTCCCACTCTCTCCCTCAGGGTATCTTATTTTCTCCCTCTTCCTCTCCCCAGCCATTCTCTCTCTCTCTCTCTCTCTCTCTCTCTCTCTCTCTATCTCTCTCTCTCTCTCTTCCCCACCCTTCCCTTTGCTCTTGCTTCATTATTACAACTCTTTTTTTGTTCTTTGTCGCCATACGAGATTTAGGCCATCAGATGTGATCACTTGTGTGCTTTGTCATATAAATCTTACAGAGTATTTGTGTGGGTTCTCTGTGAATGTGTGAATTTGTGTATTTGAGTGTGTGTGTGTGTGTGTGTGTGTGTATGTGACTGTGTGTGTGTGTGTGTGTGTGTGTGTGTGTGTTTTTATGTCTCTCCCTATGTCTGTAACTCTGTGTGTGGGTCTGTGTGTGTGTGTGTGTGTTTGTTTATTTATTTATGTGTGTACCTTTGTGTGTGTAGATCTACCGGCGCTGCTGGCTGGTGTTTAAGAAGTCTTCCAGTAAAGGACCTCGCCGGCTGGAGAAATACCACGACGAGAAGTCGGCCTACATCCGAACCTGCCCCAAGGTGGTGTGTGTATATGTTTGTGTGTATCCGTGCGTGTGTTTGTGTGCGTGTGTGTGTGTTTGTGTGCGTGTGTGTGTGTGTGTGTGTGTGTGTGTGTGTGTGTGTGTGAGTTTATTTAATTGTGTGTATGTGTAGGTGTGTGTGTGTGTAAGTGTGTGTGTGTATATATGTCAGTGTGTATGTGTGAGTAACATCTTAACTGCAAGTGCTGTTAAGGGACTAAGCGCCATTATTTAGGGGCTATAGGGTTCAGGGAATGTCATAAAATGTGGCCTGTGAAGCCCTTTGAGACTGGAACTGTGATTAAGGACTATATAAATTAAATGGACCTGACTTTAACTTATTCCATTTAATCCAGGCCTGGTCACAAATCACAGTTGAGATTCATAGTTTATCGTCTTGATAGCAGAAGAGCTTAAATCTGGTTGAACGGGGCGTTTCAGTTTGGTCTGCTTCATATTTGTTTCAACCAATCACGTGGCTGGAGGCGTGGATCTGCAAGCGTGTAATTGGCTGGTAACATTGAACACGGCCGGCAATAGTAAAGTGTGGTAAAGGTGTCAAGGTTTCAAATCAACACTGTGTATATTGGCCACTGTAGAGCATCCCTTTCACTGCATCCCCCTTCTGAACGCTTTATCCACTCTCGCAAATGAGTTTCTCACCGTTAGAATGTCTAATATCTAAACAGGGAACAAGGTGTAAATCCTTGCCTCTTTCAGTATTTGGTTTCCATCGCATCGCTCTGCGCCGTCTCCCCCTCTGCTGAAGTCTGCTGTAAAGTAAAACAACTGCTGGATCCGAGATTAATCCAAGCATAATTATCTAGCTTTGTTTTGCCTGATGTTGACATCATGTCATTTCTGCTTCAAACCAAATCAAACGTTAGTTATCCAGCACTTTTTGTTGTGATAGATCAACAGCCATACGATGTGAAGTGCTTAACAATGGAGACAACACGGCTAGATCAAAGGCTGAAGCATGTTTGTGCTGGGCTGGAATCGCCTCAAGGAGTGTATTGAACCGGTGTCTATGTATCGGGTGATAGTATAAGCCTAGCAGGCTGTTTCTATTGGTGAAGAGAGCACCTGAGGGAGCCCCATGGGTAACCTTGGTGGGTTTTGAAAAAGAAGAAATATAGGAAGGAAAAGTGCAAGATTCAGAGAGCTTGTATTAGTCAAGGTGATTGGAGGAGGCAAGGGTAGAAATGGGTGGTGGTTCATTCTCTCAGATAGAGGGCGCATGTGGGCGTGCATGTGTTTGTGCATGCAAGCGTGTGTGTGTGGGCTTGTGTGTGTTGGTGTGTTGGTGTGAATGTGTGTGTGTGTGTGTGTGTGTGTGCGTGCGTGTGTGATGTGTACATTGTCTCTTGTCAATCAGCTGCTGTTCTTGGCAGGGTGCAAAGATATATCTGTCAGAACCTTTCTCACACACTCACACTCACACACCACACACCACACACACGCACACACACACACACAGGTGGATAGATGACAGCAGACGGTGCAAACATCAAAGCCTTGTCTATCTTGCTTCTCTGGGCTCCGCACCATCCACCCTTGTGCCTATATTCTCTCTCTCTCTCTCTCTCTCTCTCTCTCTCTCTCTCTCGTTCTCTCTTTCCAGCTGTCTCTCTCCATCTGGCTCCCTCCTTCCTCTCCCTTCCTCTCCTGCTCTCCATCCATTTCCCTCTGTCTTCCTCCCTCCTTCTCTCTCTCTGTCGCTCTCGCTCTCGCTCTCTCTCTCTCTCTCTCTCTCTCTCTCTCCCTGTCTGTGTTTTTTGTTTCATCTCTCCACATCTGTCTTCCCCTTGCTCTTTCCGTCACTCTCTCTGTTCTCTTCCTTCACCCTCACAGCCGAGCTCGGTGAGCTGTGTCACAGTTATCACCTCCCTTCCACCTGCACCACAGCCACACACTCACACTCTCCTATCCTTCACGGTGATTCAACGTGGTGCAAACACACACACATAAATATAGTGCATGACGTTGTTGTAGCAATCACTGCAAATGTCCCCATGATTATTGGCTCACTTCCATAGGCATTTGATGTACAAAGTATGCCAGAAATGCACAAACACAAACATATTTTAATTAGTAAGTTGAAAAGCTAATTAGTTTTACTTCCGCTAGAGCCAAAATAGAATAGGGTTAAAATCTTATTGGTAAAAAAAAACACTTCTGAGTGTCAAATTCAATTACTCGCATTTCAGCAAATTGTTGCTGCTACTTTTACTTTTAATTACTTTGATCCTTACATTTGTGATTGTCAAGTAATGGCAGGCGGTCTATCTCAAAGTTGGGAAAGTTGTGTTTTAATTAAAACTGCCTCACTTTTCCCCACAACACACCTTCTTCACCCCTGATCAGGTGACAGACATCAGCGACGTGAAGAACATCACGCGGTTGCCCAGGGATACCAAACGACAAGCGGTGGCCATCGTTTTCACCGACGACACGTCGCGCACATTTACATGTGAATCAGGTACCGCTACATTTACAGTACATTAACATCTGAATCAGGCACCTGTACATTTACGGCACATTAACATGTGAATCAGGCACCTCTACATTTAAATCACATGAACATGTTAATCAGAGACCTCTACATTCAAAACGCATGTGAATCAGGTTACTCTGCACAACCCAAACTACTGTTCAGAGTGCGAAGTAGCTTTTTGAATCAGAACGACATACGTAGTAACATTTTTGTTTTGGACATAATGGTAACATCTCAGAGATATACTAATAGTACAGTTCACTTACAGTACACTTTGGATTTTAACTATTTATTTTGCAATCTAGTTTGCAAAATGAATTATTTATTTTTGCAATCTAGTTTGCAAAATAAATTATTTATTTTTGCAATCTAGTTTGTGAACCTCATGTTATGTTTAGAAGCAAAAAAAGTATTTGAAACACACCAGAAAATCAGCCAATTATTTCCAACCTGAATACACACAGCGATTGCGACAATGTAAACAACAGCAACCATCTCTTCATGCATTAAGTGCAACGCACAATGTAGTAGTTGTCCTCCAAGTTGGCTACCCAACATGATCCATCCATGAGACATGCATGGGTACATGGTTGGTAAGAAACCGACTTGACCTTGTTCCTGTCTGTTGTCCTCAGAGCTGGAGGCAGAGGAGTGGTTCAAGACGCTGTCAATCGAGTGTCTGGGGACCCGCCTCAATGACATCAGCATGGGGGAGCCAGACCTGCTCGCTGCCGGGGTGCAGTGTGAACACACGGGTAAGTCACACACGCCTGCATACAAACACACACACACACACGCACACGCACGCACACACACACACACGCACGTATGCACGCACGCACGCATGCACACATATCACACACACGCACACACACACACGCACACACACACACACACACACAGACACACCATAAATAGATCTCTTGTCAACAACTCTCCCTTTTACAAGTCCCATCAAAGGCTCTATAACACATTTTATATTGTGTGTGTTTGTGTGAATATGCATATGTGCGTGCGTGTCCGTCTGCATGTGTGCCTGTGTGCGCGCGTGTGCCTGTCCCTGTGTCATCCACACACCAAAAAAAACCCTGATGAAACACACCCAGTACAACTTTGCGACCACTTCACAGTCCCCCCCCTGTCCCCCCCCCCCCCCGCTCCGCTCTATTTATAACAAGATGCTCGGTCGCACGCAAACGCAAACACAAACACAAACCTCTGCCCCGCCCGTATCCGCTCACAAGGGAGTAAACACTGTGTAACGCCCTCCTCCTCCCCCGTGGCGTTCCGCAGAGCGCTTCAACGTCTTCCTGCTGCCCTGCCCCAACCTGGACATCTACGGCGAGTGCATGATGCAGATCACGCACGAGAACATCTACCTGTGGGACGTGCACAACCCGCGCACCAAGCTGGTCACCTGGCCGCTGTGCTCGCTGCGCCGCTACGGACGGGACGCCACGCGCTTCACCTTCGAGGCCGGCCGGTGAGACGCGCCCCCAGGGGACGAGCGTTAACGCGCTCTCGTGGTCGATTGAGGGATTTGAGCCTGGGAATTTAAAAAAAACTGAAAACGGTTGGGTTTTTGAGCGACACAGTGCTACACGCCGTTATGTTAGGACACGTTGTTTTTGTCCTTTTTGTCCTATTTTGTGGGCTGATTATCGGATGCAGCGTAGTTAAAGCTTAGTGCTGTTCATTTGAGCTTGCGTCGTTCTGCAAAGTGAGTGTTGTGGGCCGGTACCCCTGGGCCAGGATTACTGAACCAGTCTAGACAGAGAGGGGACAGAGAGGGAGACAGGAGGGGCAGAGAGGGGGAGGTAGGAGGGGGAGAGAGAGGGGACAGAGAGGGAGACAGGAGGGGGAGAGAGGGGGAGGTAGGAGGGGGAGAGAGAGGGGACAGAGAGGGAGACAGGAGGGGGAGAGAGGGGGAGGTAGGAGGGGGAGAGAGTGGGAGGTAGGAGTGGGAGAGAGTGATAGGAGGGGGACAGAGAGGGAGACAGGAGGGGGACAGAGAGGGAGATAGGAGGGGGAGAGAGAGGGAGATAGGAGGGGGACAGAGAGGGAGATAGGAGGGGGACGGAGAGGGAGGTAGGAGTGGGAGAGAGAGAGATAGGAGGGGGACAGAGAGGGAGATAGGAGGCTCTCCGCTCTAACGTCGCTGTTGTCCCCGAATTACATAAAACGACTCGTTAACTTTTACTGCATTTGCTTTGCATTTAATACAATCCGTGAACTAAAATGACAACACAATAATTTTTGTGGGCGTTTTATCGGGAATGGCTCCTCCAACCGTCCAACGGAGAGGTGAGCTGGGTCTGTGAAATGATCCGGAGGCGAGGGAAGCGTCAGACCGTGTCCGTAACAAATGGTCTCATATAACGATGATGAAGGCTGGGGTGCCTCTAAACAGGCTGTTTACTGAGCACAGCCCCGGTCCCTCCCCATCCCACATTATCTATCAAGTTTCTCCATCCAGTTATTATAATTGTAGCCAGAACTCAATACCATATGGAGAAAGTGGTCTGACCACCGCTGGATATGGACTCCAGTGGATGCGATTTACCATTCGCACGCACGCACGCACACACAAACACATGCACGCATGCACACGTGCACACATGCACAATTGCACACACATGCATACACACGCACATGCACACATACACATACACATACACGTGCGCACATACACACGCAGAGATGCACATACACATACACGTAAGCACATGCACGCGTACACACACACACACACACACACACATAGTTCACCTACGTCATGGGTGTGTGTGCTATTGAAGGTGTTATTAAAACCTACATGAAGGTGGTCTGGGACAGAAAGGTCTGTGCAGGTATAATGTTATCAGTGGTTTCAAACAATGCACACACACGCACACAGAGGAACGCACACACACACACACACCCAGAGGAACACACACACACACGACCTCACAAGTCCCTTCTCTGGGGCCCGTTTGAGGGAGAGAGATTGATTGAATAGATTAGCAGAGAATCAATGGCCAGCCGTATCACCTCCTCTTTGATAAGACCTAAGGAGCGACGACGGGGTCAGCATGCAGATATTGTCTGGCTCTGTGTGTGTGTGTGTGTGTGTGTGTGTGTGTGTGTGTGTGTGTGTGTGTGTGTGTGTGTGTGTGTGTGTGTGTGTGTGTGTGCGTGTGTGTGTGTGTGTGTGTGTGTGTGTGTGTGTGTGTGTGTGTGTGTGTGTGTGTGCATTCCTGTGTGTGTGTGTGTGTGTGTGTGTGTGTGTGTGTGTGTGTGTGTGTGTGTGTGTGTGTGTGTGTGTTTTTGTGTGTGTGTAACATCTGTGAGACAGAACAAGATAGGTGTGGAGTTTTGAGGGGATATGGGGGGTTGGTTCAGAATCTACTGGAAGCTTTACTAAATGTACCGCATGTGTATACTGCCATCTAGTGTCGAAATCCAGCTACTACACAACATATTGTGTTGGCTTTTGTTGGACTAGGACTCTTGGTACCTTGCAGGTTTCTTTTGTGTATATTTTCATCCACGTGTTGTGTATTTTAAAGGTATTAAAGCCAAACACTTATTGTGATTCATTTCATGTTGGAAATAATTTAGTTACTTTATAAACAAGTTAAATAATGATTGTTGGTCATACCTTTTACATCATGATAGTACTTTGCATGGACTCCATGTGCCACTGAACAATTATGAACCACTTTTTTCCATGCTAGAGTTGGGACACACACACACACACACACACACACACACAGATGAAACCGACGCCTTCAGCTCCTATATGTGTGGTCCCCCACCAGCACCAGCCCTTGTGATGTGACCGTTGTTCCCCCCCTCCTGTGTCTGGGCCAGGATGTGTGACAGCGGGGAGGGCCTGTACACCTTCCAGACCCGAGAGGGGGAGCAGATCTACCAGAGGGTCCACTCATCCACGTTGGCCATCGCCGAGCAGCACAAGAAGGTTCTGCTGGAGATGGAGAAGAACAGCAGGGTGAGAGTCCCAGCCGCCCCGGAGGAAACTGATCCGCTCCACGGCTTCACATCCACCCTCTCCCCATGCAAAGTCACGTTTAGGATTTGTGTTATCTTTGTTGTTTGTGTAATTGTGTGTGTTGCTTTCAGCCCTTTGGGATGATGTAGACTGCACTTCTAACAGCAGAAAATGCCATGTTTTCATATTGTAATTGGTGTTTATCTAGCAAAAGGAGTAAAAGGTTTTGTATATATAGGGTAGGAAGAAAGTAGGTACTCTGACAGCAGTGGGCTGGTGTGAAATCAAAGCAAAATAACAATCAATTTAAAAGAGTGAATTAAAGCAAAAGCCAAAGAGGATGAAAATATAAATGAAAATCCATCAAAATGAATCAGAGACAGTTTACAAAAAGGTAAATTAACTATTTATTTGTAACGATTCAAGAATCAATAGTGAGGTTTGCTTGTTGTTTTGTGTGTGTGTGTGTGTGTGTGTGTGTGTGTGTATGTGTGTGTGTGTGTGTGTGTGTGTGTGTGTGTGTGTGCGTGTGTGTGTATGCATGCATGTGTGTGTGTGTGTATGTGTGTGTGTGTGTGTGTGTTCAGTTGATGTCCAAGGGTTCAGAGTCGGGCTCCTACCCGTGCACCCCCACCGCCATCCTGCCCCGCTCCGCCTTCTGGCACCACATCACCGGGAACCAGACGGGCATGGACCCCGGCAACGGTAAAAAAGTAGCCCGGACCCCCTGTAGGGCAGGACCCTGACCCCTCAGCCCCACCAGACCCCCTGTACACGCAAAGGACCCTGACCCACCAGACCTGTTGAGTGTGGTGTACACTGCGCCTCCGCCAACTTGTTCTTACCACATAAAAGGGCAGATATATATGAAGCAGCACTTTGAGTTTAGCCCGGTGTAAAGGACACTGATCTGTAGACTGACCTCTACTCTAACCTGTACACTGACCTGTAGACTGAGCTGTAGAACGACCTCTGCACTGACGTGTACACTGACCCGTACGCTGACCAGTACCCGTACGCTGACCTCTTCATTGACCTGTACACTGAATTGTACTCTGACCTGTACACTGACCTATACATTGACCTGTACACTGAATTATACTGGTCACAGTAGCATTTCTTTATTTATTTAGCTTTTAGTGTTCTCTTGTAGCAAAAATAAATAGCTTTGAATGGTTTTACTCGATGAGTGGACACCTTAAATCAATTGTAGTGGAATACAGTACAGGGAATTGTATACTAAAAACATTTATTTTATTTTTGATGTGATGAATTAGGTTAATTTCTCTCAATAATGGTATTAATATTATTATTCAGGAAACATGTATTACAGTACAAATTCCTTAAATGATCACCAACAAAAAACCCTGATTTGATTCATATGACACAGTCACTGAATTAAGGGTGATTGACCTCTTAGGTCTTCACAATCTCTTTCACGCTTGTAATGGCGAAAAAATATGTTTTTCGGGTTTTTCCTAGAGCCCCTATTCAAGTTTCCTACATTGTCTGACGGACGTTTGCGTCCAAAAAAGAGTGAGAGCTTGACTGTCCAAGTGCGTCAATTGGCCGTCAAAAAAAATAAGGATGCAATGGAAGTATCTTAATCTAAATCAAGGTTCACAGTTCACAAACAGAACGGTCAATGACTGTATTTGCTTGTCTGCCTTCTCCCCGTCATGCGCTTCCGTCACCTGTTTAAAGGGTGCACCATCACCACCTGTAGCAGACGAGCACTCACGCCAGGCGGGGAAAGAAGGAGAAATGAGGGAGTCCTTGAAAACATAAAAAACTTGGCTGTGGCTCCCACATCGCTATTTTGTAGGGGTGTTCAAAATCTCAAGACCACTCCTGAAAACGGTGTCCCTGCATTCGCACTTACAACATCTTCCTTCCTGTTTGTCTGACCACTTCCTCTCCGCCTGTAGATGACGGCATGGAGGACGAGCTGCTCTCCAGTGCCCACCTGCCCCGCGACCGCCACGCCTCCCTGCCGATGGCGCACGCACACACGCACGCCCACAGCCTGCCCCCGCCGTGCGCACACTCTCCGACACACTACCCCACTTACCCCGGAGAGTGACGCTCATCCCTGGGAAGGGGGGAGTGGAGGAACTCAGGGGGGGGGGGGGGGGGGGGGGGGAGGGGAGACGGACACTTGAGGATCGGAGTGCACTGAGTAGGGGTACGAGACACCCGACGGGTACACACACACACACACACACACACACACACACACACACACAAACACACACACATACACACAAGCATGCCCGCACGCACATGTATGCACAAACACACGTATACATTTACGACTTTGATTTCGCGCCAGTAGTGGTCCGCTGCACCAACGGACGTCAGAAGCTGCCTTTGCGGTCGTGGAGAACTACAACCTTAAACAGAAGAAGTGGAAACAAGGGAAAATCAACCATCTTTTTTTTTTTATTGCTTTAATGGACCTACATTTCCATAATCCCACAGGACAACATATTGAACAATGCTAGGCATGTTAGTATTTTCCGCAAACGGTCATCATGATGGCTCATCGTACAGCATTGTCGCCGGGGGGGGGGGGGCTCTGTTTGGATCGAGGGATCGGACCCTCAGACCCTGCAGAGAACCGAGCTGTTGCTACCAGCCTGACCACAGAGGACTCTGTTCAGCAGAGTGAAGACAGTGCTGGTTGGCAACCGCCGACCAAATGAAAGACAACTGATGCCGGGCGATAACTGGCAGGATGTGACTTTTAGCTCCGCCTACTGGACACGTCGGGCTAAACTGGGGAACCTAACTGTCCCAAAACCAAACGGTGGAGATTGGAGCTCTTAATTACCCCACCCCCTTCTTCTTTTCTCCTTTCTTCCTCTCGGTCGGTTCCTACAGTATATCGGTCCGGGCCTTTGTCTTAAACTAAACCACAAAACGCATTTCTTTCTCTATGTACCTCATTGCTAGCTTCATTTTCAACGCTAGACTCAAATAGGCCTCAAAGCCCTCTATTTCCTTAGACTCTCACAGGTCCGCGTGGAATGTGTGACTGTCTGTGTGTGTGTGTGTGTGTGTGTGTGTGTATGGAGGTCCTTTGTGGCGTGGTTTACTCACTAAAATGACCTTAATAGAATAATCTATTAGAACTTTTGTTTTTTAGTTTCCAAAACCGTCATAACCTCAACCCACCTCTCGCCAGTTCCTACTTGCCTTGTGTTTATACTTCAGCCTGTGTGTGTGTGTGTGTGTGTGTGTGTGCGTGTGTGCGTGTGTGCGTGCGTGCGTGCGTGCGTGTGTGTGTGTGCGTTGCGTTTGTGTTTGTGCGAGCGTGTATGTGTGTACTGAGACTCTGAAAGGGTCTTTAAAGAATCTAGAACCTCTTACTTCCTCTTAAAGCTTGACATTGCAACACACGCGCTCTCCTTGCCTTCCATTCCACTCCATTCCACAAACCGACGCCATTGTTTTTTGCTCTGTTGTGTCTTGTTGTTCTACTACTGTCTGTGGGATGTGGGATGCATGAGGCAGCCACAAGGAGGAAGAGGATGGAGAAAGAAGGGAGGGCGAGATCAGGTGATCCTAGTGCTGGAAAGGGAGGAAGGTCAAGCCAAAATGTATTTGAACACACACCATTTTGTTTTTCATTCCGCAGTCCCCCCCCAGTATGTCATTTGAAGACAGATTTATTCCAGAGGACTGTAAAATGTAAAAACACTTTAATGAGTTGATAGAACCACCCCTGCAGGTTGTGTCTGCGCTAGATGCAATCTGAAACATGGGTTTTTGGGTCAGTTATAACGTTCACTTTATTCACTTTAGATATGTTTGATTCAAAAAATGCTCACTTGGTGGTGAAAGGGCACATTTTAACTTGGGACTACAAGGTAAAACCGTGCTTGCATTTAATGTCGGTGATGACCAGAAGCCTAATATTGGTATTGGACATCGACCGGGGTTGGCGTGAGCAATGAAAGTTAATCCCGGAATTCTAAAGCAGGCCAAACTAGATGGTTTACTATTATTATTTTCAATTCAACATGAAAGGGCTTTATTTCATGTGTGTATTTAAAGAAAGCTGTGTATTTTCTGTGTGTGCCCGTTTGTGTACATACCTGTGACTTCATTTCTGCCTTTTGCTGCCCTCTTTTGAGACTTTTCTGTACATAACTTTATTTATTTGACATTGTGTTACATTGTGCACATGTGATTACGTGAGACCGTGTGGGTGTGTGTGAGCAAGAGAGAGTGAGTGAGCGAGAGAGAGAGAGTGAGAGAGAGAGAGAGTGAGAGCAAGAATGGGTGACACTGGTGATTGCGTGTGGGGATTGCGTTGGTTTTACATGCATGCACTAGAGAGCTTTTAGAACGTTGTATGGTTGACCATGTGTGGGCCTGATGTGTTGGACCTGCAGGCACACGGTAGGAGTAGGGGTAGGTTCACACAGCCCATGGGTGCGTTCCAATAGTCATTCCATCGCTATTACACACGCCCTCACTTCCTAAATCTCCAGATGTTCTCCTCGCACTCACACTATGCCAATATGAAGTGAGCTTGAGATCAGCACTAAAGTGGATGCTGAATCGGTTTCGGACTTAGGGTACATCGATGTATCCTACACAGGTAATGCTTTGAAGTCTTTCGACTACATTGTAAGATATAAAGCAGGTCAGAAGGTTGTGATTGCTCCATTTTAATCACGCTAAAGCAGTTCAGCCGTCAGGTTTCCTCACTGCTCCCGTCCTCCTGCTCAACCACAGATCCCACTTGTTTCGGTGAGGGTATAGTGATGAGCAGTAGGACGGAGGAGGCGGGAATAGAATTGGAACGCACCCCGTGTTTCACCTCGACAAGTCTCCATGTGTCCTTTCTGCTTCTCTTCTTGAATTTAAACTTGAATCTTTTTTTTGTATTATTAATTCAACTTTGAAATACTCACTTCCTCTCTGTGTAGATGCCTGTACCCTGTGTATTTTACTAAGAAAGGACATTTTATTGTACACTTTTGCTACCGGAAGCAAACGTAAAAACAGTAATTTAAATGTAAAGCAAATTAGCATAGCATTGAAAATGTTTGGACAATGTCACCGTCAGTTAGGGGTCACGGTAAGTGGCACATCTGTTAATTTTTCTCCAGTTTATATTTTTTTATTTAATGCACCAATCGAATAGAGTACATGTTTGTGGTTGTAGCATTTTATCGTATCCCGGTACCAGCACACACTGGTTGATAGCTGACCTATCCTTAGCTTGTAAGCAAGAGCAAAACGTTGCTTTTTTTCAACCATTTTAGGTCTTCACCAAGTGCATGTTTTGGAGAAAAAAAATAAAGTTAATTACATAATAAACAAAGTGTGTTAATCTATTTTGTGTTGATGTGTCAATGTCTGGATGTGATTTAGACACAACTTGTTGTGTTTCGTTACATTTAACTCTCATGCGGTTCTTTAGTGAATGCAACTGACAAATGGCCACAATTGGGACTATGAGCAACTTTTTTTCTTGATTGCACTTACATACAACGACCAGATGAGGGCAGTATTTATGTATGTGGAAGATGGCACCTGGCTTGTTTATTATGTTGATAATCTGCAGCCATCATTCAAACTCCTTCTCCTCTCTGGACATTATTATTAATCATAAATCAATTATTATAACTATATTTTACTTAACTATATTCGTTTATATTTAGACATTTATTGCTGATATTCATTTGAAATTAGGGAAACTGCTGAAACTAAGAAAAGTAGAGCAATAAAGAGCACAGAAGTAACAGTGTTGACTAACCATATCCAACTTATATTTGTGAGGTCATCAACTTGGGGGATTGTGAAAAATAAAAATTAGGTTGTGCCAAGTGGCATCACTTCAAAGAGAATGCTGCAGTGACTAAATCAAATGGTCTGTTGGACTCTACTTAAGTCCCCAAAGTGTCATCCTTCAGACAGAAACAGTTAGGTTTTGCTAATCAGGTTACCCTTCAGACTCTCCCTGATTGGTCCAGGCCGATGCTGACATAAGTACAAGTACAGAATGTTTTGAGGCCGATCAGCCTCACTGGGAACATAATAAGCAAGGAAACGAAAAGGATTTATAGCAAGATGGACTTTGACATCATTACAATTGCATTACATTTTTCCAAGTGGAACCAGCTGAACCCGCTGCTCATATTTAAATGAACATGATGCTCTTTAAATGAATGGACAGCATAATGTAGGAAATGATGAAACAACGACTGATGTGTCTCTGCATGATTGTCTCCCCATGCTGATTGATTAACAAGCCATACCTTGATGACATCCCCACAACATCACATGCTGTTCCATTTGAAGCCATTTCTGTATTTAATGAGTGTGTATGTTCAGGGTGACATTCATATTGACAGATATTCATTTGGCATATACAGTATCCATTTATCTACAGTATCTATCCATAATGTACCTATAATCTCTCTCTCTCTCTCTCTCTCTCTCTCTCTCTCTCTCTCTCTCTCTCTCTCTCTCTCTCTCATTCTCTCTCACTCTCTCCTCTGTGTTTATGTCTCTCTACCGTCTGAGTCTTACCATGGCTGAGAGAGATCCATACATTTACTGAAAAAGATGAGGAGCAGTTGTTTATTCTTCTCATATATTTACGACACAAGGGAAGGCGGGGAAGGAGCCAACAAAGGGATGGGTGGTTGGATTGTGCAGGGCTCTGGTCAGGCTCCGACCTGTCTGTAGGTAGAGATGGACGGTGGATCCACAATGCTAACTGTATGAGAACGCTGCAATAAAGAGGCTAATGTATGGAGGAGAGACTGTATACCGCCTTTGGCAGTGGGCTCTTATCAGATTACTCAAGACGATCTCCTACATTGCAGGGATATCGTCTACTCACACAGCGAGCACACAACCTCCTCACCAATAAGACACAGCCGAGAAATCCTCCCGCAGAGATATCCGTATGACGTCTGGTATGACTGCGCCTTTATTTTTGTTTCTGGCCGAACGCCCCCCCCCCACATGCAACCAACCACCCTCGCCACTTCCCCGTCAGCCTGTTTTCTGTTTGCTATAACCATTCAAAGCTGATGTACTGGAAGACCAGCGTAGGGGTGCAGTTACGAAATATCAAAAGGGCAGTGGTGCAAAAAAGTATCAGCCATAGTCTTGCATACCAGGGAGACCATTGGGAAGATCTTCTAATTGTCATTCAGACTCCCGCATATAAGATCGTATTTTGTTGTACAATTCAGTATTAGGTTTTCCACTGTTTAAATAATGATAACAACGCTATATTGTATGTGTTTGTGTTTGTGTCTGTAAATCACAATGTGTTTTGAAAAGGCCTTTTCCTGTATATTGGAAAACCCATCTTAAAACAAACCTACTCAATGTGCATCTACGTGTCGATGTATGTACATGCATGAACATGCATGTGAACATGCATGTACATACAATAGGCCTATATTCACCATTGCATAATTCTTCCACTTTAATTCTCTGTCTATGTCAATTCTCTGTCTATGTCAATTAATCTTCTCTCTTGAGAATACTGTCAACATAAATTGATGTAAACAGACAGAATAGATAGATATTTATAGGCCTGTTGATTTTGTAGTCAATCGAGGCAAGCTTATTTAACCTCACTAAGCATGATAAATAAAATGCTGGTGTCCGGCCAATATCCAGGCGGTTTATTTTTGTTGAGAAATCAATTATCTCTGCGTTGTTAGTTTAAAATGTTCATATCCTCTTCAATGGGGCTCCCAACACAAACATAACATGGAGGGTTGAGTTTCATTCAAGGAGAGCACCAGATATACGTTGTTACGTAACCATCGGGATAAATTAAGATGTTTAGGACAATGTCACCGGTGTCCCCCACCCCAAACACCCTTTCCCCTCGAGTGCCTCATTTCACACTATCAACACTTTCCTCTCACTCTTTCTCTCTTTTCTGCAGCCTTTCCTCAATCTGTCACCCTCACTCCCTCTCTTTGTCTTTGTCTTTCTGTTGATAGTGTAGGGACAAGTCAATAGTGGAAGTGACCCTTTCCTTTCTGTTGGTAGACTCCAGCCCAGAATGAGGAAGTTAGGGGGGGGGGGGGGGGGGTGGTGGAGTGTGTGGGGGTATGGAGGGAGTGTGTGGGTGGTGCGGAGATGGGGGAGGTCATTGGTGCCTCATTGATGCAGCGCCCCGATTGAGAAAAGCGACCGTTAAATGATCGTGGGAACCTAGGGGCCAGTCATTGGGGGAAAATGCCCCCATGCACGAATGCACACACACACACACACACACACACACACACACACACACACACACACACACTCACACGCACATGCACCAGCAAACATACACCCGCACACAGATTGTCTCAAGCTTAGAGAGCAAGGTGAAATCAAGTAATTAATTCTTATCTTAACTTGAGAGAGGGAGAAAGAGGGAGAGAGAGAATGAGAGAGAGAGGGAGAGAGAGAGAGAGAGAGATAGAGAGAGAGAGAGAGAGAGAGAGAGAGAGAGAGAGAGAGAGAGCAAACTGACAGACAGACAGATAGACAGACAAACAGAGAGCCATTAAAATACGGACTGACATATAGACAAAGACACAGGGGAAAAAAAGTAATGGGATTAACAGTCATGACAAGGGGAGATTGTCCGGCGATACAACGACAGCACATTCAGAGGTCAGGGAGAAGAAGGGAGAGATATGGAAAGGGAATGAGAGAGGAAGAGAAAGAGGAGGATGTGGAGAGAGAACCGTGGACATGCATGCTGATGGCGAGTGCCACATTCTCACCCGTTGTCATGGTGACACGGCATTGCCTGCCAGACTCTGGGCACAGCAGTGTGTGTGTGCGTGTGCGTGTGTGTGTGTGTGTGTGTGTGTGTGTGTGTGTGCTTGTGTTGTGTGTCTGTATATGTAGGCGTGTATTTTTTTTTATGTGTTGACACTCAGCACTCATATTAATCTGTATTTTTTTATTTGTTAATGATGAATAAAATGTCAAATTATACTTCAGAAAACAAACACAGCAACCACAACCTAGATTCAAAGCTGAATTATGGATACATGTGAATCTTTAGCATAAAACTGTTGAATATGAATTGTTTTGTTAAAACCCCTTTGTTTTGGTATGACCATATGGTCATATATAATATTATAGACACTTATTATGATAGTCATATATCATATTATAGTTATATAGTCTCTCATTATGATAGTCATAATCATATTATAGTTTGCATATGACGGGCATATATCATATTATAGTAATATTGTTCTCATTATGATACTCATATATCATATTATAGTCCTCATTATGTAAATAGTAGGACTTCAGATGTATTCCAGCAGTGGCAGAATACCAGTCCTACCATCTGGAAAATAGGCCGTATACTTTAGAACAACAACATATTGGTGGAGCTCAGCCAAAGCTGCCATCCCCCAAACGGAAACCATGCATGTGTGTCAACCAAAATACTATATCTGTACGGTTTAATGTGTTGTGGCATCTCCGTCTAATTTGATTGGATCTATCCTGAATAGTGCTCAGCGTGTATCATATTATAAGTACATGCCTTTATCCAAAGAGACAATTCAGATGCAGGTCATTAAGGAGCAGGTCAATATGCCTCAGGGAAGACTGTGGTCTTCAACCCAGAATCTTTGGGCTGGGGAGTCAAACACCCTATCCTACCCCGATGTCCTGCTGTTATACCCCAAAAATAAACGCAAATCCTCAAATCCCATACCAAGGAGGAGGACAGGAACTGAAGGAGAGAGTATTGGTGGCGTGGCTGTGCGACCGGGGCAGCTAATGAAGCCCCGTTTGCTGCTGGAGGTACTTAACCTGGAGCTCAACTCACGCCCGCCATTTTAGACAGCTGACCCTTGCATGGCAATTAGCAGAGGACGATTGAGGATGGCGCTCTCTCTCATGCTCTCTCTCTCTCTCTCTCTCGCACAAGCTCTCTCTCTCTATCACGCTCTCGCTCTCTCTCCCTCTCTCTCTCTCTCTCTCTCTCTCTCTCTCTCTCTCTCTCTCTCTCTCTCTCACTCTCTCTCTCTGGGAGATATGCATATTGAATGGAATCAAGAGAGCAAAATGATGGAACTGAAATGAGAATAAAGGCAAGCAGAGGATAA
>NC_140282.1:11749910-11760728 GCF_964030765.1 Micromesistius poutassou
TCTCTATACTGGTGACTAATCTACTAACATAGACCAGGGGCAAAGTCACAAAGGTTGTGTGCAGCAATGTGAATGTAAAGCATGGCACAGACGACATTGACACCTCGTTCCAGTGTGTGTAGGCCGATTGAATGTTATGCAGACTAAGCTTTACGAGCCAAACGGGATTCGTTTTTTTATGGCAGCCATCTGTGCCTCTGTACATTTGGCGAGCGGTGGATTTCACCCAACCTATAGACCGTGGGGGAAGGAATGCAGGGTTGCTATATAGGGGCACTGTTTCAGGCGATGGGGAACAACGTGACGAAACCCCCTCCGATTCCCCCTCTGTCTCCATCGTGTTCTTGCAGACTCTGACTCGCAGGTGTGTGTGAGCAGAGTGTGTGCCAAGCGATGTGCCTACGCGTGCGAGACCCTATGAGGTATTAGCAGGGTGCCAATGACATTGACCTATACATTAGGGCTGATGGAGTCATCATGGGAACCCTGATTGAATGGGATGGAGGAACAAAGGCCCGCACGACGTACTACAGAGTGTAATACGATCCCACTCCAAAGGGCCAATGGGATTGGATTGCATTCCGGTCACTTGTAAAGATACTATCATCATCCCTTAATGTAGCAGGGAGAGCAGAAGGAACAAAAAGTAATGATTTAATTTATCCATGCTAATTGCAAAATGCTCCAAGCACTTCCCTGCAATTTCATGGCGTAAATCCATGACATTTTTAATTTCCCATCGGGGGTAATAAAAGCACCCTAATCTATTCAAATCTGCAAACTAATAATCATCACCAAATTGCCAAATAGGTGGTCTTCCACCCACTGACTACTCTTCAAAACTTGTTGTTTCATAACAATACTTATTGTGATTGAATCCATCCTTCAAGTATGGATTATATTTGTTCCAGAATAGCAGCTGATGTCTCATGTGAAGCGGTGGGGATGGAGGAGGGGAGGTGTTGGGTAAGACCATCCAGTGAAGCAGTAATGTCCCATTTCACCATGTGAATGTTCAAAGCATTTCATCTGCATCCTCCCGCCCCCAACTATTTCATCCTTTGGCCCTCTGGGCATCCGACTCAAGATGTCATACAGTGCTTCTTCAGAACAACGACGCCATGGTTTACGTTCAGTTTACATCTGAGGACAGAGGAGGCGGCCAGACACTAGCGAAACGTGTTTGCCGTGCATGTTGTGGTCCCGACTCCTCTGCTGGTTCACGCTCTCTTTGATGTTCTTCACTATGTAAACCTGAAATGGATGTCAGCGCCCTCCACGGTCATGGCAAAAGTCACACGACTCGTGTTCTCACGCACACAACTCTGTCTCTGACCCCGTCGCAACACTCCAGCATTAATGTATCATGTGATGCTACATTAACGCATGGAAAGACCTAACATATTAATGTGGTATCACGGCATGTGATACTACATTAATGCGTGGAAAGACACACATTTCTCTTCGTACAACCCTCCCCGATCAGGCACACACTTTGTAATTTATTATTCACTCTATATCTTCTAGGTGCTACAGCTCCTCTTGGTTAAAAAAATTAATGGTTTTACAGCCAGCAGGTCATGAGTAAGTGTGTCCATCGCACCAGTCTGCTGTTGGTGATGCGGTCCCAAAGGATGTGTTTACATTAAGGGCAGCAGTGCAACACTGGTGGGAATCACTTAGCCTTTGGCTTTAAGTACTGTCCACTTAGGCTATGGCCACACTATGGCAGCTATATGTAACAACACGTAGAGAAAAACGTCAAAGGTAACATCAAAATGTTTTTGACTTCCCATCCATGCTTGGCTGGTGTTCCCCACCACCCAGAGATTATTTTCAACAAAAAAACGCATGTTGCTGCATATAGGTGGATGTGTATATGTTTCTGAAAAACCATGATGTTCAATTATCACATGACCCAGACATCAGGGGTTGACTTAAGTGGTCTGGATGGACATGATTTCAAATGGGTGAAAAAGAGAGCGAGGAAGGCCACGTTTACTACACGAGAATAACTCTTTTTACGTTTGCATTGACGTAGCCTTCATCACATTGCAAGATTTTGCAATTCACGCCGTTGAAAGGTTTTTATCTCAACTGCTTGTATTCAGGACAAATGGTAGTTTTGGCAATGTCTTCCCTTTCTTGTGTTTGTTGCTTTTAGGTTGACACATGCTAAATGTTTCTGTGTGCTGAGGCTCGTGGTTTTTGAAAGCCTTTTGGACAACAAAGCACTTTCTCTTCCTAATTCAACGCCGTCTCTCTTCTGTAACACACCCTTCCGTTTCTTTGTTTTTTAGCATTCATCACCAGAAAAATTATGCTTGCTGTGTAAATATTGAGTATTGTTGCGTTATAGGAGGAGAAGGGTCAGTGAGTTAAATGGTATCCTGTACTGCTGTACAGATGCAACATGAATTATAAACACCACCTTCCTCTGCTGCAGTCATTTGAAATATTATAAACCATCCCCCTCCTAACTTCTCCAAACCAATGTAAAAAAAGATCATCTTTATCTGAACTTGTATTACTTTACATTAAATATGTTACTGGCATTGGTGTATGTTTGTGTGCATGTGTGGTTTTTTTTGTATGCATGTGCTGAGGTGCCTGGGGGAGACACATGAATGTGTGTGGGGGTTGCTTGTGGTAATCTATCACTATATGTATCCCTTGGGGCAATCTTGGATTCTCCAGTAATTTACTACATTATTATCCTACCCAATTTAGCCCCATGTACCTCTGGCTTCCGTCCGGCGGCGGCGGACGGAAGGTTGAATTGTCTTTTTTTGTGCTCTTGTTCTCTTTCTGCGCATTGCATGTTTCCACACACAGGTCATGGTGGGTAGTGGAATAACATAGAGGCCATGTCATTAGCTTTTACTATGATGGCCGTGTTGTCCCGGGCCTGACCTCTCAAGCCGTTGAGTTATTGAATGTACCTGAAAATATCAGGGGATTTAAATGGGATTTCTGTTCTCTCTGAGACTGCAGAGTAGTGAGAGAGAAAAAAAATCTCCTAAGTGTAAGTATACATTGTTATCCTTTCTCCTTGTATTTAGTGCATATTGGAAGGTAATGCATCATTATTCTAAATCATGTTGCCAAACTTAAGGATGATGAGATGACATAATGATGAGATGACATAATGAAATACCTTGGCTGTGTAGCAAGGCTTAGCTAAAGAATGTAGGATTGGAAACTTTGTCCTGAAACACTTCGTAGCCAGCTCCATTAATGTCTGTTCTAAATATATAGGGGTCTTTTTTATGGGAACACTGAAAGGTACACCTTTTACATCTAACTATCTAATACCACACATGCTATGGTACAACAGTGAAATTTGATGCAGATTAACGAAACGTACCAGTGGCTGCACCCATCGCTCCAACCATCTATTACCACAGTTTAAATAATAAATTTTAGATTGCGTCAGATAATGATGATTGGTTTAGTGTTGGTTGCCATTTGTTTATTTGCTGCTGTTTTAGTGCTAATGTTTCAGATGTGATTCTCTCACTTCTCAGTTTTCGTAAAGTACTTATTTGACCTCTTATGTCTGAGCTCCAGGTTGTTTAAATGTCGGCATGCAAAGACTGACTCCTCCTGTAAAAGGTCCACAGCCTCCCCTAAAGGGCCTCTCACACTAAGTGTATTTCGGCTATCTCGGTTTATGGATTTCCTCGTATCACTGTGCATCCATCAGACCATCTCAGGACAAAGAATACAAAGGCCCTCGTTTATTCAAAAGATCAACATTACAAATACATAAAATGAAGAATGCATACATCAGATTCAACCATGTAGTCATCTGACTTGTGTACAGTGGTTGTCATGCAAGCATTGAATCGCAATGAATGAAAAACGTTGAACACGCAGACGTGCTAATGCCCTCTCCCAGAGCCACAGTATCCAGACAGTCAAGAGAGTATCCATTGTCATCTACTTCAGAAGATCCTTCATAAAGGGCCTGTGAGCGTTGTTCACAGAGAGACGCTCCGGCCCGCTGGGACAAGGCTCGGAAGATGAGGCTCTGGTACATCAGTGTGTCATTAGTGGTCGGATCTGCGGTTCGCCTTGGTTCTGTGTGGTCCGGGGGAACTTCCCGCCACCACACTGGCTTTGTTCACATGGCATGTGTGCTTGCTAACAAGAGCGGGCGGAGTAGGCTGCTGGCTCTCATGATGCTAGTGTCCTCCACCAGCGCAGTAAATGTGGTGGAGCAGCATGTTGGCAGGTTGTTTGGCTCCCAGCTGAAGGGTTCAATCCCAGATGTCCCCAAGTCTACCTATTATTGAAGTCTACCTTTCATTGTGATGGTGTCCACGACCTCTCCCTGCTCATGAATGAGATGTCTTTTAATGACAAGAGGTCACCGTTTATCTGTTTGGCTTAAAGAGTCTGATGACTAAAAAGTGAATACATAATGTTACTGCGAGAGTAGGTGATTCAGAGGAAGGCACGTCTGCTTGGGTTTCACCATTGTATGGCATTGATGGAAAATCGGACACAGATGTGGTTATCTTATTCACAAGCAGGGTTAGGGTGCACGGTTTTGTTGATGCTGTCTCACGTAAAATGCATTACACCTTGTGTCTAGACACATTCCACCTTCAAAAGGAACATCAATCACTACATGAGGCGATATGAACAACAAAGTCACAATGGTGAACCCGACACCAGAAATCCTCTTTCCCAGCAGTGACATTTCCCTGTCAAAATCGTGATGATAAAAAGCAGTGTCTTTCTCGTTAGCGCTTGTTCAAATGTGGATTATGTTAAAGCTCTAGGCCTCGTTGGGACTTTGACGGGGATCTGTGTGTTTGTGTGTTTGTGTGTGTGTGTGTGTGAGTGTGTGTTGGAGAGGGGGCAGGGTAAATGGATGAGTGTACACTGTATGTGTGTTAGTGTGTCTGTTTGTGTGTGTGTGTGTGTGTGTGTGTGTGTGCATGTGTGTTTGAGCATGAAAGTGTGTGTGCGTCCATGTGCATGTGTGTTTGTGCGTGCATGCATGTGTGTGTTTGTGCATGAATGTGTGTGTGTACAGTGATGGGGGTTGGGGGTGTTATTGGGAGCCAGCCAAACGGAGCCAGCCTCTTGCTAACTGAAGCTCTTTGTCAGCCTGTCAGATCCTTCCCATCACACTCAGCTGTTCACTGTAAAGTGCACTGATCGTTATGAACAAGGTGCACACAGACACAGAAAGAGAAGCTTTGGTCAGAGAAACAGTGTGTGCAACAATGAACTTAGCGAATCAATATTATCTTGTTCCCTGGGAGTGAATAGAAAGCCCCATTCATGCTCTGTATATCGTTGTTATTATTTAATAACAGTAGGCTACATTACAATGCGGGGAGATTGTTTTTTTGAATTGGCGTGACAGTATGTGCACTTGTGTGTGTGTGTGTCTATGTGTCTGTGTGTGTGAGTGTGAGAGCGAGATTGAGAGAGGGAGAGAGAGAGATAATTGACAGTACATGGACAAAGGAAGACTACAGATCAAACCAGGCAAGCTCCTCTAGCACTGTATTTTCCCACTCTGGTCCTTCATAGGTTAACCCTTCAGAATGAGTCTTGTTATTAGTTGACATAATGATTGTGGTTCAAATTTCACCAAGTAAACCATTCATGCTTTGCAAAATAGAGGTAATAGTCAGATGATCTTTTTAAAGGGCAGCTAACACAATACCTTGTTGGTAATAAATGTTTGTGTCACTAGAACCTTGATTTTCAGCTTCAGCAATATTCCAAACAATTCCAAGTGTGCGGTGTGTGTGTGTGTGTGTGTGTGTGTGTGTGTGTGTGTGTGTGTGTGTGTGTGTGAAGGTAATTTGATGCGGTTAAAGCTCAAGACAAGATAGTGATTGATGCGATGCTATACCTTGGCAGAACATCCTACGGATAGTGGATTGGATACAGCAATCTCAAAGAAATCAAATAAATGGGAGCACACAATTCTACATGGGAAGCCTTGAAGTCATGACTGTGTGTGAGTGATTATGACCCACATCACTCTTGCATGTCTCAGTCAAGGTTGTTTATGTCACTGTTAAGGACCTGCAACATTTTGCAAGAATTTCAATGTGTTGAATATTCATACAATCAATACCCTTTTGTAATTTAGTAATTGAATAATTTGTACACATTAGACACACTTTTACCCTAAGAGACTTGCAGTTAATCAGATACACTTCCCTTATTGAGCAGGTATGGGTTTTGAATCTCGCCCAAGGGTTCCAACAGGCTGACATTGTGTGACACATTATGATTGTTACCTTTCTGCTCGGAATCCGACAACCCTACACCACTACACACTCCTGACCCAATAGAGCCATAAATACGTTTCTGTTTGTGTGGATACGTGTGTTGGTCAGTGTGAGAGGTGCAACAGTCGCACATCCTAAGTTTGTGCATGTAGATATGTTTGTGCAAGATTTACTCTCTCTGTGTTTTTCCTCCTTATTGTGAGCCACATTAATATTAGCCTATATTATCAACACAAGAATACAATACAGCAGCATCCGATGTTTGCAGAAGCGTTGTGCAGAGCTATTGGCTGTGATCTTTATCTGGTGGAGGAACCCCTGCTGTGCCTCATCAATTATGCAGCTCGGAAGTCTAGCACTCATCTGTCCTCATCTGCATGCCCACCCTGCTTCAATTTATCTTGAATTCTAATGTCATTGTGACATTAGAGAATGTGTTGTTATCAAGTTGTTTTTTATATTAGCGACCGTTTATAAATTATGGTTGTTATTGTTTCTTTATCGGAAGGTCGGAACATTTGAAACGCGTCGGTCGTCTATGAGGGGGAGGATGTGAATATAGTGTTTTCACAACACAACGCAAATGACACAATCCATGACCTGTGAGCCTGGACTGCTTTCTAAATTATCTTCCTTCCTTCTCTATAAATAATTATTCACCAGTTAGTGAGAAAGAGCCTGAAAAGGCTGACATGTTTCCCTTAATGTCAAGTCAACTGTAAACATAAGACTTACATGTAAAGAGCCCACCATTTTGTCGTACCGCACAAGAAAAACGTAAAACACATGTGGTGTAATGGCTGTGAACGTAAACACCTATTGTCCAGCACAGTTCACTGTTCTCAAGAAAGGAAAGCTGTGTGCTGTCTATAGTGGTAGGCGAGATACAATACTGTATTTTCTTTCATGTTGGATACATCCAACAGAAGTGGGATAAAGAGCGGTTTTGATCCCTTCCTTCAAAACTGTCACTTTGATTATCCTCTTTGGCTCAGTGTGAAATTAGCTGCTTTTGTTGCTTCATAGAGTCCTGCCTTTTAGAAGATGTGCACATTGGGACGATTATATGGTTAGAATTAGGCTAATCCTCACATCTCCTCCGGTTCTGGCTCAACCCCTTTTTCATGTCCCTATCTGGCAAACTCTCTCTACCTTGCCCCCTCTCTCCTACATCTCTCTCTATCTCTCTCTCTCTCCCTCCCCCCTTCTCTCAATCTCTTTTCTTCCTTCTTCTCATATACCCCCCCCTCTCTCTCTCTACCTCTCTCTCTCTCTGTCTCCCCCTTTCTCTCTGTCTCTGTCTCTCTTTTCCTCTCCACTCTCTCTCTTTCTTCCCCCCTCTCATAAACCCCCCCTCCCTCTCTGTCTCTCATCCTCTCTCATCCTTTCTCTTCGCCGGGATTTTCTCTCTTGTCTTTTTGTCGTGCAGCGAGGAAACAAAGGGAACAATAGGTGGAGAGAGACAGAGATAGAGTGGAGGCTGTAATCTCCAGGTCCACTGTAGTGTTGTTGTCTCTCTCTCTCTCTCTCTCCCTCTCTCTCTCTCTCTCTCTCTCTCTCTCTCTCTCTCTCTCTCTCTCTCTCTCTCTCTCTCTCTCTCTCTCTCTCTCTCTCTCTCTCTCTCTCTTTGTCTCTCTCTCTCTGTTTGAGTAGCACTCTCCAAGCCTCTGGTCTCTAAGCAGCCCAGGAAGAGATACTGGGCCCTGGGTCTGAGGACTGGAACCCAAGGGCCTGGTGTCACAAACAGGTAAAACTGTGATAATGAGAGAGAGAGAGAGAGAGAGAGAGAGAGAGAGAGAGAGATAGGTCATCTTCTGGTCATCCTGTCACCAATATACACCATATATCCAACAGCTTATCTTTTTTGCTCTAGTAAACACTTTAAAAAAAAGTTCATAGTTTTTACACTTATTTTTTCAGACGCTTTGACAGTGCAAATGTACATTTTATATTCACTTGAATGGAATTGAATGGAGAGACTAGGAATGAGGATTTGTGGCTTTAAGCTAGCTAACTAATGGAATTGGGTAGAAACAAGAGGCTAAGTCACTAAGATGCTCTGTGGTTGGTTGGACAGTGTGACGACTACGCACCCTGCTCTGTACAAGACAGTTAACATTGTCTCAACTGAGAACTGACAGGGGAGCGGAAGGATGATACCAATTATAGGATTGAAAGGAAGAGAGGAATTATGTGGTTTGAGATGGCTAGTGTGTGATATGGATGAACGAGCAAGAGGAAAAGAGCGGTTAGACGATTTGGGAAAGGCAAGTGGGGATTGGTAAGTCCTTCTGAGCCATGCGGTGCTGTGTGGTAATCGTGTGTGTGTGTGTGTGTGTGTGTGTGTGTGTGTGTGTGTGCCTGCCTGCGTGCGTGCGTGTGTGAGCATTTAGTGGTGGGAAAGGGGGATGGGCATTCATACACGCCACATTGTCTTCGTGACAGGAAGCAGTGATGTAATGACATGTACATATCAACAACAAGCCTGACATGCATGCATACACATATACAAAAACACACAGAGACACGCTATAGCTCAGGAAACAGCTTTCCCTCACGCAGAACGGCACAGTGTTCACGCTCACGCAGTGTCATTGAGTCGAGGCATTCAGACCTTTATTAATGTCGTCCTCAAGTAGAGAACACTGGTCACTGGTCGATGTTTGTTCGACCTTCAACACTGAGGTCAACAGAACAGAAGCATCGGAGCTCTTGGTTTAAAGAATGCTTACTGAGCGTTATAAGTGAATATATACAGTACAGTCTACCCACTGTAAACCCAGGGGCTGCTTTTTAATTTTCCCCATGTCTGAATTATTCATTAAACACAGATGCATGCTCTTTTTCTCACCCTAACTAGAAGGGTTACAGAGGGATTTTCGATAACACGTTTTTTCGAAAGGACCAAGAAAGAAACACGTTTGTAAAGAATAGCAGCTAATATACTACCTATGGCTATACAGCCTTGGTAGAAACACAGGAAGACTAGACTGTGGTCACATCTAAACAGAACAGAACACGATTCCATTGCATGACCACGGCAGAACACCAAGCTATAGCTAACCTTTACCTGCGTCTGGTAGAAAATCATGGTGTATCTATCTCTTGTGTTAAGCAGTTGAGGAAGTGGCATGGCAGAAATACACTTGGGTAAAATATGGACGATGTGAGAGTATTTGAAATGATCACAGAAATGGACCAGCTTTTTGGTCAAGGTCAGGGTAAACCAAATCCTCACGATGATTATGCTCTATGGAGAGTATCTCATTTCAATGACAACAATTGAATCGAATGGATCTTTGTTGTGAATGTCGACCGCTATCAAAGACTGTGGCTTTAGACCCAGGGATTTGAACGTCCTTATTTCGGCACGAGGTTATGTTGGGTGGGTATGGCTGCCTTTGTCCTCTGGTTTCCTTGGTTCCTTGGTCTTCCTCAACCTCAGAGGCATCTTGCCAAGCTCACTTCAGTGATCCCTCCATGTGGAGAGATACAGGGGTGGAGGGGGGCACACTGAATACTGATGCCACTACTTATCACGTTATATGGGGATAAGCATCTCTTGACCCGCCCACCCACACACACACACACACACACACACACACACACGCACACATGCACACAGACACACAGACACGCAAACACACACACACACACACACACACACACACACACACACTCTCTCACTTTTATTGGATTAGGATACACTAAATATGCTAATAGGTGTGTGTGTGGCCGTGTGAATATATGTGTGTGTGAGAAAGAGAGAGGAGAGAGAGAGACAGAGAAATACAGAGAGAGAGGGCACATCACTTATCATTATCTTCCATCCACACAACTTAAGCCCTGCGGCGCACTTCAAACACAGAGGTGTGTGAGTGTGGATTTGTGTGTGCTTTTCAATGTGTGTGTGTGTGTGTGTGTGTGCGTGCGTGCGTGCGTGCATGCGTGTGTGTGTGTGTATGTGTGTGCGTCTGCATGTGTGTGTGTGTTTGTGTGTGTGTGTGTGTGTGTGTGTGTGTGTGTGCGCGTCTGCGTGTGTGCGTGTGTGTGTGTGTGTGTGCTAGGGTGGGGTGAGTGGTTAGTAGCGGTTCCACGGGGCAGCATGGAGGCTGTGATTTCAGAGCAAATGAAGCCACATCAAACGGGCGGGATCAAAGAGCGCGGCCCTCCCCGCCTGACATCCCCCGTCCCCGGGCCGGAGGGAAGTGTCCTGCTCCCGCGCCCGACCAGCTGCCTTCGCTCTGCTGCTGCTCATCAGCCAGAGAGACCCTACCACACCACGCTCATTACACACACATGCACACACATACAAACACGCACACGCACGGACAGACAGACAGACAGACAGACACACAGACACACAGACACACACACACACACACACACACACACACACACACACATACAGATACACACTCTCGCTCTCACTCACCTAATCACTCACTAAATCACTCACTCACTCACTCAAACACATACACACACACACATACACATATACACACACATTCAGCATAATCATGCACTTTTTTTAGGATTGGTGATATTCAAA
>NC_140282.1:11760928-11783288 GCF_964030765.1 Micromesistius poutassou
ATGGTGATTTATGCTGTCAACCAAACCTGGTCGGGAGCAGGTTTTCAGCTTAGTCTATCAGGTTAGATCGGCGTGACCAGCTTCCTAGCCCCTCTTTTTACAATGTCGTCACCATTTGTGGGTTTTCCCGTGGACCTCGGAGCCCACATCGTACAGGGGTCTCTTCGGAGACAGCCGGTCTTTCACGACAGATACAATCCCTTGCCATTGCCTGAGAATTATTCTTTATGAGAGATACAGGTTCTCATCAGAGGGTATTCACTATTTGATCGTCGTCGTTGGACCATATGTAGACAGTGCTTACTGTTGCGCAGTGTGTCTCCATGAGAGAGTGGTGGAGTGGAGGTAGCGCGTCAGTCTTGAATTTCTGCGTGCAGGGTTTATCTCCCAAGTGATGTGCATTTGTGTAAAGCTTAAAAAGTCCCAAATCATATGTCATATGGAATACTTATTCACTAAAGGTTATGGAATTATATCTTATTTCGAACTTGAACCCATGTTCTCAAGACCGTGCTGGCACCACATCTATGGGGGTAAAAGGCATGACCAGCGGATTTGAACCCCGGTCGCTGGCGTTCGGGTCTTATAATAATCCACTACGCCACCGCCACTACCTCACAGCGGTTGAAAACATATGTGATACATTTCTTGTATAGGGTGTAATTAAAGTTAATTCCCTAAATTATAGAACAAGGCAGGCTGGACGTTGCTTATGCGTTTTGAAATCATCATCACTCTATTGGGATTAATGGCGAACAATTCATCATTTGGCATAGTTATTTTATACTATTATGCAGAATCCTTTCACTTATATGAATTTACACGATCGGCTATTTTTTGCCAGCACGCCTCCCTAGCCAGTATGTGCAATTGTGTTGCAACCTAGCTGAGTTAATAATCTGTTCCTCTTGAGTAAAATAGACTGCTCTTGCTCTATCCATTTTGTAAAGGTGAGTAAAATGACGCGATAAACGCCCCTTTCATGTGAACGTGCGTTGAACCTAAAGAGGAAAACCTGGCTCGACTAATCGAATCCTAAGTGAGCGTCGTAGTACCATTTAACTCTGATCGTGAGTTGCGTCTCTGTCGATCCAGGTTTTCCCAAGAAAGCCTGGGTGTGTTCAGCGAGGTTCGTATTATACCCACTGATGACCCAGGAGACATGGAGAAGAACATCAGCTATGTCTGTCTCTCTGTCCGTCCATTTGTCGTCATATCTGTCTGTCTTTCTCTGCTTGTGTGTGTGTGTGTGTATATGTGTGTTTTTGGGTCTGTTTGTGTCTGTGGTCTGTCTGTGTGTGTGTGTGTGTGTGTGTGTGTGTGTGTGTGTGTGTGTGTGTGTGTGTGTGTGTGTGTGTGTGTGTGTGTGTGTGTGTGTGTGTGTGTGTGTGTGTGTGTGAGAGAGAGAGGTTCACCTGTTCGCTGGCTGGGGGCAGTTTGTGGGGGTCGGTGGTCAACACAGTGAGGTCATCGATGATGGCCTGGAGGTGAGTGATCTCTCCCAGCATGGCAATCTCCCCGTTCTGGTAACCATAGAAACAAGACTACTATAGCACCTGTACCTACCTAACCCCCCCCGCACCTTTATAAATCAATGACACAACAGGCAATGGTACCACATTTGTATCCCATTAGCCTGTGACTTCCACATTAACTACACAGTTCCTCTAAAATTGTACTTCATATGATACTGCATGAATGTTACTCTGCAAGATTTCCAACAAATAAGTGTGTTCCCCTTGAAACAGCAACAATCCCCTTCATAAAGAACAACAACATAGGTCAACAGATGCACATGCACCACCCAGCCAAGGTTTATGATGAGAGAGATCAGGACTGAGAACTGCACTAATATTTATTCATACTTTTTTACCCACTTATATATATATACAAACACATATATATGTGTTACATATATATATACATACATATCATCTATCTATCTATCTCTAAATTCAGTGAACAATAACATTTTTATCTATCTATCTATCTATCTATCTATCATTCACACATCGGGATGGACACGCCCACTCGTGATGTCACAGGTGTGTATAGAGCCATTTCTAAATGCCTCGTAACGTCTCACCAGCCTCACCACAGTGAGTAAGACCAGAGACCCTTCAGCCGCCACGCCGGCGGCCACTCACCACCACAGGCTGCAGGAAGCCGATGAAGGTGCAGAAGCGGCCGCGCTCCTCCACCAGGGCCCGCCGCACCGCCTGCTTCTCCATCTCCTCCATCAGCAGACACATGTCGGTCACGTCCTGCATGGCGCTGTCCACCTGGGGCTGCAGGTCCCCACGCCCTGGAGCCCGCGGGAGGGGAGAGGGGACAGTGTCAGTGAGAGGAGAGGAGGGGGGATGTGGGGAGGAGGGGAGAGGAGGGAGATGGGAAGAGGAGAGGAGGGAGATGGGAGAGGAGTGGAGAGGAGAGGAGAAGAGAAGAGATGGGGAGAGGAGAGGAGAGGATAGGAGAGGTGGAGAGAAGATGGAGAGAGGAAATGGAGAGGAGAGGAGATGGGGAAGAGGAAAAGAGGAGAGGAGATGGAGAAGACAATAGAAGAGAGAGGAGAAAAGATGGAGAGGAAGTAGAGCAGAGGAGAGGGGACGAGGGGAGATAGAAGAATTAAAGCATATATTCAGACATAAAGGAATGTGTGTGTGTGTGTGTGTGGTGTGTGTGTGTGTGTGTGTGTGTGTGTGTTTCAGTGAGCATGGTCGAGAGTGGTTTGTAACCACTGAAGTCACCATCATGGAGTTTGATGCCAGCGAGGTAAAGTAGAGGAAGATGTAGATGTGAGCAGGACTGAGTGAGTGGAAATGATTGAAAATCCAGGGCATGGTTGTGTTAGCGCGACCCATTTATCTCCATGGCAACCACTGAAGTGAATGAGATCTAGCGAGCACTTAACCATCGTGGATATTGGCATCTTGCTTGAAAGTAATTGGTCCCAAATTGCTTTGCATATATGCGCCGTTCATCAGAGGTACAGTAGGTGGCAGCAAAGGGCTGTGGTTAGTCACTGGATAATGGGTGTGGAACTGGGCTTGTTCGTGTTCAATGTGTGATGTGCACCTGAAAGCATTCGCAGGCAGGAAGATAAATTTGTCAAAACTCAAAATCGTTACTTTGTTGCTGCTGTCAGTTCCTGTTGCAGTGCCAATTCTCCACGGACATAAACAAATATGTAATTTGTCATTATTTCATGGTAATTTAATGTGTGTGTGTGTTCCTGCCTAAAGCCATTACACTACTATAAATAGTAGTCTATTATATATATAATATATATTTCACTCAACAATATGTCACTACACTGCACAATTATTGATTCTGCTCCCATTCAAACAACATCCAGGAAGGGCATTGGTACACAGGTATATCTACCATACACACCTCTCCTACAATAATCATACAGAGGCAATATATGCCATACGATAAACACATAAAAGGACTGTAGCAGGCAGGGAAAGGGAGATTGCGGCAGAGTAACGGTCGAGACTTGAGGGGGGAAATTAAAAAATAGGATTCAAAGTACACATGTTGCTGCAGGACTGTAAACGTGGTGTGCACTTTTGAATGTTTTTCTGACCAAGACATTCTTGGACTTGAGCTGGTTTGCATCCTAACATTATTTCTTTGTGGGATCTAGCAGGACGAACTAAAGGGGGATAAACTCACATTGTCCCTAAGCAGAAATCGCACAAGGACCTCATAATGAAACACCTTCATTGTAACATAAAGAAGGTTTCATGAATTTCTTGACGGATCCCGTCTTCTTGACCAATGGCAAATGTGTTCAGGAGGAGGTAGTGACAGACACTGTGTTCCTCCTTCAGGTTCAGCCAGTCACGGTGTGGTGTCTATGGATGAGGACGCAGATGGCGATGGCAGGTGAATGAAACTATGGTGGAGTATGGGCATTATATCGTCATGGTGCGCAGGGAGTTAACGGGAAGCAGTGGATGCATAAGGCGCCGACCAGAAAGCAGTGCTGATACTTACCCTGTATCTCTACAGCAGGGGGGCCAAACAGCACAGCAGAGGGGGGGGGGGATGCACAGAGAGAGAGAGAGAGAGAGAGAGAGAGAGAGAGAGAGAGAGAGAGAGAGAGAGAGAGAGAGAGAGAGAGAGAGAGAGAGAGAGAGAGAGAGAGAGAGAGAGAGAGAGACAGACAGACAGACAGACAGACAGACAGACAGACAGACAGACAGATATATATATATCGTCGATAGACAGACAGACAGACAGACAGACAGACAAACAGATAGAGAAATATATATATTGATAGACAGACAGACAGACAGACAGACAGACAGACAAATGAGAGATAGGGAGGCCGGGATGTAATTAGAGAGCAAAAAAGAGAAGAGAGAGAGAGATAGAGAGAGCAGAGAAAGCAAAACTTAGTTGTACAGTTAGTACAGGGAAGCCATCACAAGACAGCCACAGGTTAGAGCAAAATAACACTGCCAGCAAAACCAAAAAGGAATGCATTTAGGAAATTTAGGAAAGTAAAAAAAAAGCACCAGTGGACTCACAGCTTATATTCTCATAAGAACACACACACACTTTCAAAGTATGTTTCACCAATGGATACTGGCTTTTTCTTTGACCATCTATAAACATTTTCGTGAAAGAGCAATTATGAGAACATCTGTAGACTTTTCAATACATGTCATGGTATTATTGACATTAAAGAGCTTCACTGAGCTGCATTAACCTTAAAACCAACAGATGAGGGCTTTCCTTTCACGTGTTTAGTATTTTTACTGCTAATGAGGTGATTTTTTCAGGCGTTGAACCATTTGCTTCAAGCTGTTAATTCAAACTACTTAAAAATGTCTGCCCGGCAACTGTGTGAGAACTGCTTCAAAAAGAGGGCCCCAACTATTGGTTGCTACATCACTGCGCAAAATATTTGGGGACGAATGGGCAAAGACTTGTTGTACAAAGTATCACCCTTAGATGGCGATAGAACCCTACACTCTTGGCCACGGTTCTTCATTATGGGAGTTCATCTGTATGTTGATGTATGCACCTGTGCTGCATTTTTGTCAAAGTCAAAATAAGGATTTCTGAAAATATGATTTTTCTCTTTTTGTATGATTTTTCTGTTTCCTTCTATTTCCTTCCTTTTTTCCAGGCTCCTTCAAGAGTACTGTGTGTATACACGCGTGTGTGTGTGCATCTGTGTGTCTGTGTGTGCGTGTGTGCATGTCTGTGTGTCTGGCTGTGTGTGTGTGTGTGTTGGCGTGTGTGTGTGTGTTTGTTTGTTGGTGTGCGCGTGTGTATGTGTGAGAGCATGCGTGTGCGCATACCTTTGCGAGCCTTCTTCTGTAACTTCATGGTGTCGGATGATTTTTTCTTGATCTCGTGGCGCGACCGCTTGTACTCTTTGAAAAGAGGGAGTTAAACAGAATGAGCCCCACCGCCCTTCCTGCCATTGTAGTTCTATCTACTACATCATGGTGTCCACTTATATTTCACGTAAGGCCAATGGATCTAAGATTACATTTTCATTCCGAGGTATTTCCGGTACAGCTCCAAGAGATTTCAAGCTGTGAACGTATCAGATTTTATCTGATCAAATATAATAAGCATGTAGAGTGAATGGCCATACAGTATTTGCCATTCTGAAAGTTAGGTCAAATAGTTTCTCTTACAAATGTGTCCATACTTTCATTGAATTTAGCTTCCTTGGCAGTGGATCTATTATGTTTAACAAATACCCATAGAAGATGTTAAAACATTGTGACATTCTTGAAGTATGAATCATTTTCTTCACATATCTTCTTGACTGTTCTTGACTATAACTAATACAAGCTCCCTTTAATCTAATAAAATCCAACCAAAACACAAACATATATACATATTATATCTATATGTATCCATGGAGATCTGATATCCCCGGTGTGTGTTGGAGGGGTACCTTTGGCGTGGTCCTTGTCCAGCTGGTTGGCCGTCTTCTTCCAGTCCTCGATGCGGTCCTGGAGGGGACAGATCAGGCTCTCCATCAGAGCGCTGCGACAAAGGAGGGAAAGGAGGGCCGAGAGGTTAATAATGGCGGGCGGATCGAGATGTACAACGAGACGTACAACAGCAACGTCCCAGAAACACGGAGATGGAGATCGTACATTGTAGATCTCTACAAAGTATGTTCTGACTGCAACATCAAATTGAATCGAATTCAACAACCAAAGCTCCTGAGTTAAAAACCACAACGAAGACAAGCCAACTCGTGAGGTGTTCGAGGGAGATCTGGCTCACATGATAGGCAGCCTTCTGCAGCTCATATTGAACTAGGTTCTTTGTTTTACCACAGAGGTATTTCACTGTAATGTTGTCGTTTGCCACTGATTTCCTCCATTTTGATCTATGTTGTTTTGTATGGTTTCACAAATGTTCAGCATAAAAACACCACCTGCCACAAAACACGGCAGCTGCTGCCGTCACTCGCAATACGAGTACCCAAACAGTAAAACAATACATACTTGCACTATGTATACGGTTAGGATGGAATTTAATAGTTTCTTTATGTTATGGATATATTTCTTTATGGTATACTTTTACTAAGGAGGACAGCGTTCCTTGCCTCAATCCCACAGAATGATTTGTGTTTGAGACCATTTTGATGAATGGAAGCACAGCATAAGGATATGAATTTGCCCCCAGAGCAATCCTGAAAGCCTCTCTTCCCCTACTGACCCCAGTGTAAACTATGGAGCTATATTTGGGGAATTGGACCGTGATTTATAAATACACCCACTGATGTGATGCTCTACTTCACTACTTCAGTATGTGGAACATCTGGGGCAGTAAGGTAGTGGCTCGCCAGCCGGCGTGTTACAATGGCTTCAGGTTATTAGAGAGGAGAGAGAAAAAGAAGTGGGGGAAAGAGAGAAGGACATGGAGACCAGAGAAGGGGAAAGAGGAGGAGACAGAAAAGGAGGGAGAGGAGGAGATTTAGGAAGGAGATGGAGAAGGAGATAATGATAGAGAGCAGTGGTTCCCAACCTTGGGGTCCCCTGACATGCATAGAGAAAGAAAAGACTACAAGAAAGAGAGAGTGAGAGAAGGAAGACAGAAAAGCACAGAAAAAGATGGAGAGAGAAGGAGAGGGAGGGAGAGAAGGAAGACAGAAAAGCACAGAAAGATAATACGAGGGAAGGAGACAAGGAAGACAGAGAAAGACAGAAAGAGATGGAGAGGGATGGAGAGACAGGATGAGAGATAGGGAGACAACGAAGACAGAACAGGATAGTTGGAACAAGCACCATCAGATCTCATCTATAAGCTTTTGGAGAGTAAGACATTCCAGGTGCTTATTCAAACGCTTACCTATGCCTGCCAAGTGATGGTGTCATTATTCAAAAACTAAGTCATTAGCTTCAGCCTGTCTGCGTGTACAGCATTAAATCTCTTTAAAAGTTATATAAAGAGTAACAAAATATGTCACATGCTGTGTCCCCTTCTCAGCTTTTCCAGTGAGCTCATCTATCCCCCCACAGTGTGTTCATATATAGAAACACACACACGCACACAAACACAAAACACACACAACACACACACACACACACACACACACACACACACACACACACATATACACACGTCAGTCACGGAACAAACACAATCATCTTCAGTTCGACTGAATGTTCAAAGGGAACCCTTCGATTGCTATTGCGGTGGTGAATCATAAACATCATCAGCTCCATTACCAATAGCATCCACAACATCATCACCATCCTCGTCCTCATCTAACCATGGAAAACACATTAGCAGTGTGGGATGGGATGAGAGGGAAGAAAACGATGGATTCTTGAGTGGTTTCTAGAATGTACCTAGTGTGGTTGGCGTGTGGCATGCTGATCAATGGTGACTTACGATTGTTTACCACCAGTGTGGTGAGTTACCCCATTCGTTTGGCCAGATGTCAGTGCATTTGGTGTCCGGACTGGTAATCTGTCAAGCCTTATTGGCCAACGTGGGGATAATGTCTACTCTTTTCTTTTTTTTTTTTACATGCATAAATGAAGAGCACATTGTGTCTGATGCCATTTCTCTCGCTACAAAATTAGCCGTCGCAACTGTATTGCATATAACAGGAACGATTCAGTATGTTGAGGATGAATGACCTGCTTTAACTCACCTCCTCAACAAACCCATAACATACTACTCCCCTGCTTTACTGTTTAGTTAATTCCTCCCTGCTTTTAAAAAATGTTCGTTCTTTATTGTTTGGTTGATTACATCAACGCAGAAGAGTCATCAAGCACCTGCACCTAAATCTCAGGCAAATATAAAGTATTATGAGAGATTAGGGGACAATAAATATGAAAGATACACTTTGGTATTTAAATTAAACAAATACACTACAGAGAGGAGATAAGAAAGAATGAAGGAGCGGAGGAAGGAAGCAACGAAGCAACAAAGGGAGGATTGGAAAAATAAAAAATGTATACAAAAAAGAAAGAAACAAACACAGGAAATAGTGCAATTCTCATCAGTAAAAGGATGTGAAATCATGAATGAGAGGAGCGGCGAGGATAGTCTTACTTGGTGAACTGGCGCAGCTTGGCCTCAATACTGCGGTGTCTCATGCACATCCTGGTCAGGGCCGAGCCGATGTCTCTGGTGGCCCCTGGGGAGGGACACAGAGGAAACATGCAGGTTCACATCATGGAGTAACACGCAACATGCAACGGGCAAACGCAGAGCAGACATCCTCACTGCTGTCAAATGGTAAATGGTCTGCATTTATATAGCGCTTTTACTTAAAGTGCTTTAGAATATTGCCTAACATTCACCCATTCATGCACACACCGACGGCGGTGTCAGCAATGCAAGGCCACAGCCAGCTCGTCGGGAGCAGAGGTTAGGTGTCTTGCTCAGGGACACTTCAACACTCAGCTAGGCGGAGCCGGGCATCGATCTAGCAACCTTGCGGGTACCAGCTAACCCGCTCTACCTCCTGAGCTACTGCCGCCTCTCCCACCCTGTCAATTCATGGTGGGTTGATGCACAACAAGTGAAGCTGCATTGGCCGTAGACAATAATTACGGAAACGACACCATGTTGTTACTCTACAAGACATTGACCAGCGTGGTAAGTATTAAAAGCTGTTTAAAGCAACGAGCCAGCCGGCCGTCTGTGTGACAGGGGGAATGAAAAGTAGCGTGGCGCTGAAGTTTGACTTGTTTGGGGAAGGATGAGGCATGACTGTCGAGCTGTGACACGTCATGCTGCAGCTTAGCACAATGTTTGGAATGGAGACAGATATATTGAGAAGACACAGTCACAGACACACACACACACACACACACACGTTTGCACAAACACACACATACACACACAAACGTACACATTTGCACAAACACACTCTTATTCATTCCTCCAAGCTCCGAGTCCAATAAAGACGCATAGTTTGTGTGAGTGTGTGCGAGAGAGAGAGAGAGAGAGAGAGAGAGAGAGAGAGAGAGAGAGAGAGAGAGTAGTGTGAGAGAGAGACATAGAGAGAGAGAGAGAGAGAGAGAGAAAGAGAGAGAGAATGAGAGAACAAGAGAGTGGCGAACAGCCCTGTTCTCTCTCTCTCTCTCTCTCTCTCTCTCTCTCTCTCTCTCTCTCTCTCTCTCTCTCTCTCTCTCTCTCTCTCTCTCTCTAGGTTCGTGAGAGGCCGACCTGTTACCATACCATGTAAACACGGGTCTATTTTAAGCCCACGGCGTTTCGTTTCCGTCGAACCCCGACTCTGGTACCAGAGAAGGGGAACAGCAGGCACCATGTAACCGCTCTCTTCCAAACAAGGAGTCTCTATTTACATCACGCTCCTTTATGACAGAGGTGTGTACCCGGGAACATATACACACACCGCACAACGCACCGGAGTTCAACAGTCTCAGCATGAAAAGCCTTTCCTTTAAAAGGCAGCGTGTTTACATAAAGAGGCTTAAGCAAGCTTAAATGCTGATCTCCACTGACAACATCCAAAGAAAGAGAAATTCCCCAAAATATTATCCTACGAGGTATTAGGTTTAAATTGACGGCGCGGCAAGGGAACAAAAAAAGGTTGAGCATTGACGTGGTTTGGGTTTCGTGACCTGAATTACCAGCAATACAAACGTATACTTCTGGGTGAAGGCGGACCAAGAATCCAACCATTTTCAGCCAAATAATAACTCCTAAGTAACTCAAGGCACTCGTTGCATTAACCAGCCCCTCTCCAGCTGATCTTAGTCTTAACACCCGTGCAAAAGTGCCAGAGTGCACAAGCCTTCCGTGAGCCGTACCCACTCCCGCGGGGTGAGTGTGTGACCTACACACATGTACACATATGGTGCATGCATACGGGAAAGCAGAGCAACACACGGCGAGGCCGGCATGAGCATGTGGTTGAGATCCTGAGAGAAGCAGCCCACCAAGACCCCCACTTCATTCATAATTAACACATTCCTGCCCCACACCTCCTGTTCTACCTAGCAACCATTCATTAACACCGAGCAACAACACACGCGCACGCTTGGCTGCTGACGAGTTAGTGTATGTGTATCACAGAGAAGCATTGTGATGATGATGTGCGGCAACAGTATCGTAACGGCATGATGATGAGGAAAAGGGAAAAGATTATATACTGTGTCCGAATAGTATTGGAACCACAGAATACATATTCTGGAACATATTTATGATCTGTGGTTATTCTGCTGAGCCCAATGTGATTGTTTTTCTCTCTGAGGGTGTGTGTGTGTGTGTGTGTGTGTGTTTGCGCACGTGTCTGAGCGTGTGTGTGTGTGTGTGTTCTTGTGTGTGTGTGTGTGTGTGTGTGTGTGTGTGTGTGTGCACTCACGTGTGTGTGTGTGTGTGTGTGTGTGTGTGTGTGTGTGTTTGTGTGTGTGTGTGCTTTTTAGAGAGAGAAAGAGAGCGAGAGTGAGAGAGTGATAGAGAGAAGGGAGGAAGGATAAGATATGAGGGAGAAAGAGTGAGATGGAGCGATAGAGAGAATAGAGGGAGAAGATATGAGAGAGTGAGACAGAGGGGAGAAGGAGTGACTTCACACATTTTAATGAGCTCACTGTTGGAGTGAGAGCCACAGAGGCGGTGCATAGCCAAATGAGTGGTGTGTGTGCACGTGTGCATGCGTGCTTGTGTGTGTTTGATGGCTAAATTTGATGACCTACTTCCTGTTTTGCTGCTTGCCTCCCTGACTAAAGGGGTACACTAACATGAGGAGAGATCACATCTGGAGAAACGGCTACTGGGAACGTCAACATGTCTGCCGAGACTTCTGATGAGCTGTGTGTGTGTGTGTGTGTGTGCTTGTGTGTATACCTCTTTATAAAATGGGGGGCCTAAATCAAGCGATCTGATTGGTTCCCAACCGTTGTATATTGAGCGTATACACACAGCTATGACGCCCGTTCAGTTTACAGAGTTCAGTATCACTCTGCGCCTAACTCTAACTGTTTATGTATATATAAAAGCGATAGCGTAGTTCACTGAAGCCTAAAAACATGTTGATTGATGGAGAGGGTGGAAATGTTGTAAAGCAATAGGCACACGGTCGGCAATTTAGCCTACTATCGAGTTCGAGTGAACTCGATAGAAGGCTAAATTGCCGGCGAACCAAGCTACCGTCTTTAGCCTAGCCTTCTCTCTGAAGGACGCTACAGTGTGTTGCATAGCAACCGCCGTACACTTTGCCGGCAGCTAGGAGGAACTACTTTTTTGTATTCGTTAAAAAAATGCTTTTCCGACTTTCTAGTTTTTTCAAAATTGAGGGTGTCTATGACTTTCATTTCGCCATATTTACGTAACCGTTTTATAAAAGCAATAGATCACTTCAGTCAGTGATATACGGTCATTATACCAGCCTGTCGTGATCTATTGCTTAAATATATTGCGATAAGACCAAGATCAAGACGAAGACTGAGATAAATGTATAGGTCTCTGTCAGGTTAAAGACACAGCGGACTGTGTGAGAATGGTTCTATGATTGACATGCTTAATTAATACATATGATATCACTGAGTAATACTGTAAGCATCTTGTCCTGAAAAGGGTATTCAAAATTTGCTCCCTGTATGGGCCTTTTCACCACAGAGAAATATCTTGATTCTGCAACTGGGTTTTATTTTGGTTGTATCTAGATTCCAAAAAAACTGTTTACGCTAAAGGCAAACAGTTCTTCGCAAAAGGCTCTTCCAAACCATTTCCTCACACTCTCGCTATCCCTCACTTTCTCTCTTTTCTCCCCTCCTTCACGCCGTCTCTCTCCTTCAAATATCCTCTATCTATCACTGGCTTCCTGCTTTTGATCTGCTTCCTGCCAACACAAAGCCTCCAATGAACACGCAGGTGTGTGTATGACTAGAGCTGTGTGTTGGTTTGTGTGTGTGTGTGTGTGTGTGTGTGTGTGTGTGTGTGTGTGTGTGTGTGTGTGTGTGTATTTAGGGTGTGTATGCATGGCATGTATTCAGGTATCCAGGGAGGATATGTGTGATAGCTGCCAACTTTGTTCCACCATATGGGGCCTGGCTTACGATAAATCCTGTATCTTTTTTCGGAATCCGACAAACATAAATACCTGTAAACATAAATACACACATTTCCCTACAAGCAGGAATTGAATCTTTTATCACTGTCTATATAAAAAAATCAAAATGGCTGCACTTTATTCTGCTTGTCTTGGATGCAATATTTGAGGTTGATAACCCGGAGAAACCCACTTTGCTGACAGCTCTGTTGGTTTCCATGACAGCAGAGATTCGGCCTTGAGAAAGAGAGGGTCTGTCTGTTGCTATGGTGAGAGTGTGGACGTGTGTTGCTAAGGTCAAACAGTCTGCTGCTGGGAAAAATAAATAACTAAATGACTATTCAAGTTAGATAGATGGATGAATAGAATAGATGGAGAGACTATATGAGCAAATGGAAGGATAGATAAATGTAAAGACTGATGGACAGACAGCAGGGCGTACGGACGTGCAGAAAGAAGAAATATACTATGGATATGCCCTTTAGATGTTTATTTGATGAACTACAAAAGGATCTAATGGACTACTTAATTCCTAGTTTTCTCATGACGTCACAGCCATAAAGGAGCGGCAACCTGGAGGGCAAAACAAGGCTTTCTTCCTCAAATCAAAATACTACTACTGTTGTTCACCCGGATGCACTAACCGGGGAGGAGAGACAGCACTGGGTTTAGCTTCTACAGAATCCCTGCTGAGAAGGACAACCCAGAGGGGAGGAGATTGTGGAGCTGTGTTAATAGACAGGTCTCCTTCCCCGGGGAGGGCAACGAATGGCAGCCATCAAGGTACACACGTCATACAGCAGCAAACGCTTAATCAAAGGTACGTAAACACTGGACATTTGAATTGTTGTATTTTTTGTCATTCTATCTTTTCGGAATCGTTCTGACATGGTTTCTTTTTCGTCTATATCTATATAATATACATGCGGCGGGAGCTGTATATTGATCGCAAGGTGCCAAAACTAGGAGTTTGTTCAAATATCTTTGTTTTTCTTATTTTGTTAGGTGAATAGGTCTGAATATTCCTGCCCTGAAACAGAAAACAGGCCTGTGCTATGTTGGAACAGTGTTTCCCCTCCTGTTCTCCGCAACAGCCATATGTGGCTTGGCGAAGCAAAGTGATTGCTTAACCACACATGCACAGCAGTAGGCGGGTCATATCTAACAATACGATTGCCTATTGACAAAACTGATTTATATCACACTTACAATTGAACTGATTGGCCAAGTGATTGACTTTGACTTGAATTCACTTTTCCAGCACACATTCGTGTTTATATGACTGTTAATGATGTATTCATTATGCACATATATAACGTATTTTTATCACCTCAGTATTGTGTAGTTGTAACCCATTAAATTAGTGGGGGTTACAGAAAGATGGCTGTATTGACAAATGTTGTTGGATAGATAGAGAGGCCAGACAGAGCGACCTTGAGGTCAATGGTAAGGTCAGGCTCATGATATCTTAAGACAAACACACACACATGCGCACACACACAATAACAAACAATCACTTGGGATTGAGGATGCGTGTCCATAGTAGTGTTCTGATTGCGTAACTCAAAGTATATTATACTGTGTGTGTGTGTGTGTGTGTGTGTGTGTGTGTGTGTGTGTGTTTGTCTGTGTGTGTGTTCCTGTGAGTGTATGTGTGGAAATGCACACAGATCCCGGTTGCATTGTCGCTTTCCCAGGGAATATCAATGAGCCCTGCCACAAATTATAGTCCACTCCAGCATCCTCTCTCTCCTCCTCTCTCTCTATCTCTCCCTCTCTCGCCTCAGGCGTCATTGGCCTTACCACCATTGCATCTCCATGGCAACCGCGCAATGAAAATCATTGGAGGGATCCATCAGTTCCTCACCACCTCCTCACTGCTCAATTCAAACTCAGCCTCTCCTCTACACACACACACACACACACACACACACACACACACATTGACAAAGACACCATTCAATTCACAACACACATATCATCAGAACACCCACTGTCACAACACACACGCACACACAATACACACACACACACATACACACACACACACACTGTAACAACACACACACACACACACACACACACACACACACAGTCACAGCATATACAGTCACAACACATGCATTATCAGATTACAGACCATAATAACACATACAGATACTCACATCGTCACAACACTGACATCACCACAGCACAGACGCACTGTCTTGGAAACACTATATACATAATACATAATATAGACATAACATGTGTATATTATATCTATATACGTATACCACTGGAATATATAAAAGACTCACAAACCAACAAAAACACACAGGCATTCATTAATGCCTCCAAACCTTTGCCCTTTATCAGTCTTTGAGAATAGCTCTCGTAAATTAGTTCAAATAAAAAAGCACACCCAACCATGCCGGCAGACGTAGCCGGTGGGCACATAGCTTGTCCTCAGCTTATCGCAATGTTAGCCCTGCTGACCTTATGCAGACACACACACACACACACACACACCAGACACGGGCAGTGATCCTGATCTATAGGGGCTTGTGTCCCACATATGACCTGTCCCGAGGCGGTGGCCTAGATAAGGCAGATGGGAAGTTAGGGAGGGACGCCACAGATTTTGATTTGTGTTTAGATTGTTCAATGGGAGGGACATATCTGTTTCCTGCGAATAAACTGACCGGGCGGCCACGGTACGCCAAACTGGAAGGGGGGTTCGTGACCGTCTTATTATAGAAACGGTGACACATCGGCCATGAAGCCATGGCGACAGAGGGAGCAGGATACCAAATGAAATGGAAGAGGGAGAATGTCATTTTGTATCTACCAATATGGAAAATAATTCTGTTCTGTTTGGATTTAGCCAGCTCTCTATGCAGACTTGGTTTGTCTAGAAATCTATTTAAAAATAAGTAATCTGTTCATGAATAATTGGCACTAAAATTACTGTATGTATTGTGGACGACAGTGAAGACGAAAGGACTATTTAAAAGGGTTTGTAGTGGAACGTTCAATCATGTTAACACAGCAGTTAGGAGATGTGCAGGAAATATGGGTGTACAAAGACTCGCGGAGACAGAGCCACACACGCTGCTGGTGAGACTGCAGTTGCCAGGGTTACAGACGTCTCTGCAAAACCTCCAGCCGCCATCCCATAAACACACACACTCATAACGCAGAAAAATGCTGAACAGCGATATCTCTATGGCAATGGCGTTACCATGAGAGCGAGAAACTCAGAAGAAAGAGACACATATAGAGGCTGAAAAAGAAAGGAAAGATACGTCACCAAGATACATTTTGTGATTTTAAATGCTGCGATTATAAAATGCTTTAATCCATAGCGAGACGCAAAACAGCAGATTAAAGCTAAGGAGGCAATTTATTTCAGAATCATTTTTGTCATATTTGTTGAAATTATTGTATCTGTGGCTGTAACATGCCTGTAATAAGCATGTACAATCAGTTCCTTCGTCCCGAATGAAATGATTGGATGGTCTACCTACCTACCCAGCTACTTTTACGCACTCAGCCCATGCTCTCATTGTGCATGACCGGAGACTTCCACAAGGCTAGGCAGGCCTATTGCTGAAGCTTGAAAGCTAGTCGTGTGTTTTGGGTGAGTGGCTTTGGTGAAAGGCCTGAAGAGAGGGGTGGGATTTCTTCGGTTGAATACTCTCAAAATCGTGCTTACTCTGGCTGGTTTCTGCAAATCGACCTACCTAGCTTCAAGAAGAAGGTAAAGGTAAGGTATCTGACTCAAGGACGTTCACAGACAGGGGAGGGAACTCAGATCCCTGACCATAAGATATACTCTAACACATGTTCTATACGTCTATACTAAGTCTCATCTTGTGGACCGTTTCTGATCTTGTATGGATATCCTTTATTATTTTAATACTGGTTGTCTCCTCACATTCTATTTCATTTGATATATGAAATATAATTATCATCACAAAATACAGGCTTTTTCTTAAAAAATCTTTCTCATATCAATATTCAGGCAGAGACAGCCAGACAGACAGAGAATAATAAAGGAGGAACAGGGGATGAAAGAGAAAATAAAGAACAGTGGGGGAATGGGCAGACAAAGGCGGATCCACAGCAGCAGCAGCAGATAAAGCAGAATTATTAATGGCGGACTAGATTCTGCCTCACTTCTTCACTATCTGTCCCAGTCAGAGGCTCGTCGTGTCAGCCAGTCATCCGTCCCCGGGGGGCCCTCTCCTCAGCCAATCAGAGAGCTGCCTGACAGCCGTCGCAGAGACCCCAACGAAACCACTTATAAGCAATACCCCAATGGGCACTGGAGCACGGCGGAGATGAGCCCGTGTCGTTACAGGGCCCTGACGCCCCAACCTTGGAGAGCAGATGAGAGAACCACCCGATGCAAAATAAATGGTAAATTGTGTCAACAGTGTTGGTGTGCAGTGCTGAAAGGTGGGGTTTACAGTCGGCTGCTGTGTGCTGGCAGTACAAATTATACATGACAGTGAAGAAACCCAATGGTTGCTTCCAACTCCTTCTCAACTTCTTTTGTCTCGCTTAGGCCCATTTCGCACATGCAGTCTTTTCCGGCAATGTTACGGAAGATTTCCGAGATGGGGTCGTGTGTGAATGGGAACAGGGATTGATACTCCGAAAAATCTGTACTGGCAATTTGCCTGCTCAAGATCTACTAATATTTTGGTATCACACGTACGGCTACGTTTTTAATGAAAGCAGTCACATTGCAGGAAGAGGCACGGTAAGGGTTGAGTCGTCTCACAAAAGACACTTTCACGTTGAGCTAGTTAACCAATCGCAAGACACGGCTGAGGACATATGAAATTGGCGAGTGTTTGTCTTAACGCGCCGATGCTTTTCGGGTGATCCGATCATAATATCAATACAGCTTATTTTACTTGCAAACAAGCTCCTTATTTTCTGGGCAGGTTCCAAAATAAGGGAGCTCCTCTTGGCCACAAGTTTTAAAGCCGAAAAAGACTCGATAACAATATCAATACAGCTTCTTCTTCTTGCAAACAAGCTCAGTTTTTCAATAAGTTCTGGAAACTGGATAGGGTTTAAAATAAGGGCGCTCCTCTCAGTCTGAGAATATTATGGTGGCTGGCATCCACAAGTGCTATGCCATGTGTAACGGGCGCAAGACGGAAATGTTCCTGAACATAGCAGCATGTGAATGGTGTAAATCACTAGCGGTGCCTGCAATGTTATCCCCGTAATTTAGTGAAGGGGGGCGTTACTGTCTGTTTGCCTTCCAATCGACTGTATAGATCAACAATTGATGAACACAGCTAAAAGGAAAAAAAAAAAAACTGAATTTGAGATGTTACTTTTGCTTTTTTGAACAATCGAATGTAAGAATTCTGTCACTATTTAAACTCAAAGGCTTTCATTTGACATGGATGGCATGACTCCAAGGTCAGAGCCCTTTGCACGCATACACACGCACACACAAACGCACACCCACCATAGCCCTCCCTGACATGCTGTGAGTCTGGAGTCTGGAGGAGGTCTTTGGGGGGGGAGTCACTTCCTGTTGAATCACATCTCTCAACAGACACTGCTGTTGCTATGGTGACGGAGGTCATGTCAGACCACCCGACAAAGGCTGATCTGCAGAGACTCTCGACCCAGAACATTGTTTGAATGATACCAATCACTCATTACATGAAATCAAAACATGCTTTATCTAGACGTATTCCACTCTGTATGAGAATAAATGACAATAAATAAATGTATGAGAGACTTAGGATCAATGGGTAATTTAAGCATGTTGGTAGTTGATTGTGATGGTAATGATACAACTACTTTAGAGCCTACGTCTTTCCATTTTGGTTCTGCCAAGCATAGGTGTCATTTATACTGGCGACATGTCCCAAACACTTTTTAAAAGCATAATTTGTGAAAAATGTTCTGAAATCGCTTAACATTGTTAATGTCATGACTTCAGTTGGTTCTATTTTGTGATATTTTAGGGCAGTGACATTGGATATTGTTATCGCTGGGCTGACTGACAAATGTGCTTTCTACAGTAAATAGTAGTAGTAGTAGATACTTTGATTGACATTATGGGGCAGCTGTGGATGTATATGGATGACGATGTTGTGCGTTTTGTAGTGTTTTCGTATCGTCAGCTTTGTAGTAACGTGGGCTATGCCCTTCTAATGAGCGATTATGCAATTTATTTTGCGCCATAATGATCTCATCTGACCTCATGCTGATCCCCTCATCACATTGCCGGAAATCACACTATGATTGTTTACAAAAAAATGCTACAAAAAAATCCCACCACTGTCAACGCAAAGTGGCGCCCTTGTTGCCAAGGTATTAAACAAGAATATACAAGAATAGACTCAAACAGAGACAGCGCTCAGTTCACCAGTGCTTCTACCTTAAAATATACCACAAGATGTAAGGGGGGATTAGAGGAGTTATTGTAATTATAAGTAGAGGTGGATAAAAACTATTCGTCTGTGATCATCAAAATCCTCTAACAGGTATCAGTGTGAGCAAATCTTTTGACATGGCAGGAGAAATGGTGGAGGGCAGACTACAGACTACACACAAGGTGGTGGCTGCCAAGGAAAGAAACTTAAGGAGAGCCAAGAGACTTCTAGGTTTGGCACAGCAAAAGTTCAGAGGTCAGGCCAAGGAGCTTTGGCTTGAAATACATGGAGATATATAACACTGTGTGTGTGTGTGTGTGTGTGTGTGTGTGTGTTTATGCGTGTTTGTGTGTGTGTGCATGCTTGTATACATGTGTATGGATGAATGAATCAATGTGTCACACTTGTGTTACGCTGGCCAAACTAGTAATCATGTGAAAGGCATCTCCACTGGAGTATGTGCTTAAAGAGGAGCTGCCTCGTAACACCAGCCTTAAAGATAGCCCTGACATCATAAAGAATCTCAACATTAGCCTCATTGGTCAAGGGCTTTCCCTAATGCCCCGCCCTTTGTGACCAACAGCCAAGAGGGCCAATAGGGTTGTAGAACTCCAGGGAATGGGCTTGTGTGATGGTTTTACATGGAATCAGCTGGTCCTGGGAAAGCATGCACATTCTCTCTGGGTTTGATTACAGAGGCTTTAAATCTTTTTTAAATGCATACACACACACAAACACACACACGCACAAGAATGTGCACACACACACACACACACACACACACACACACACACACACACACAGGCGCACACTCGCACACACACACACACACACACACACACACACACACACACACACACACACACACACACACAATTACAGACACGCACACAACAACAAAAAATCCAACCAAAGTTGATTTCCATTTAGTAACAACTTTCCATTTAGTTGTCTTTCTGCCAAACAAAAACACATCATTGCCTCATGCAAAATGGTAGTCTGGTAAAAACTACTTCTAGTCCTTTTCCCTCTCACCGCTTCCCGTGCTATGCTAATATCCCCTTTTCCACTTGTACAAACCAGTAATCACAATCGTGTCATCTACTCTGTATGGACATGGCTGTTTTGTCAACAGCCACGCAAGCTGTGAGAACAGTTGCTGAGCGTGAGGCTTTTCTGTCCGCACTCGCTGACCTCGGCCAGATAGAGAGCTGTACGTGACACATGATATGGGAATAGCACTCAAACTGCAATTTGGCTTACGCTCCTTGGCTAATGCTCAGCTAGCCACTCTGCTTAGGTTCAGGTGAGGTGTATCAGTGATTGAGTGTGTGTGTGTGTGTGTGTGTGTGTGTGTGTGTGTGTGTGTGTGTGTGTGTGTGTGTGTGTGGTTGTGTGCGTGTGTGCTTGCATGCATGTGTGTGTGTGCGTCGGACATGCACGCAAGAGAGGAAGACACACAGACAGGGATTGGTCAAATGCCGAGAATGAATCTCCCTACAGGGATTACCTACAGTACATCTTCCTCACACGCGTGCATACCGTGCATTGTCTTTGTGCATTGCACTTAAACATACACGGCACACACTCACACAAGCTTGGGGCACATCCTTTGGGACAGCTCAAGGGCACGACAACACAACACCACTCGTGATTTAACCGGAGTTTGCGTGTAGGCCGGTCTCCAGAGAGCATGTTCTGGTCAACTTAAGTAAACATGTCTCTGCTGTACCGCACTCGCCGCCCCCCAGCACAGGTCCATTCCACCACTCACAAGCTACCTTGAGCCGGGGCGCCACATTCACTTCCTGTTTGGAAGTAGCTACATTTAGATGTAGAAAGCTGTTTGTGTGTGTGTGTGTGTGTGTGTGTGTGTGTGTGTGTGTGTGTGTGTGTGTGTCTGCTAAAACAGGCTATGGATTACTGGCTGGCTTGATGTGAAACCAGGCGAGGGGTATCACCATACACCTCATTCATGTTCCCCAGTCTTCATTCATGTACTTTGGTCGTGTAATGTAAGCAAGCATTTGCCAAGTTTCAATAATGTTTAAATTCAATTAATTAGATCTGGCAGACTGACTGAGAGGGAGAGAGTGAGTGGGAGAGAGAGAGAGAGAGAGAGAGAGAGAGAGAGAGAGAGAGAGAGAGAGAGAATACAGCAGGTAGAAAACAATCAACCACTGTAAATCCCAAATGCATATAAAGTATATTAATTTGTGTCCTGTGTGTGTTTGATGCTCTCAGTGTCATCGCAATGCCAATGTGTGCTCCATCACCCAATTTACCTGGCAAGAGTCAATTCATACATCCTCGACAGTTTTTCATGCTCATCCCTCATCAATGCATTATTTATATACAGATCAATTGTGAAACTTGTTGCTGTTTACCACCTAGGTCCCCTGTTTAGTGTTTTTTTTTAACCTTAACCATTTCCTGTTTAATTGTATATGTTCATGTCACTGGTCTGTATATGCTGTGCTTGTGATTGGTTCTGCTATCAGGTCTCTCTTGAAAAAAAGTTGCTTAAAAATGAGACTGAATGAAAATGAGACTAAAGAAAGTTAACAAAATATAGCCTGCATTTTCTATCCATATATGATCCAATATCATCATTTATAATCCATGTTAGATCACATGATATGCCATTAGTTAATATACTACCATCACTGGGCTCTGCTAATAAAGCAGCCAGTGCTGTGCTGAGTCACCCACTGCAGTGGTTCTAAATATAGCATTGTGGGTAATGTAGGCTGCTGGTCTCCCTATGCTTTACTCCCTGCCCCTGCCTATCTGTTCTCTGAACTCTTGATACCACACTGCCACAGATTTACTGTGTGTATTTGTGTGTGTTTGTTTGTTTGTGTGTGTGTGTGATGCGTGAATTGTGTATGAAGCATTATGAGAAGACATAGATAGATACACACTTGTGGCACACCCACTAACACACACACACACACACACACACACACACACACACACAGACACACACACACACACACACACACACAGTGACTTGTTTCCCCAGAGAACAGTGTTAGTGCAGGTCAGACGGACTGGCCAGAATCCAGAGTCTTTTCTGCAGCCTGTGGGAATCTCTCTCTCTCGCTCTCTCTCTCTCCCTCTCCCTCTCCCTCTCTCCCTCTCCCTCTCCCTCTCTCTCTCTCTCTCTCTCTCTCAGGCAGTTGGAGCAAAGAAAAGGAGGGAAAAGAAATAGAGAGAGAATGATGGGTAAATACATATAGAGTGACCCAAATGTGTGTGTGTGTGTACGAATCATGTTGGGTGTTTCCCCAAAGGAGAAAATGACAAGAGAGAGACGGCGGACGAGAGATAGGGAGAGAATGTGATGTTGAATGTTGAGGATGAGGGAACTGGCTTGTGCAAATGTTTAGAAGATCAGAAGAGGAAAAATATGGACAGGAAAACAAAGATGAGATGA
>NC_140282.1:11783488-11808488 GCF_964030765.1 Micromesistius poutassou
TAATGCCTATGTGTGTAAGTGTAGCTCCATCCAATCTACTCTTAATCTATTTCTGCTTCTGTTTCCCACTACGATGTGGTGTGTGTGTGTGTGTGTGTGTGTGTAGCGTCTGGAACTGAATGATGAATGATCTGAACACACTGGTCACTCACCGACCATCCCCACTGCCGTCTCCAAGCATGGAGACGTTTCCTTCTCGTCTGTACTTTTCTGTCTCTTTCTGCCTCTTTGTCTCTCTCTCTCAGTCTCTCGCTCTCTGACGATGACGTGACTCTGTCTCTCGTTCCGCAGTTTGGCCCGTCCTTCGCTACCTTCCGTCCCACTCTCTCTCATTCTGGCTCCACCAGACCTCTCTCTGTCATTCTTCCTGTGCCTGCGTCCCCACCATATAATTGCTCCCCCGGATCCTGCTCCTCTTCTCCCACATCAAAGGTTCCTATCTGGAAGGTTTGTTCCTCCCCATTACGCTTCCATTTCACTTTCTAAATGCATTTAATTTCATTAATTATTACCATTAACATAATTTTACATTTCATTTTTTTAACTGACTCATAACTCCAGCCCTTCACTTTAATTTTCCACTCACACGCTCATGCCAACATGCTCTGTTTGCATGATTATTCTGTTTCCACTCCGTCTCACTCACTTGTTTTTCAATCCCCTGCCTTGCGGGGGATTGGCTGAAACACAACAGGCCGTGGAGAGATGACTAATCAGAGCAAAAAAAACAAATGATTCTGACCAATCAGAACGACAACCACAAACAATACCCCAAAACAACAGGTATAACTCCTCACCCGCACGCACAAACTCACTCGTTCCAGCGCTCACACACACTCAAGAAGACGCCAGGCCACATTGCCCCGCCCCTATACTCTGCACTCACGATGAAGGGCCTCAAACTGCTGGATAGTGGACGGGTCTGTCGCACACTATCACTCGCTACCTCCATGTCGCTAACCCCGCCTACCTCTTCAGGATTGGTCCAAAGCAGGTCAGTACGAGCAGCCGGTTGCCGCGGCAGCAGTCCAGAGGAGAAAGGAGCCCCTTGATAGGCTGAGGGAGCAGGAGTCGTCTCCAGGCAACCAGGGCTACGGTTCAGGCTCCCACCTCGACCCTGACGGACAGAGGGCCCGGATGCACCCGGGAAACATGGCCGCCAAGGTAACGCCGACAAAGCGGAGGCAAATAATAGATGGAATAATAGTGGAAACATGGTAATAAACTGCAGCTGCAAAGTGTGTCTCATGTGTCTCGATGTTGCAGTGGGGGGAGAGTGTTGGCAGAACAGAGGGTGAGCGTAGTGGAGGACAAGGTTGAACTTGGCAAGGTTGTGCATCTGCTCAACCAGATCCCTTTGTCTGCTATAACAGCTGGTTCACATCCTGCTGGCTTTGGTTCAGCTTATTTGCCGTATTATAATCACACATGTTCCATGTTTAACCTGGAAAATGAATTGTGAAAACATCCATTTAATTCCTCACTAGTAGAAGTAGTTGCTAGTTACTACCAGCAAGCTATTAGCCAGCATATTTTCATTTTGAAGAACACTTTACATTGGGTTCTTCACACAGGCTCTGGGTGTGGCTGTGGAACTGCTTGGGACATAAAGCAGCTTGAATAAATCAAACGAAATGTAGCTCTGTGTTTTCAGTATGAAAACACCTGACCAACTAAGTCACTCACATGCTCACACAAGTTAAACAGGGTAGATTGTGTGAATGTGTGACTGTGTGGAACGTGTAAATGTTGTGCTGGGTTGCCTCAGCTTTTTCCCCAAGACAATTTCTATTCGTGAATGTGGTGTGCTCCCAAAATAATTATAAACTGCACCCCACTGTTTGCAGTATCCCGATGGGCTCCGGTGTTGTTTGAGACGTATACACGCTGTGTGCTGGATTGCCTCTGCTCCCCCTCCCCCAGCACGGTGACGACGTGTCCCCAGCCGCCAGCGACCTGGCCATGGTGCTGACCCGGGGCCTGAGCATGGATCAGCAGAAGAGCAGCCGGGACTCCCTGCAGTACTCCAGTGGCTACAGCACCCAGACCAACACCCCCTCCTGCTCCGAGGACACCATCCCCTCGCAGGGTAAGACGGAGACAGACGCTGGCCGGAGGTTGGATCACGAAGGACATTGGTGGTGGTATTTAAGAGAACCCCTTGAGGATGACATAGACAGGACTCCGTGGATGACATGGGTTAATTCCAATTCCAAACGACATGCATGCAAATGAAAACAGTATTTGCTACTACGCTATTTTCTTTAGAAGAATTCCTCCCACTGCCTTCATAAACAAATTCTCATGTTTTTATTTTCCTTTCGGCTCCACCAGACTACGACTGCTACTCTGTGAACGGCGACACGGAAGCCCAGGAGGCCCAGAGCGACTTCGACAAGTCCTCCACCATCCCCCGCCACTCCAACATCGCCCAGAACTACCGGCGCATGATCCAGACCAAGAGGCCCGCCAGCACGGCCGGGCTGCCCAGCGGCGTGATGGGCGCCGGGGGCTCCGGCACCCCGGGCACCGCCACCATCCGCCGCACCCCCTCCACCAAGCCCGGCGTGAGGCGCACGCTGTCCAGCGCCGGGCCCATCCCCATCCGGCCGCCCATCGTGCCCGTGAAGACGCCCACCGTGCCGAGCGACCCGCACCCCCCGGGCTACGGTGCCAGCGGCGGCGGGGGAGGCGGCGGCGCGCCGGTGCGCGTCGGCAGCGAGGAGTGCGTGTTCTTCGCCGGCGCCGAGGAGTCACACGGTGCGCTCGACTACGTGAAGGCGTCGCCCAAGCGTCTGAGCCTGCCCAACACGGCGTGGGGCTCCGGGGCGGGGCTGGAGGTGTACATGCACCAGCAGCAACAGCAGAGGGCCGGCGGGGGCGGCGGCGGCGGCGTCACGGAGGAAGAGCAGATGATGGCGGCCAACCGCCACAGTCTGGTGGAGAAGATCGGAGAGCTGGTGGCCAGCGCCCACGCCCTGGGCGAGGGGCAGTTCCCCTACCCCTCCCTCCCGGACGACACAGGGCCCCCAGGGGACGGGGGCCTGGGGGGGGCCGAGGGCCCGGCGGGGGCGGAGGGGGAGGTGGAGGGCGCCGGGGGCGACATGCTGACCACGATCAGGAGAGGCGTGCGCCTCCGCAAGACGGTGTCCAACGACCGCTCGGCGCCCCGCATCTTGTGATCCGAGCGCAGGCCAGGGAGCCGGTGTTCAGCCGATAGGGGATAGGTGTTAGGTGTTGGTGTGACGCGATCGGCCGCCTTGTGCACACATACACACACGCACACACGCACACACACACACGCACACACACACGCGCTTGTAATGTAGAGAGATCTATGGTATAACAAAACATGAAAAAAAAATACAAAAAAACATAGACGAAAAATAAAAACAAGTTGTTAGAGTAATAAACAGTCTATTAAAAGGATGATACTGATGATATTAACATAAACACCGGTAAACCACGATGATAATTCAAGTTAAACACCAACCATTGACAGGCTTCTAGCTGGCCGATATAGCTCTTCCGACACACTTGTCACTGCGTGTGTTGGATGCATGTTTGTCTTTTAACACCTGTAGATGGAGAGACTGGCAGGCCGGAAGGTAAAAAAAAAAAAAACGAAGATGAGAAAAGAAAAAGAAAGATTGACAGACAAAGAGACTTATTGCCCCCTGTCGCCACCCTGGGCAACCACATGCCCACGTCACAACGCGTGGGATGAAGGTTGGAAAAGGCAGGTGGGAGGAAGAGAGTGAGGGAGAGGGAGGCTGGGTGTTGGCTTGGGGGGGGTCAGGGCAGGTCAGGGTTCAACTGGGAATAGCTCCGGCTGGATGGGAAAAACCCGAAACTGTCCCGGAGCAGTGATGCACTGTAGTAGCCCACTGAGGACTGAGGCATTGTGGGTATTAGCGCGGGGAGCTAGCGCACATCATTGTACAGGACAAGTGTTGGCATTGAGCCGCGCTAGTACCCGCTTTCCCCTTACTACGTCAGCCCTGCTGGTACGTGTGTGTGTATGTGCATGTGTGTGTAGGTGAGTGTGTGTGTGTGTGTGTGTGCGTAGGTGTGTGTGTGTGCGAGGGGGCCGGGTACAGCTCTGCTGCAGGACAGCTGGTCACCCAATGTTGGCAGGGCTTTTTTCTCCTGTGTGTCGTACTCTGTATTTCCTGTTTTTATTGTTGCATCATTACCTTGTTACCACTGTACGGAAAAACGTTACAAGAATTAACCCAGGCGTATATATATAAATATATATTCATATATATTTTCTAGAACCAGAAAGAAAATGTTAATAAGAAATGGAGCAATAAATGTGTTTTATTTTCTTGTTTGGCAGGGGAAGGATGGAAGGAAAGGGTGGAAGACTTGTACACGAAGGTTGTGGTTTCTCTTTTGATCGATAACATTCAGGCAATCGTGAGGAATTATGAAATCTCTCATGGAATCATGTGTTGATAAATTCTCTCCCTCCTCTCTTCATTCGCTTGAGTGACGGGTGAAGGAAAAAAATGTTAAAGTATTGATGGTTTTTACCTCCAGCGGCCACTAGGTGTCAACATTGTGTTGCACGTTGGACAGCGAGAATGAAAGAATGACGATAGAGCAAAAGTTTGCTGTCTGATAGACTGATTCTTTTAACACCCAGGATGAGAAACATATAATTTGGTTTGCAGCATTGATGGGAGTGGGGTTGAAAGATACAGAAAGTGACATGGAATGGCTCAATTGGAAATATTGTGGGATACAAGGATGGATAAGGAAGGACGTTTGGTAATAATGATGTGCCCTCATGGGGTATCTGAAGGTTTGAACAGAGACATAGTTAAGCCGTTTGAAAATATATGAACGACAATCTGCTGGCCCAGATCGGTTCAAGTTAAAGTCTCTTATTTTATCATTTGTACCTAGTATTACATTACCATAGGCGGCCATTACAACACTGTGCCAGTGGGTTACTAATGAGCAGGGCGAGGATAGATGGACCCGTTTCACATTAGTATCAGAGCGGGGTACATTCAGGTGTCCCTCTTATCATGAAGATTGCAGCTGTGTCTCACACAAACACGTTTCGGATATTGACTAGTGTTCAAGGGCACACGTCTTGTTTGCCAAACATGAGATTGCAAACAAATAAAAGTTCAATTTAATAAACCCATAATTGGCACAATGAGATACACCTGTGTGCACACCACTGTGACCCTGACCGTGGAAACGCGTCTTCGAAGTTTCAGCCCACTGTAGAAACAATGAACTGACAGGTGGAGTTGTTGTGTGTTTTGTTTAGAGTGCACACTAGTTAGGCGACCGCGCAGGTTTTGGAAACAGAATGTTCTCGACATGTCCAGCTCTGTTCATTAGAGGCTAGAAATTGCTTGACTTTGGATATGTGAGAAGAATATTTATTTGTGTGATGGAGAGCCTGATGGATTCAGCTCACTGAGGAGAGAAGAGAAGGAGGTTATTTGAGTTGGCGCAGAAAAAGGCTGTTAGAAGAGATGAAAAGATGTCAGCGGGCGTGTGTGTGTGTGTGTGTCTGGGGGGAGGAAGGGGGGGGGAGTTTGGCAAGGAGCATTTTCACTGCCTGTTCATACAATATGGATGTGCTGTAGTTGTGAGCGAGTGTTGGGCGGGCAAACAGACTGGCTAAAGAGGTTTTTGTTTTGTATGGAGATATGAAGTAACACACGGAATTACATTTTGTTGCATCTCTTTTAAGTTATGTGTGTAACTGTTTGGCTCTCAAGTCAATTCTTTCTTGTTTAAAATGATGTAAAAACAGAAACAAAAAAAGAGAGGTAAAAAAAAGTGCTCTGGGTGTAAGAGAAGCGCGTAAGCAAATGTAAAATATGGATGTAGGATGTGCGATCAGTGCCCGAGTGTCTCTCTGTTGACCGTTGAAGTGTAGGCTATAGCAAACTCTGCATTAACACAAACACACGCTTTCCCAAAACGTGATGGGCTTTTTTTTATTTACCGAACTATGGCTTGTTTCACATTGCTCTCTTAAATGTATTTCTCTAACTTTTCTTTTTCTTATTTTTGCCGTAAATAGAAGCACCAAAACCACAGAAATGTCTGCGTGTTTTTGTTTTCATAAAAGAAGGGGGGGGGATATTAACTGAGGACACATTTCCATGAGCCTTTTGGCATCACTCCTTGCTTGATCTCAGAGTTCAGCCTTCGCATAGGGGTTGGGTTCTCCAACACAGGATCGATGCAAGAGACACAGAGGTGTATTATAATGCTGTGTAGGACAACATGAGTCAGGTGGTGGAGTGCTTTTGTTCTGCTATCAAGTTGAGTCACTTTAAAAACATCAGCTCAGGTCACAGTCAACAGTACACCTATTGACACTGAACCGCAAGATCCAAGAGAAAATCACAACAGATACATGATTTGGTTTTCCAATGTTGCCTATTTCTTGGGTCTTGTTGCAGTGCTAACTCTTTACACACAGACAACCGAACTAACATGGAGCCCCGTACTTTTTTTTCATGTCACTCTTCAAGGCCTAGCATCAGTATTCTACAGATAATACAGGTGTTTTCACCAAATTCTAGGAATCTGTTTGAGTCAATTGCCATTCACACAGATCGCTAAGCCCAAAAGGTGGGAGTGGGACCACTATAAACTAAAGCCTTGTTCTATTACTTTATCTTTGCTTGGTGTTCATTACCTGTGCCATGACTGAGAACAGACACCAATGCCACAGCTAAAACTGCTATTTTCCAGATGGCATTGAAGGTTTATAGTAACACAATGAGGGCAGGCGGATAACTCAATTTATGTTTCACTGTGCTGAACAAACCATAAATATCCTGTCATAGCGAGCTGAAACACCTGTACCTCGTATTACATCTGGGCAGAGTGGGCGGACAAACGGGCAATAAAGCCAAACAAAAACAATGAGCCGAATGAAAACAGGTATTTCAGAAGGGAACGTCTAGTAGACATCCAGTAAAACACAGCCACGGACACACACTGTCTCCCCCTGCAATCAGACATATTGACACCCACCAGAACCAAGCTTTTAACTTCCTTCTGACACACACACACAAACCCTGTTCAGCTGTACCGGGGTGAGCCTTTCTATATGAATTAGACAAGTTTGTCATTATAGAAGTATATAGAGTTCTCTTTGGCTGTGCACCAGAAGCCCGCTGGCCCTTCATGACTAATGAAAAACAAAAAAACACTCAGAAGTCTTTATTCCACTGTGGCCCACTGTGAATATGTCCTCTCTCTGTCGCTCTCCCTCTCCCTCTCTCTCCATCTCTTGTGTCTTCTACCTATTTTCATCTGCCTGCTGCTGACTTGACTCATAGCAAGTAAGCTGCTTCTGCTTCTTCAATCTACATTGTGTTTCTCTTGATGTTTTATTATTTGTGTTTGTGTGTGGTATGACCACTATGGGTATGATAGTTGTGGTGGATGGTTATGGGTAGAGGTGCGTAGTTCTACGAGCCGCACAGGCTTTTAATTAGCTGTGGTTCTAATTAGGAACCTCTTTTACCACATGGACGCGCAAGAAAGAGCGCACGCGTCTGACGTTGACTCGACTGTTGTGACGTCAATCAGTTTTCCCTCTTGAACTCTGGTCGGGACTGGGGACGACATTATCTATCGGTGAGTTTGACATATCGCTCACCTGTATGCGTTTTTCTTTTAAAGAAAGCCACCACGCTACGCTGCTATTGAATCTAGTTCCACAACGCCTTGTTTGTTTCAGTGCTCGCAAAGAAAGAAGAATGTGGATTATGACAGTGTTTAGCTTACCAAGTACCCACTGTCCAAAGTTGCATAGTTTTGTATTAAAATCAGAGCCGCCGTCGTGTCACAAATGTTTTGAAGGCTCAAAGTAAAAACAGGCCTTATCGTAATAAAAAGCAAAAATACAAATGTCAGCAAAAGTTCAAATAACATGCCACTCATCTTCGCAGTCCGTCAAGGGAAAATATTGCAATATTTTTTTAAATTTCACCTCTTCCACCAAAACATCTCCAAATCATTTATTTCAAATATTTGTTCTTGACAGTACTATTTTTCCCCAGACTAGTTCATCTGAGGAGTCACATTAATTATCTACAGCAACCTTGTCTGAAATCCTCCATTCCTCGACCGTGGACCCATCCACTGTGCCAATGTGTGTGTGTGTGTGTGTGTGTGTGTGTGTGTGTGTGTGTGTGTGTGTGTGTGTCTATGTCTGTCTGTGTGTGTGTGTGTGAGTTGCAAACGTTCTGCTCCACTGTTCTTCCTTCTCATCCCTTTAGTTGTCTGAGTCACTTGGGTGATAGGTTTTACACAAACACGTATACACACACACATACACAGACGTCCACACACTGCATGTGGGCCTATCTTCGTCTCCCCAGGGGTAGATGTGGAGAAGTGATCCACATCCACGGTCACACCATCATAACATAGTAGCTGGGATGGCTTTGTGGTGCCAGTGTCATGGAAACTGTAATGAATGTCTGTTACGCACACTCTTGGCTCTCTGCGGTAATCTTTTCTCTCTTCGTCTGTCACTCTATCTATCACTGTCCTCCTCCATATGTCTCCTTCCATGTAAGCCTGAATGGTCAGCCTCTGTCTGAACAAAATCTCATGAAAGATTAATAGACCAATTATACCAATCGACCACTGAAGCGTTGACCTCCACACTGGGGGCTATTGCGTGAACCTGTGCATTCTATACTCGGTACATACTGTTTGTTCTTCCTCTACCTGTTTGCGTTCTGCTGTGTGTCTGCTGCGGGCCCTGTACTCTCTCTCTTTCTGTCCCCCCCACTCTCTCCTATCTTGCTCTGCTTTTTATCCCTTCAACTTTATTTATTGTGAGTTTATTTACAAACCTTTTTGTTTTATTTTCTTTCAGCCTTGGTCGCCGATGGGGAGTTTATAATTTGTCTTCCTTTTCATAAAGTGATTCTTAATTTTCCATTTTTTTGTTAACTTAGTCACTGCTAATGTAACAAAATGCACTGTGATGATTCCAGTATTAATAAAAGTTGTACTTAAACTGTGCTCTAACGAGTGGCCATTGTGTTTCTATTAAAAGAAGAGGAAAAGAAGAACCGAGGGTTTCTAAGGAAGAAATCGAGTTGAATAAAATGTTTGATAATAGCATGAGTAATCGTGATAAAATAAATTAATCACATACAAATACAACCTTTGCTGACTAAATTAAATATGTTCAAACATCCTTTAATTTTTCGTTGCTCAGATTTCACTGTCAATATGTCCATTACCATGTTATTGGTGGGGTCAATGAAAGTTATGTCTACATTTTATTTGGGGTCTTTGCATCAACAGCAGGTGGCGATATTGCAACTTCTTACTCAGGAACAGTTTCTAAATCTCTCGTACCCCGAGGCTCTTTGGATTCAATGATCCAAAACAGAACAGTCCTGTAAATAGTGTCAACTCATTGGCATTATTTAAGTGATAGGGGGCTTATTTAAGTGATAGAAAAACAAACACTTGAAATTAACAATGAACTTGCATTGTATACCGAGTTGTATTCCCGCAAGGTCCACTAAAACCAACACATAGTCTTATATATCTGTTGGTTGTTGGGTGGACTTGAATATTTTCACTTTCTTTGTAGCCTATGTATGTTCTTTGTACACTGGCCGTTCAATACTCTTTCATCGGTTGAAAAAGCACGCACACAAAATAAACAAACAATTGAGTGTGAAATAATGAGAAGTGTGGTCTGTGAGACACATCTTAGACGTCTTTTGCGTGCCGAGGGGATAACGAAGGCAGCGCAGGCACATCGGCACACAGCAACTACTAGACACTGGTCCGACCAGCAAAGATATACTCCCTGCTCTTTTAACATAGCACTTCCTCAGGCATCACTACCTTATTGTAGTTTTGCCTTTCAAGACTGCTTCCATTATCAGTTTGAGCTTTTTGCACTTGTTATTTCGGGCGTGGGCTTCAGCCGGCTGCTGTTTCGATAGGGCCAACTAGGCCTACCATACCAGCCGTAGCCTCTAAAATACTAACCCCCTATGAAGAGCCATCCGGTTAAGTCTAAATTAATCCTGTGCGCCCGTCTCTATTAAGCCATGGTGACAGAACAAGGACAGGCTTATATTACTTGAGACCAACTCCCCAGCCAGCCTGCGTAGAACCACACAAAGACTTTTTTAATTAAAAATAAGTGGGCCACAATTAATCTGAGGAAGACCATCCTCATTCAAACCCACAGTGGTATGAGACTAAAAGCATGACGTACTGCAACTGTGTGTGTGTGTGTGTGTGTGTTCATCCGCAGGAAAATTGTGGGCCGGTGAACATACCCCACCGGTTTGCTCTAGTGGTCCTGCGACTCTAATTAAATGTCGAACCGATATGCCGTCAAATTACACGATGAAAGGCTCACCTGTGGTCTTCTCTTAGCCTGAGAGAACCAGCTTGTTGCGCCAACACACGGCATTGTTATCCTCATTTAATTGTGGCTACGACCCATTGTGTTAGCAGAGGTGTGTTTTTTAATGTCTTTCCCATTCTACAAAGGCAGGGTTTATTACGCTCTAGTCTGGGATTTATATCAGGAAGTGCAAACAAAATTGAGCTCTAAATTTAGCCCATTAAGCGCTCTTTTTCTTTTCATTTTTTCCACTCTACCCTTTAGCGACACCGCTCTATTTGTTGGCACCTATTTCCTACTACACTTTCACCCAATGGTGAAAGTGTAGTAGGAAATACCCAATTCTTCCAAAACATTCCTCAAAATATACTGACCATTACAAGCCAGATACAAACCTGGTTCTATGCAGACATACCCATTCTTTTTAGTATTAGCGTTATATGAATTGTAACGTTTAAGTCTAACATCTAAAAGCAAGATCAAAGTGAAATTCCGCCGCTGCTGAGAAAGAAGTCCCCCAAAATGTAATGTGATCATTGCGATACAAGGATAGTTTTATTTCTAATATTATTCTATCAACACAGACATTTACATCTATAGTCAGGCATTATAATTGGTTTGCATCGGGTGTACTTTGGAGTGGGTAAAACTGTTTTTATTGGCAGGCTAGCAGTTCCCCTCGACTTGCGCTAGCCTAGCACCAGCGATTTCTGCAACTAGAAGGACTGAATGAAAAGTGTTGAAAACGGTCTCCAATGATAAACTTAAACTCACTTGGAAATAAGACCCGATGTCCAAAATCCTGAACTATCCCTTTAATAGTGCACTTCGGCCATTTAAGCAATCATCATGACTTGTTTTTTTTATTTAAAATAATGGTCTGAGGGCAAGTTGATCACTCTGAGAGATATGTTAGCACACAGACATTTGGTAGTGATGACACAGACGATAACCTATGAAAGCAAAACACCCTGCTTCATTTACTTTTTTCATGTTACACATCCAAAGGGAATGCAGTCAAACCCGTAGCCTCGAGTCCCAATCATTCACTTATTCATAGTCATGGACAGCCCCCAGTGCCAGACAGAACAGCCCCTCCTGAGTGCCCTCAAGGCCATGATCCCCCCCCACACATGTGTGAGGGGTCTTTCCTCATCCTCGGTGTGTATTGACTTTTATCTGTCGATGAGTGCAATGGCATGGAAAACTGCATATTTATTTATGATGTAAGGTATACTGTCCATATAGACCACCCATCCCCATATGGACACGGTGAATTCAAGTATACTGGAATGATCAATTAGGAGGCTGTAGGCTCCATCTCGTGGTGCCTCACCGAGTGGCTCTGAAGAGTTTGAGTTGAACTTCTTCCTGGAACTACACCCTACTGATCCAAATCTGACCTTCATTTCACCCGATACGTGTGTGGGGGCCCCCTTTTGCTGAGAGACTCAAAGTTTCCATATATTTTCTACGTATTCAGATCAATTTATAGCAACGGCTTGTGTTTCCAATGCCTTTCAATGGAGCATTTGATGATGCTTTGTGAGCCTTTCCTGTGGAGCACCTAAATCAGTAATTTTAGTAGACCTTAAAACGTCCTGCTTCATTTAAAAGAGACCAGATGTCTCCATCTTATTCACAAGTCATTTTTGGCTCCCATTAATGGTGTTTCTTTTAAAATGGAATTGCATCACTTCCGGTTGGGCTAGAAACACCAAATTGATAATATTGTAGGTCATTTAGGCCGTCTTTCTTTTAAGACAGACCCATGTCTCTATCTCATTCCAAAGAGTGCTAGATAGCCCACAAATTCCATCACTTCCTGTTCCCGGCTACAGCATCCAAAAATATTATTTTAGTAGCGCCCTCATACACATATAAGTGGCTAATAGGAGTACAACAGTCCTTGCTCACTAAATAATACAGTTGATAATCGAGAGTATGTGTGTTCCATATTTATAAATCTGGTTCTTTATTCCTGGTTTCTATATGTTTTGCAGCTTGCCATGGTCATTGCACTCCAACAGAAATAGTCAATACACACTGAGCATGAAGAATAACCTCTCACACATGAGATGTTTATTGCCGCGGCACCACTCGGGGAGGTGCTGTTCTGTCTGGCACACATTAGGATATGTTTAGATTTCCTTTTTAATATGACACTTTACATATTAGAACTCAAACTCATAAGCGAACTGTTCTTACATTACAGACATTATTGTATCTCATCACAGCGTCCCATTCCTATAACCAGAACCAAGAATCAATCATTTTGGGGGTTTTCAGAATATTGTGTTCATATAACATTGACATTTACATGTCATTAAGGAACAGGTATGAGTTAGACATCTAAGGATCCCATTACCTTTCGGCCCAGGAGTCAAATACGCTTTCCACTCTCCTTTCCCATTAAATCTCTACTTTATCTGTGTTTTTATGCCTTTGAAATGAAAATGCCTGCTCAGGATTCCTTCCCTTACATACCCCATACGTACCTGTGCTCTTCATCCTTACAATTTAGTTTGACGTATAAATCTGTTCTGACAGGAGTTTATGTCATGTTGTAGAGGTGACAGTGATCATTCATCATCTTTTAAAATAGCTAGCTTTATATGGGGTCATACGCAATCTAGGACGTTGCTTGACATTGAAAAGCTTGTAATGAATTTTAAAATTGGGTGAATGCATCTAGATATGGTTGGCATAACCAGATGCGAGCCAGCTAGTTTGATTGGCTGTTATTCCTCAATTGAACAACGCAGACTATATAACAAGAGTTTATATTGTTATGTAGGTTTATGTATTTAAAGAAACTGCCACTTAAAAACTAACCATTTAATCACATGGCCATGTGAAAATACACCAAGCGCTCTCTGCAGTTGGGTTAAAACAAGGACTGAGCATTTGCAGTGCCCTCAGGTTTAAATGTCACATCTGATATAAGTCACTTCCATAACACTATTCAATGCTTGGCTTGCCTGCATCCTACAAAAAAAGTGCATCTGCAAGACTTACAAAGAACAGCCAAAGCTCATAACACCACATAGCACGTTGGCTCAGTCTGCAGTAATTACATTAGGAGGATTGCCTTTGCTATGTAGATGAAGCTGAGCGGCAAATTAAAAGGTAAAAATAGGTTTTGTCAAGGGAAGAATTACTAAAGACAAGAACATCTGGAGTTCACTAATGCAAGGTGTGACTTTGCAAACCTTTTCCACCTCTGTCCCTCAAACATCATTGGTGTTTCCTATCATCAATTCTGTCTTATTTATTATTATTATTATTATTAAAAAATATATTGCAAATAATTCTTAGTATTTGTATTGTTATTAATTCTTTGGATACTCCTGAGGATAACCTCAAGTCTAATATACAGGTGAAAACGTCACCAGGTTTTGGTGACATCTCCTACTTCCTGTGTGTGTTCTGTTGGGTTGTGCACAGGACTTACTCTGGCTGCTTAATGCTCCCCCCATTCCGCCTTTGTTTTCTAAAGTAATCAGCAGTGGTTCATTCTTTGCCAAGACTTTTCAGAAAACGTGGAGCCCTGGTATGTGCCAGTACATTGGATCAGTGTCTGCCGGGTAGAAAGTCGACTCTCCCTTTTGACAACTGTGTGTGCGGCACCTCATGCCTGAGCAGGTGGTGGATTTCTTCCCCTCACCCTGGCTCACCTCTGTGCCGTTCTTTGGCTGGGCTGAGTTGTAAGCCTTGTTTTTTTGGAATATGCGCCTTGGAGATTTTCCCCATGCCTATTATATTGTATATATATATATATAGTATTAATTTTTATGTTCTACTTGCCTGATCGCCCTACCCAGTACCACAACATCCATGGACTGCTTTACCGAGGCCACCCAAGCAACTGTGACAAACAGTTTCAAGTGTAATTGGCATGGTACCATCTATATAGTTGATGGATGGTTTTGTTTCATAAAAGCTTTTTCAAATGTAATTAGCATTAAACGGGCAAACAAAAAGACAACCACAGCTGCACAAATATATTGATAAGATTGACCAGTGATGTGCATCGCTCAGAAAAAGAAGGATTTACATCAGATTGAACAATATGTGTGTGTGTGTGTGTGTGTGTGTGTGTGTGTGTGTGTGTGTGTGTGTGTGTGTGTGTGTGTGTGTGTGTGTGTGTGTGTGTGTACACGATTCGCTTGGTTATTAAGCCACAACGGCACGTTTAATCAAACATAAAGTATCTTTCTGTAAAAGAACTAAAAGATAATCGGCTGGACTCTCCTTTCACCCAAGCCAAGAGAGCCCTGAATGCACCTTGGAGCAGGCTTTTTAAGGTTTTAAGGCTTTTTAAGGGCCTCAGGTGCTCTGCATCACGTTGATTGGGATGAGGCCGGGTTGCCACAGTGTGTGCATGTGTGTGCCTGTGTGTGTGCGTGCATGTGCGTGCGTGCGTTAGGGAAGGGAGCCATTCATGTCATGTACAAATGTAATCTCCAAGGCGACAAGGACGGGTGTACTCACTCTGATGTCATGTTTGAATGTATACATTACCTCTAAAGGAGGGAGCTTTATGGGGACAGTGGGTCAGAAATGATGGCATGATTGGCACAGGGGTCTGGTGGCGTGGGGGGACTGGGTTACAAGGGTAAGTGTACGGTGGCTTGAAATGATTTCGAATCTTGGATAGAAAACCGAAAAATGAATAAAAAGTCTGTTAGTTTTTTTTGCATCCTTTATTTTATTGTATCATGACTGTCAGCCTTCTGGGAAGGCGGGTTTTGAAGGCTGTCTGACGAGAAGAGAAAAATACAAAGCCAATCAGAAATGAGAGAAGAGTGCGGGCTGGCATGGAACCCTCGCCGGGGCCCTGTCCTGTCAAGGCGGCTGCGAGGCCCGCAGGAGCCGACGAGAGCGAGGCAGCGAAAGGGAAGGACCAGGACAGGCTTGATGAGGGATAAAGTGGGATACTCTTTTCTGTGTAGAATAAATGACAAGTGTGTTGTATTCGCACCGTCGTACCGCGGGGTCCATAACGGAGTTATAACGGAATGACGGGGAGAGAAAATAAGAGAGGCGGAGAAGATGGGAGCAGGGAAAGAAGCATTTCTGGAAGCTATTTACCATAGGTATACAGGCTTTGAAGGCACCACATGGGTTAGCTGTGATACATTCAAGCGGAATGTTATTTGAAAAGTCTTTCTTTGGTACACATATAGCTACTGTCCATCAAGACAGCCTTCGGGTTCACATTGCAATGACAATTGTAGTTGGGCTATCTCCAACACAGTAAAGTGCACTGTTATTAAATTTGTGTAAACAAATATGTTTGCTCTCGGTTTTTTCCATTCTTTCCATTAAGTCTTGTTTATATGGTCGAAGAAAGATACTAAAATTGTGGTCTGGGTTGCCCTTACCGTTCAAGGAAGGAATTTACGTGACAATTTCACCTGTCCACTCTTCTAAACACTAAAATAAACCTCCTCTATTATTCCCTCTTAGAGATGGCCTTGAACACACCATCTCTCCTCTTCTTCAAACGCTCCCTCTATTCCCTCGCTCCTCTTCGGCTCCCCTCATCAACATTCTTGCTGTTTTCTCCTCCCTCCTTCCTTCCCCTCTCTTCCACTCTCTCCCTCCCTTTGCTCCCTTCGCCCCTCTCCCCTTCACACTCTCCCAGGATTGTTGGGTTTTGGCTCTGTGTCTCATGTCCATTGATAAGCTGGCTGGCGTCAACCTCTACCCGGACCGCTACCCACAAGCTTCCATCGTGCATGCGTGCCTCCAATTAAAGACGGCTAATAAGCAACACCATTAGCATATCAATTCAGGCTCCCGTTTTTCCGGGTCCGTACTGTACCACCCATGGAACACAACTGGAACTGAGACCTGGAGGACGATGAATAAATAAAGACTTGATGACAGGCATCAGGGCCGACTCCCCCCCACTTTTTCCTCCCAACATTTTTCTCTGTTGTGCTGGGTATAGAGGTGGTTCACAATGGAAGGCCAATCCGTGAAAACAACGTTTGTTATTGTAGTATTTAACGTAACGACAATGTTGGCTTTATGTGATTCTAAGGTTTGCCAAATAGTTGGCAATCCATAGAATATACCCAGGTGCTTCAATACCCCGAAACATTTATTGAGTCTCCCATAGCCCACTACAGTGTATTGACAGTAATCAATACAGTAATCAGTAATCAAGTAAACTTAAAAATAGGAGAATACATATAAAAAACATGAAAACTGACATTTTAAACTTCAAGCTTCAAAAATGAACACTGGAATATATGCTACTGGGTATGGATTTGACGTTATTTTGATGTTATTTTACTATATTGTTACTATTGACTGTACAGCATTATGCTACCCTCTATATAAAATGTATTATTAAATGCCCCTTCAGTAAGTTGGGTCTCACATTCGGTCTGTCAGAAAGCCTTCAAAGTAGCTGCAATCACCCCTTCACCCCTTTCGACTTTAGCTCCTACCTCAGTTATAATAAGTTATAATAAATTATAATTAATATAAATTATCTTAGCAATTTGCAATTATCCCAAAAGATATACATACATAAATAAACAACGCAATGTATTCATCAAAAGCGTCATTCATCTGAAGGAATTATTTATCATGCCTTTCTAAAAATTAATTAAATCAAACCCCCCTATACCTCTACAACACATAGATTCCTCATATCCTCCTCTTTAGATGGAATGATCCGGCCATGTCTCTGCTTTGACAACCTAACGGGGAAGAGGTATCACGCTGTCAGTAAACACTGAAAATTTAGCAAGAAAACTTGTATATATGCTTATTTGTATATATTTAATCATTTCAATGACGTTTGTGCTATGTCCCTTTAGTTTGGAGGGCAGAGGTAGCCCTTGGGTTGAATGGGCAATCATAACCATTTCAACAGCCTAAACCCCAGGGAAGTAAAACCAAAAACCAAGTGGGACATTGAAGAAACCTTAAAATCTATCTCATTTGTGTTATTGGTTTGTATTTTAAATTGTAGTGAAATGTCCCTATGTTGTATCAATCAACGTTAATGCAATATGTTCTGAGTTTCTAGTGAAAGGAACGGAATGATCAAAGACTAATGGGTACAAGGCAGCTAGCCACAATCAGAGGTAATCAAAGTCACCAAAATGAATGGATTTGCATGTTTCGTTTCCAACCACTACAGAAGAAAACTAATGTTATGTGTTTGGCCATAGCATCTAGTAATATTTTTATTACAATATTTGTTTATGCTGGAAACTATTCTTGGTGGAACAGTGCAATACTAATTCCATCTAAGACATCTGGGTAATTAATTTAAAATATATTCCATAATCACAGCATCCCAGCAAATAATTTGGGATTTACTTTGAGTAAAGCAATCAGACCTTACCAAATGGCTTAGCCAAATAATATATGTTTATAATTTTATAAAGACCCAGACATATAAGTTAATATAAGAAGAACTGATCAATTTCAAAGTAGGCTTATCTATAAAAAAAAAATCCAAATTTCCACCAACCAACAAATTTGACAGACCAAAAAATGAGTTTATTTGTCAAAAACCTGATGACTTTCTACTTTAATATGAAAAATGTTCGAAAACTATGACTTGGTAACAAGGAAACGTAATAACAGGATTGTGTCTATATGATGAAGTACCTCATGATGATAGCAAGCAACCTTCTTAAGATAATGTTGTGTGTTCATAAAACAATAATTCACATTAAAAGTGTAATGTCTTCTTGCTTCCTCGTTATCGTTAATACTTTCATTATTTCTTTGTTCCTTGGTAGAAACTGGCTGCCTTTGTTATCAGCAATTCATAACAGAAAAATAGTAAAGGATGAAGAAACAAAAGGAGGGAAGGGGAAGAAGGAGAGGAGGAGGGGAAGAGCAACCAAATTTTTCCTGTTATTTACATGGGTTGCATCAGATATGCAAGCACCAACAAACCACCATAACCGGGTGTATCCGTTTCATCAGGCCGTTCGGGTCCAGCGGGGAAACCCACTGCACACAATACATTCCTCTTTGATTTGCCAAAAAATTCTAGTGTCAAAAGCAACTGAGCCAAACTTGCAGTTTGAACTGCCCAGGGTTTTCTAATAAGGGCCCTTTCCCCCCCAGTGGGGAATTGTTCATGAGCCCTGATGCAATCTCATTCAGAGGGATGTTTAGTGGCGCACTGGGAGAGTGCCATCTACCTATTCTCTGGCTGACACTGTGGAGGAACTGCCCATTGGCATCTGCTCTTGCTGGTTTATCTCTCATTATGGGCCATTCAAAGTTTTGTTCCAAAGCCAGGGCTTGCCTTTTCTTTTTTCTCTCCACTTCATGCGTCTGTTTCTGTAGTTTGAGTGTTCATGAAGGGTAAGATGGAGGGGGTTAAAATTAGGTAAAATATAGGAACATGTATGGGTTATTTTTTGTCCATCAAAATAAGACTATATTCTTCCAGAGGAAGCCATAACAATTAGATATTTATGTCCCATTGACTTGGTCCTTTTTTCCCCATAAAAGCCTTTCAATTGAGAACATTTAGATTTCCTGGTAGCATAAAGCTCTATTTTTCAAATTGCATTAAGTGTAATAGGTCCTATATCACATCCTTTCTCTCCGGGTATTATTTTAATTTCCATGTACCATCTGTGGCGGTAGAGGAATAATGAAGTAACAAAAAAAAAGATGTGTAAAAAGAGAATATTTAACACTGAACATTGAAAACTTTAACAAGGTTTTTGAAGGCTAATTCATGGTAGCGCAATGAGTCTCCAAAGGCTTGTTCAAAATCAAGGCCAACGAGACTCAAGGGGCCTTGTTTTGGACAACAGTCTTCAATTGGACTGGCAGTCTTCTTCTCTTTCCTCTCTTGGTCTGTTTGAGTCCAGAGAGATGATCATGGCTGCCAGGCCAGTGAAGTACAAAGGCCGACCCAAAGATATCATGACCCAATGTCCTATTGAGAGCATGGGCTGTAATTCGTTTTTTTTTTTGGTTATTCTTTTTTGGTTATTCATGCATGGTACAATTAAATAAATAAAAGAAAGAAATAGGAATTAATTAGCCACTTTTAAACGTTTGTTTTCCAACTTCTATTCTCCACGGGCATAATTAAGATGTGTTTATTAGAACACAGTTTGCTCTTCAAGGAGGTAACGCAGCTAATTGGTATTATCCTCAAGTCACACGTTTTGCCACAATCATTAAATACATAAGAGGCTGCTCCTGCCAGGAGCGTCCCTGAATTGCATTGGGCATTGCCGGGGTAAATAACACTAATTGAATGTATTTACCGGAGTGGTTTGGTGATTTACATGACTATGTACATGGAGTTGGAGTTGAGGAATGAAACATTCAAGGACAATCTTTTGGAAATCGGAGAAGGAGGCAGGATCAATCAATTGCAGCCCGGAACCAGGCCAGAATATCCAGCAGCAGCCCCCCAAACCATCTCCACCATCGTCTAATATAACAGCCCAAACTAATTTGGGCAGATGAATAGACACCACTTCATCTATTAAGGACTACTTATTTTGAAGTGTCTATTAAGAAAAATAAACCAAGGACACTTCAAATGGTTCTTGTGAATTGGGGAAGGTAAAACCACGAGATGGAATTAGATATGGCAAAAAGCATGTTGTAAATGTGTGTTTCGGGGTGTGATCTGCATGTTGTGAAACAGTAATGCGTGGGAGGGCGACAGGTAGATTGCGATGAAAAACGCAGCCACCCGTGGCTTGTGTGTTGGGAATGGTGAGGAGGCGATGTTACACTGTTGGATTGCAGCAGACAGGTCTTAATAACACCACTTCAACACACATCTAATTATATTGCTTATAAGAACGTCTGTTTTGTTTTTTTACGTCTTGAATTTTTTTAGTTTTTAGTTCTTTCAGCTTTATGGATGGAGAACATATTTTGCATCAGTCCAGAGTTGAGCAAGCTCTCTTAAGCCAATATTACACTGAGCACTTGCATAACATTACATATTACATTGAAGCAATGTGGAAGCTCAAATCACTTTGCCAGCGTTTATTTTGTGGCTCACTAATGCTAAATTCCTTCATCCATCTCTTCAAGGCTTTTTTGGTTGACATTGGACAATTGTCCCAGTGTATTAAAAACCTTCATACACTTTTGTCTACTCTTACAAACTTATGTACAACAAGACAAATGATGTTCAAAATGACGAGGTGAAGAAGCTAATGTCACGATGTGTACTCCTTAAGTGGCAGATATTGACTGGATTTATAATTCACCATGTAAATCCCTCTGAATACAGCGCAGGGTGATTGAGTCCTCTGAGACAATGTTAAAAGAAGCACTACATTGATTTAATATGAGATGGAAAAAAGATTCCACTCCCCCCCCCCCCCAATTTATATTGACAAAATCACAAGGTCTCCTCCCTAAGAAGATACTTCCCTTAGCTTGATCTCACTTTTCAAAAGAGATTCGGAAAGCCTGATAGAAATCGAGTGAATTCTTTTGATTGCTCTGCGCACACTAAAGCCCTCGCCGTGTAGTTAAAGGAGGAGGAAACACGCTCATAAAATAAACATCTAATGCTCTTTTTAAAAAAGTTTTTTCTAGTCGCCCAACCCCGCCACACTGGCACATCACAACAAAAAGGGAGGAATTGCCCTTTTGAGGCCATGAATAGCATGTTGTATGATGTATGAGTGCCTTAGATATCAGGGGTATTTGACCATCACCAGTCAAACTATGACAAAGAAAAAACAATGAAGGAGATCCAAGACATACATCTTTCATCACTCAGAAGGAATTTTATATCAAAGACTTTTATTAAGTAAGTTTTACACTGATCCAAACGATGCATTGTGTCTCCTCGAAGATTAGAAAAATACAATTTTCTTGTGTACAGCTGTTACATACCATACCCATACAATGTAGCTCAAATACTTTTTGCCTTATCTGAAATATCCTCCAGCCTTTATAGATGGGAGGATATGATGAACTTTCTTGGTAGTTGATATTTTTAACACATGCCCTCAAAATAGCCATCTTTAACATGGTTCAGCAACGTTTTTCACTCATCTCTTTACTCCTCTTCAATCACATTTCTATCATTGAGTTGAAGAGTTCAAGTCAGGCTGGACGGTGTTGTGGCTAGGCTGTCAGCATGAGTAACTGGGTTCAATCCCCAATGTCTGCGGTCCACGTGTTTACCGTGCTTGTGCAACTTGTACCTAAAAAATAACGTAGGCAGTTCAGATAAAAATAGAAACAAGTTAAAGAGTAATGTATTTTAGAATGGTTGAAATATCTAAAAGTGGTGGGTCTTTTGTTGTTGGAGGGACAGTGGGGGGTCGTGTTGAAGATGACAGAGGAAACCATCACAGATAGAAGGGGGCCTGAAGCCCACACCTCTATTATTTATTCACTTATTTTAGCTCAACTCGATGCCCCTTTGTCAAATCCATGCTCTCGAATGAGTGCATGAGTGAGATTAATTGCAGATAATAGGGATTTGTAGTAATATAATAATAATCATTAAATAATGGTCTTCTGCCATACACACCACTTTTGTTTTAAAAGTCACTCTGAAACCAAACCCCAAAGCTTAACCCTCAAACCAGCCCTCATCTTACACAATCCCTAAATCCTATCCTTTAAACCAAACCCCTGTCATATTTCTATATATATATATATATATATATATATATATTATTTTTTATCCTGTTTTAATGTGCATTTTCATCGGCGGTTTAATGTCCAGCCTGCCTTGTGTCAACTCCTTGTTTTACTCATTCAGCTACTTTTTTATCTATTCATCTTTCTTTCCTTCCTTGCCAACATGTTAAAGTGTGTCTTCTCTCTTCCTTCCTTCTCCGTAAACCTCTCATTCTATTCTTAAATGTACTGTTATCTTCAAAGCACTCCTCCTCTCCAAAACTAAGCTGCCCGTCTAAAACCTCCCTCCACAAAGACTGTATTAAGTGCTCCTTTATTCTCACTGTTTTCTTCTCCCATTTCTGACCCTTTTCCCTTCTGTTCCGCTCTCTTTGGTTTCTAGTCCATCATCTTCCTCCCTCCCCATGCGTTGCTGGTACCTCATCTTCCTCCCTCCCCATGTGTCCCTTAACCTCCTCTTCCTCCCTCCCCACGGTTCCTAGTACCTCATCTTCCTCCCTCCCCATGTGTCCCTTAACCTCCTCTACCTCCCTCACCATTTGTCCCTTAACCTCCTCCTCCGTTCCTAGTACCTCATCTTCCTCTCTCACCATGTGTTGCTAGTACCTCATCTTCCTCCCTCACCATGTGTTGCTACCTCATCTTCCTCCCTCACCATGTGTTGCTAGTACCTCATCTTCCTCTCTAACCATGTGTTGCTAGTACCTCATCTTCCTCCCTCACCATGTGTTGCTAGTACCTCATCTTCCTCTCTCACCATGTGTTGCTAGTACCTCATCTTCCTCTCTCACCATGTGTTTCTGGTACCTCACCTTCCCCGCCCCTGGACCTTGCTCTTACAACCTCCTCCTCCTCCTCCTCATCCCCAAAGCCCCGTTACTGATTAATTTTATTTTAATCTTCATAACCCATTTGCATGTGCATGCAGTCCTCTTCCTCTTAGGTTGTGTTCCCCCCTTCTATATATGTCAGCCGCAAAGACAATCTCATATTTATGAATATAATTGAACAAATTCCAATGCTCTGAAGATGAAGCCAGGAGGAGGAGGGGGAGGAGGAAGGGGAGGAGGGGATTCGGTGAGCGCAGAAGACACCACATCTGGCGGGCCTAGTTTTTCAGCCCTGCTTTTCTTATTCTCCTCTGAAAACCTCAATGGAACAGCTGGTCTGACTGCCTGCTAGGCGGCCTCTAAATCTCTTCTAACCACCTCTACCTCTCTGTCTCCCTGTCTCTATCCCTGACCCTCTGTCTCTCTCTCTCTCTCTACTTCTGCCTCACTCTCTCTTTACCTTTTTATCTCTACCTATTTCTCTCAACCTATTCCTCTATACATGAATCCATATTTCCCTGTATATAATTATCTCTATATCGTCCTCTCTCATTTCCTCTCGTCTTCATAGCAGCATATTGCTGCTCTTTGGTCTGGTCTTTGCCAGTCTCTATTATATCTTTCACCTCCTCTGTCAATTTTGTTGCGTTTCTCTCAACCCCATAAGTTTAAACTGTTTGTGCCATAAGCAGGGTTCTCATAGCTAAGGGCTGACTCACTCACCCACTCACTCATTCTCTATGGCTCTCTCACTCTTTCTCTCGCTCTCTCTCTGCCTCTCTCTCTAGTTATCTGTAATTAGGTCAGATTCAGAAATAATGAACTACCCTCATGTTCCCCCACAATTGTTTCATCAACAACATCAATCAGGTTGACTAACCAATCAATCAGGGGTAACGGTGATTAAAACAACTCCAGCGTATTAAAATAATTTTGTAATTATTTTTTCTGTTGATGATATTTGCATTTGTATGGCACAGTGTGTGTGTGTGTCCAAACAGGCGCCAGTGTGTTTGTGTTACCTCACGATCATGGAGCATGGGAGATGAGGCACCCATGAGACTGTAGGCTCCTATGTATCCTTTGAAGCCTGTATACATATCAGTAGTAGCTAACTGTGGATAATTGATCCCTGCGTTAGATTCTGGCGTGTGTCCCATGTATTCCCCGCCAGAGCAATGTAATTTCATCATAGAAATTCCATCATAAAACATGTGAAAGCTGTGCGTTTGTGATGCTGAGATCTGTGCTAAAATGATGATTAAAAAAGTGCATTTGAGATTGCAAATTGATCGCTGAATCTGTGACTACTTCCGTACAAAGGTTAGGGAAGTTGTTTTTCATATTTTCTATTTTTCATTTTATATGATGTTTTGGATGTGTTTTATCAATGAGATGGGAACTGCTTTCATGTTTTTAAGATTGAAACTAGCATGCACACATATAGAAATTCAATCACTCTGCCCCCCCCCCACACACACACACACACACACACACACACTAACATACAGAGATGTGTTTGTGTGCATATTTACACTGAACATTTATGTGACACATGATGAATGGAAAAAAACCCACTTGCACACATGCAAACCAACACTATTGTGATACACTGTTTGACATTGAGTAGCGGCTTGACATTGATCTTTTCCACTAGGGATGAATCCATCCCTGCGGTGATGCCACAGGGTGACGTTAAATGCTGCCACGGCAGCATTTAACAACCATGAGACTGTTCTGCAGCATTGACCCACTAAACCTTCTGGACATGGGCTTGGCCTGCTGTACCTGCGGTATGGAAGGTATCATCTATGTGGGTACAGATTCACTTTGTTCACATCGTATGGACGTTTGGGCATCAGCATTGAAAGTGCCCTCCAGGCTCTTGTAATTTATCCTAATCAATATATGGAGCATGATAGTGTTTGATTCCCAGCTGATTCAGCGGGAATGCGTGTTGAAAGCCCAATGTCCACCATCATGCCTGTAGGCCGAGCGAGAGGCCCTTACTGCCTGCCTCCTGCTTCTCCTGAATGGTATGCATCTGAATTCGATGTAAATCTCTTTGTTTTTTTTTCTCTTTAAAGTGTTTTCTCCTTAAATGTCTTTATAGTACTAAAGGATGGCGGGATTGAAGCTGGGG
>NC_140282.1:11813488-11832829 GCF_964030765.1 Micromesistius poutassou
ATAGCTGTGTGTATACACTCATTATACAACAGTTGGGAACCAATCAGATCTCTTGAATTAAGCCACCCGTTTTATAATGAGAATTAATCAACATATGAATTCACTATTAACTATTAAAGTGCAGCCCGCAATTATTCATGTACATTGTTGGCATTTTGGATAAAAACAAATGTGTATTAAACATGAATAGCAATGGGAGAGGAGATGCTAAGAAGGTATGTTTCAACAATAATAACAGCATGCTGCCATTTTCAAAGCTGAGCAACATAATCACTCTGATCTATTAATTTTCCTCTTAATTCTATGTGTTGTGTTGGAAGTACACATTATAGGAAAAAAATAAAATGTTGAGTTGTTGGTCTTTAATTCAACATGAGCATGAGCAGAGTACGCCATGAGATGCCCCTTCAACCTATCTGATCCACTGTTTAGATAGACACTGTTTAGTCCAACATGGACCTGACCTCAATTTATCTGGCAATTGCGATTAATATAAATGATATGTCACATCTATTTAAACTTTTATTTGAGCTGCTTTTAAATCACAACAACTCCTGTTCAGGGCTAGATATTCATACAATTTCATATTTTTTTGCGAGACGTTCATTAAGTTCTTGAGTACATTACATCATTCAGTATCATTGCAGTACAACACATAATAGATTTCTCGATTTCATAATAGATAAAACTGTATAAAGTATGAGAAGGAACAGACATAAGGAGATTTTAATTAGCTAGCATATATAGGCTACTAATCAAAGAACATTATCACGAGTTTACGACAGCTTTAAATGAATAAGCAATCTGTCTTTGGGATAGGGATAGTCTTTGGTCAAGTCAATTAAATAGTGGTAGTCCTAGTGGTATTCCAAATCAATATGCCAGCACTTATTTATTAAAAAAGCCAACAGTTTGTCAAAGAACAGACATAAGGTATCATGAATGCGGCTTTAGCTAGCATATCAGGCTTTGTGATGGGTCCAGTTTTGACAGTTCTACTCAATCAGTGATGAATTAACTGGCTGGATGGTGAGAACGTGTTGAAAGATCCCAGGAGAGGATTACTCTTTTAATTACAACAGTTTGTAGGGGGAAATGAGGCATTGGCTGAGTGCAATAAAGACAACTACTATTATTCACTTTGACCTGAATTTACATACCAGCGTCGACCCCAACGTCGTTTTTATTGTCGAATTGCCGTGTCGGAAACGTTGTCTGTGTGTAACATCGGGAAATGTAATTGGGCAGATGGGGGTGCTAAATGAGTTATACCACAGCATTGCTCGGCTTCTAGAAGTAAAGGCCTATAAGCAGGGATTAAAAGAGAAATGTCATTTAGGTTTGTTCTGAGCAGAAACTTTATTTTTCCATTCTGTTCCAGGGTTCCTAGGCTTCTTATATAATTAATAAGCGGTTTGAACCTTAAAGGATAACAGTTAATAACTTTATTTTTAAAATAACGGCTGACTGAGTTATCAACAAAATGTAGGCCTACCTGCATAGCCTGAAAGATTAAATCTCAATGTATTCATGCAAAGAAACGATTTGCATATGCTACCACTACAAATGTTATTAAACAACAATAGGATGGGTGTGGGTGCAGGTGAAAGCTAAAAGCAACGCACCGTTTTTTTTTTTAAGTACTTTATTTATAGATTTTCAATTTGCAAAACAAAGAATGACAAAGATACAATGTATCACAAACCCACCCCATCCCACCCACCAAGGCTCAAGAAAAGAAAAACAACCAAAACACAAAACAAACAAACAAACAAACAGTAGAGGTAGGTACACAAAACATAGTTACAAACGTTTCCTGTATATCACTTTACAATGCTCAAAATGGGAATATCCTGTAACGTTATACCACATATATCATCATGACATACATCAGTACAATACATCAGTTGGCAGTACATCGATATGTAAAGAATTACATCATGTGAAGGATACATTTTCAACAAATTCTATAAAGGGGGCCCAGGTTTTAATGTATCTGTCCCGTAAATTACTCAGATTATATCTTAACTTCTCTAATGGGATCACAGAGAGTACCTCTTTGACCCAGTGTCTAAACGAGGGGGGTGTTACAGACTTCCAGAGCAAAAGAATTTGTCTCCGGGCTAGTAGTGTTATAAATGCTACAGCATTTACCTGGGGGACAGCAAATTGTTCTTCTGATGGGAATACCCCAAAAATAGCAACTGTTGGATCGGGATTCACTGTTCTGTCACAAATGGAGGAGATTGCTTCAAAGACCCTGACCCAGAAGTTATTAAGTGAATTGCAAGACCAAAACATATTAACTAATTTAGCTGGACTGTGGCCACACCTCGGACACACAGGATTGGTGCCAGGATATATTTTGGCCAGTTTCTCTGGTGAATAATGCAACCGATGCACAATTTTAAATTGAATAAGACCGTGTTTTAAGCATAAAGAGGTGGTATGTATGCGTTTTAAGCTACATTGCCATGTCTCGTCAGACAGTGCAACACCTAGGTCCTCTTCCCATGCCAGTCTGGCATTGTCCCACTGAGGGGGGCTAATGCCTAGTACTGTTTTGTAGATTTTAGACACCCTTTTTTTCAACATAGGGTCCAGGTCCAGTATGATATCGGTTGCATTTTTAGGTGGTAAGGAGGGAAATGGGAAGTGTTTCTTGGCAAAACTACGTACCTGTAAGTACCTGAAAAAGTGATTGTTGGGAAGGTTGTGATCTTTTTGTAGCATATTAAATGAAGCAAATGTGCCTTCAACGAAGAGGTCACCAAAAAATACTAAACCATTCCTATGCCACACTTGAAAGGCAGTGTCAATCTGAGATGGAGGAAACAAATGGTTGTTTGCTAGCGGGAGCAAAGTAATTGCCTGACTGAAATGAAAATGTTTCCTGAATTGGAACCATATTTTAGAGTGTTTTAAGAGTGTTTTTGACAACTGGGCTCAAACCTTGAAGACTTACACTGACAGGTAGGGGGCCACTCAGGATAGATATGGGTGAGAGTGGAGAATTGGAATTAAGTTCCATAGAAGCCCATGCTGGCCCTTCTTTGTTTTCGTGGGTAGAAATCCAGTAATTCAGCTTGGAAATGTTAGCTGACCAGTAATAAAATAAAAAATTTGGCAGACCCAGTCCTCCTGCCTCCTTAGGCATCTCCAGGTAAGCTCTTTTAATACGTGGGGTGGAGTTGTTCCAAATAAAGGAGGTAATATTACTATTTCAACACTGAACCAGGACTTGGTTAATATGATGGGGATCATCTGAAATAAATATAAGAATCGAGGCAGAATTGTCATCTTTACTGTGTTTACTCGGCCTGCCAGTGTAACAGGGAGTGCAGACCATCTTTGGAAATCCTGTTTGGTGTGCTTCAGCAACAGTTTAAAATTACAGTCGTATAGGTCTTTGTATTGTCGTGTAACCCTTATGCCCAGATAAGTGAAGGACTGGTGCTCCAATTTAAAGGGAAGATTACTATAATTAATGGAAATTGCCAGTTGATTAATAGGAAAAAGTGAACTCTTTGAGAAGTTTAGTCTGTAGCCAGATAGTTTTCCAAATTTATGTAATACGTCTATGAGCTTAGGGATCGATTCTGCTGGGTTGGATATGTAGAGCAGAAGGTTGTCTGCATATAGCGAAACTTTATGTATTACCTGGTTCCTAACAATACCTGGAATATCCTGTTGTATCCTCAGCGCTGCAGCAAGAGGTTCAATGGCTAAGTCAAATAGAAATGGTGAGAGGCAGCACCCCTGTCGAGTTCCTCTTCGCAGCATGAACGGGCTGGACCTGATCTGGTTAGTGCGTACTGAAGCTGTTGGCGAGGTATACAATATTTTAATCCATGAAATGAGAGACGTACCGAACCCAAACCCATCCAACACCATGAACAGGTAATTCCACTCAACACGGTCGAAGGCCTTCTCCGCGTCAAGGGAGAGCAGAACCTTCGGCTGACGGGTTGAGTGAGAAGAGTAGAGAATATTGAACAGCCGTCGCATGTTATAGAATGACTGCCTCCCCGGTATAAAGCCTGTTTGATCGGGATCAATGATGTTAGGTATCACCGTCTCTAAGCGACGTGCCAGCACCTTAGTGAGGATTTTGTAATCACAGCATAACAGGCTAATAGGGCGATAGGAACCACACTCCAAGGGATCTTTGTCTTTTTTCAATAGGACCGATATAGTTGCCTGAGTCATGGTTAGAGGTAGTTTCCCTACCGAGATGATTTCCTTGAACAGAGAGTTCAGAATAGGTACCAGCTTGTGTGAGAATAACTTGTAGAACTCTATAGGAAACCCGTCAGGTCCGGGTGCTTTCCCACTCTGCATAGAACTTATTGCCTGTGATATTTCTACATTTGTTATAGGGGCATCGAGGGAGGCTTGGTCTTCTGTACTCATTTTTGGTAATCCTAGGCCATCTAGAAAGGCTTGGGTTTCGGCTGCGTTCATGGAGGATTGCAATGTGTAGAGTTCTTCATAGTATGCCTTAAATTGGTCATTTATGATCTGGGGATGTGTGGAGGTCGAGTCTGGTGAAACACGGATTTCAGGAATTGCACTACGCACTGCTGCCTGTCTAAGTTGATGACAGTAATTTTCCTGCCTTTTCGCCGTGTTCATAATATGATTGCTTTGTTTTAAGTAGCAACCGTTCTGTCTGTTTTATGGAGAGGTTGTCATATTCTGTTTTCAACAATAGCTGTTCTTTATAAAGATCAGGTGTGAAATCATGAGATAATTCGTCAACAATGTCTGATATCTGCTGGGTTAGTTCTGTAAGACGCTTGGTCCGTTCTCTTTTTCTATGAGCTGCATATGAAATGATCTGTCCTCTGAGGTAGGCCTTGAGTGACTCCCATGCAACGCACCGTTTTGAAACTTTTTGGAAACTGTACTAAGTTTGCCTTCAACATTGAAATAATAAAAAAAAAAAATAGTTTTAGATTTTATGTTTCCTTTCTGACCGTCAGCAACATTTTTAAATCAGGCTGTATTGAAATACAAACATGGGCAATATTAAAAATCCATTTCAAAAAAGAAAAGGTAGGCCATCAATAATGCAGTAGGCCCATATTTGTTTGTTTGTTCAACTGTAGGAAATCACGTTTTTCCTCCTTCAAAACAAATGTTTGGGAAATAATTTCCAACAAGACTTTCTCCATATGAAGCGCAAATGAACCACATAACACACTGCCCAGTGTTAAGATGCTCCATCCTCTTTGAACTCAAGTTATTGTTTTCATATAGACAGCTACCAAGCTTACATACCAAACTGCTTATACAGCCTAAAGGAAAAGATTGTCTAGATTGCTGTGCAAAGTGGAAAGAATACATTTGAGAGACGAAAAAGCACGCTCTATGCTAACCTGTGTTACAGGCACAGTCAGCACACTCATGGCAAGTTTGTATAGATCAGGGTTTGCGCTAGACATGTGAGTCTAATGATGCTTTCGCTTCTTTTATGTCTAGACTCTCTTTACCATTTGCGTCTTACTAATTTGACAGTGTAACGCCTGAGGATGTAGCCAAGGAATGAATTTCTTCCCACAATCTAGGGAGGTGGACTTCAGCCAGGTCAGCTTGGTTGTCAGTGAGGAGGACTTTGTAACGTGGCTCAAACGGCAGAGACGAAAGCGTCGAAGAGCATTGGTTCACAGAGTTGGAGAATCAGCACTCCTCCATTTCGACTTTGCATTTTAGCCAAATTCGACAGATATCTCCTGCTGTTCACTGGTCACATTGTAGGCATTTTGTCGCTATTTTGGCAGGTTTCAGTGCATCTTCTGCCATTCTGCTGCGCTAAGATGCAGCTCTGGGTATCTCTCGGCCATATTCTCACAAAAAGCTCACAAAGTCACTCTAGCATATCATGGGTTGAATGCCATTGTGTTATGCAATCTATTATAGCTTGATTGTTACCCCTTATTTTTAGCACAGTAGCTACATTTTGTGTTCTAAGGTTTTTCGGGACATCCCTGGCCTTTGCTATGAGGTTAGACGCATGTCTATACTCCATCATGGCATCGATTACTGCTCACTGTAAGGTGTAGGCGGAGCATCTTACACCTTGAAGCAGACTGCAGCTGACTGTCGAACTCCACCTCAAATTTGTAGTCCTTTTTTTTTTTGGAGTCCTCCACTAAGTCACAACCGCCACAATCCCCATCCTCATCAGTTTGCTCATCATACATCCCCTGGATCCCCTCCTCCTGCATCTCAGTCATCGGTGACTCTGCTTTAACCATTCAAGCACCATCATCAGTCATCAGTAACTGAATATATTTGAATGATCAACTCCCTTTCCCTTCCCCTTCCGCCTCCTTCTCACTAAAGCCCCCCACACCCCTATCAACACTGAACTCTTTCATTCGCAGGACTTTTTCTTTTTGCACTATGCACTTTGCACCAAAACCAGTCTACCAGTCTCGTCTGTCTGCCCTTTTTAAATATATGTACTATGTATATTCTTAGATATTTTTTAATCATATACATTTATTTGATGTATTTTGCACCATTGGGTTTGAGAGTATTGTAATTTCGATCCTCAGTATGTCCTGTACATATTGCTGAATTGACATTAAAAAAGACTTTGACTTTGACTAGTGTTATATTCCCCCAGAACAGTGTGGACAATTGATGAGAAACAGATTCTAGTGTTCTTCTCTGTATGTTCCCTTACGGCTTAAGGAAGGCAACTTCTTAAGTCCAAGAATAGAGCACTCCCTGCATGTTGCTGTTTCTACCATTAACATCAGAAGCTTTTATTGCAGAGCTTTTCTGAGAGTCTTTCACGTTCAATTCTGGCGGTTTCTATAACCGTCTCCCTGATATTTGAGTGGTTGATTGCAACAGAATTACATTTGACCATTTACTGTTGCCAGTTCAGAGCTGTCTTCTTTCAATACGTCTGTTGCTAATTGAACAGATATCGTGCAAGGTTTGTTTCATCACTAAGGGGTCTAGTGTTCTTTGGCTGTCAGCTGTCCTCTTTGATGCAGTGGATCGTGTATCAGTTGAAGACGTGCCCTGCACGCACTGCGGGATGTCTCCTCTGGATGAGACGCAAAAGATTTCCTCCATGGTTGTCCTTAATGGAGTCGGAACATCCCTCTAGCTTGCATTGTGATATATTGTCTACAGGATTGTAGTCGAAAAACGTTGGTGCTGGATTGTCATCCCATCTGTTAGGTCAGAAGAAAGTGACCCCAATCCACAGGCTAAATGTTCCACTGTTTTTTAACGATACAATGATAACCAGCAAATAGGAGAAACTAAGTGAGCCTAGCTCTACTGTCCAGTTACTTATGGCAGGTGATGCAATAAGCTTTTTTTAAACAATATTAAGCCTTATAGGGTACTTAACATATAGTCTAAGTGTCCTAGGGGGTAGCTTGTTTAACAGTTTCAGTCATTTAGAATATGGAAAAATTAAGGACATATATTGGTCCTTACAGGTGGTACTCACCGCATAAAAACCCTAAACGACTGGTTAGGTGGCCGGAGCAGGCGGTCTGCAATTTGCGTCTCTCTCCAGTGAATAATTCAGTTTAACCAATGACATTTGGGTATCTTTGTCATAGTCAGCAAGATACCCAGAATCTGTACAAGTTGTAGGAAAAAGGCGGAGGTAACAGTCTATTTACGTTTCTCAACATACAGTGTTCTAACTGCATCCATAGTGGTAAACTACAATCATAGACATAGATCTATATACATATCACTTTCATTAATCTCGATAGGAGTCGACGCTATAAGCCAAAGTTTACTTGCAATGAGGTACGTGAATATAGGTGGTTTTTGATGACATGATAGTGTGCAGTTATATCGCAACAGTTTCGTTTTGGATACCAACTTTCTATGTAAAGGTTTATAGCCTATTTTAATTATTGAACAGGTAAACTGACGTCTCCAAAACACACCCACTTATCATAATCCCCCTCAGAAGCGAAACAGCCATTCGCTACACTATTTAATTATTGGATTAAAAAGTAAAACTCCAGTATAACTGAATCATCTATATATATAGGATATTTTAGTTAGTGTATGTTTTGGAGTTTTGGAGATACATTTTGAGCTTTTTCTCTTTGAAACGCTTGCGTAAAGGGACTCACTTGCATCGCGTCAAGATAATGCTGTGTTATTTTTATTGCATATTTTATTTTTATTACTTTTATTACTTGCCACATGTCATTTTTTCTTTTGCCCGGTGGGGGTCTTCGTTACAATTGTAGGGGGAACACTGGATCTTACCACCTCAGAGTTGAATGCAGGGCCTGGGTGATATGGCTCATAATCTGGCAAACAGGTCAGGTCAGAGACCATAATCTGGTCTCTGGCACAACAGGCCAGATAACACTAATCTCCGGTCAGATCGCCGTTAATACCAAAGAACTTTGTTTGAAAATCAAACCACATAACAATTCAAGAAAGGTTATTTGTAACCATAACTTTATTTACTGGTTATCTGAAATTGAAGATTGTGTTGTCAATCCGGAACAAATTAATATTACGTCTATCCAAAAATGAAAACTAAAAGTTAGTTTCCAGTTTTTGTTTTCGTTCTTTGAACTGTTTCTAATCCCTGCCTCTAAATTATAGTGTTATTCTGAGGGGGTGGGGAATTGACTCTGTCTTAATTTCAAAATCATTAAAGAGGATACCAAAAAAGAGAAATGCAAGCTGTGTCCACAGCAGCTGTCATATCATACCACTTGCGCTGGTGAAAATGATTCCCTCTCTCAGGCCTCAGTCGTGCAGTCCTGCTAAATTTAATGGTTCTGCTTGAATGGTACATTCACATGTATCTGACGTTCGTCATCAGTCAAACGCTTCTACATTCAGGTTTTTTCATGGTTGGCTGTGAATACCAGATGTCAGACACCGGCTACTGTTTGATTCCATGGATATATTATATTCATTATCATATTAGTCAATGTTATATAAGCCTATATAGTATATTAGGCTAATAGTAGCCTATATTTTATTGAATGTAAACATGAACAGACATTCCCATTGTCGTCATATTGTGAAAAGAGATTTTAGACAACTCACCTTTGGACAGATGTGGAAACCTGAAGCCAATTGATTATTTTCCAGCATTTTAACAACTCAAAAGTAAATATAAATTAGTCATCAGTGAGCTGCATATATATAAAAAAATTATTATGAATGAGCATGGGTGTCAGTTTGGTTTGAAATGTGCTGGGGACAGAGACGCATTCGAAAGTGCATTTTCAGAAGTGGGGTACAATGAGGATGCAATCTTTTTTTTCTCTTTAATGCAGGTAATGAAAGGTTCTGAAAGACGGCATACCCATGTAGCTTACTAATGAATAAAAGGGTGTCATCCCTATGTTCCCCGGGTCCTATGTTACCCGCCACTATCGTCATCTCCACTACCCAACACGGGCAAATGTGTGGCTACTCACAGCACTACAGATGTCGAAACAGATTGAAAAAGCAAAAAATATTTGTTGCACAGCTGAACGCTGTATCACATCATGAGCTGGCTGTTCTCAATTCACAACATGCATCCATCCAATCTAAATCAGGCATTCTGACCAAAACTCATGCACTCCCCACCACAGTCAATCGAGTTAAGACAGCCGACCACACAAAACACCTCACCACAGCACCAGCAAATCTTAAGCAATAAATATCGCATCTTACCTTTATTTATGTGGCAGTGGTCTGCAGATGCATCCCATGGTGTAGCCTGCCACATCCATTTAGTTCTACAGGTTATCGCTCTGTATGTCCATGGTACTACCAACCTGCTCTGGTGCTTTTTACCTATGTATTCAGGCTAAAATGACTTGATTGCCTGATGCCTCATCATTGCATGATGAGTTCACAATCAGTCCACCATGGGTCTTGCCTGATGAATCAGATTTGACTGAAAAATCTCGGTCAAGGACGCCCCTACTACATGCATTAGTTATCACTCATCAGGACTTCCTTAAGGAGGACAAAGTCAAAAAGTTTAGAACTTTAGTTTCAACCATATTCAACTGGATCTTTAAGTAGCCAAACAAAAATAAAACTGGACTGGATCACTGCAGTCATATTTCTTTGTCCAGAATTATTCAACATTTTATGTAAAAATTATGAAATTAAACCTACTGCTTTCAACTGCTTGGAAGCGCTTTACATCTTTATCCTTGGAGGTGTTTAATTTCAGTTCTTCACAGCCCCTAATCTAGCGCCCTGGGTGACGGAGATAGAATCACGACTTTCTTGCCTTTTCCTCCACATACAAAATTGATGTTGAGAGAAAATGAGCCCAGCCAGGGTTGATTGAGCTGTGGGTGGATGTTTTTTTTTTTTTTAAATTCTTTAGACACTGGTGATTTAAAATACATTCGAGCTAAAATGAGAGCTGCAAAATGTCTTAGCAGCCTATGAATGGCTGTGATGACAAATTGATTGACCTGAATGCCTCCACCAGCGATGAAACAACAGATTTATTGAAGAGAGCATTAGATGTCATAGAGTTATGTTATCTTTTCACAATTGCAGTGATATTTCCTGAGCCCGTTTTATTTTAAACCTGAAGTGAGACTGATCTCTCAACAGGAGGTTCAGAATGAAATGAGAATGAAAATGGAGGAAAAACGGGTAATAGTACAGCTGGTCAAATGTTTTTCAATGCAATCCGTTTAACTGATCGATTGATGAGCAAAAAAGTGTGGCCTTAAATTAAGCATTTAAAGGGCTCATATTTTACCACCAGGTGTGAGTGTGATTACCCATTACAAGCAGTCAGAAAATTTGCCTTCTCCTGTGCCTTAGAAACATCACAAGTTGGAGTGTCTACCTAGATGTATGATGAACACTCCCACTTGTGATGTCATAAATTCACAGGAAAAGTCAGAATTTGAAATGGCTTGTAATATAATAATAATAATAATGGCTAATCACAATCACTGGTATAATAAGGGCCCTTTAAAAGTCTTAAACATGTCTAAACAACATATCTATTACTTTTCGGCCATTCCATTTTTTCAGCTTATGAGATGCAGAGACAGAGACTCTTATGTCACAATGACCTAAATGTGTCTCTGTAACAAGAATGCGAGATGCAAGCTTTAAGGCTTGTTGAGTCACAGTCCATAGTCAGCAGAAATTGTTTAACATAGAGAGAGTAACAAGAGGGATAACTATCTTTTATTTTATGCATGGCAGTCTGCCAACCTGGCCAGGTGGAACCATGAAGGAAAAGGCCCAAACATTGTTCAGCAACTTTCAAAAAGAGTGATTTTCAAAACCTCTTTGTCTGTGGTCCTCAACACTGAGGCCTCCTCACACCACAAGGGAGCGACAACGCCGTCCTTAATTGGCACGATAACACCATCTGGCAGCTAGGGGGATACTTTGTCGCAGGGAACTACCAAACCGTCTTGAATGCCAGCTCTCCTTGAGGTGAGCGTTGGGGATTTTATGATGGATAAGGACTTCCTCATCCAATGCCTACTGGCAGAAATCAATGTCTCTCTGGCAAAAGCACAATTCCTGGATCCCAAGTCTCTACTACTACACCCCAGAGGGCGTTGCAGGTGTTTATTCTACTTTTTATAATTGTTTCTGGCCTCCACAGCGAATGCATTACTTGATGGGAAGTTACATTTATAATTTGTAGATGACAACCTGCTGGTAATTTCATTGCCATATTATTACATTTAATAGTTGTTGTATTAATACTATTGAGGGTTATAGTCATAGTTTTAGAGTTTTTCCTAAAAGGAAGGAACAGGTAGCTGTCACTGAGCTGTCCGATTGTATTGGTCACCTAAAGTGCTAAATCTCTATTATTCAGGCAATATACAGGTGGAAATTACCTCCTCTCTACCAGTCATTAAACATCATCATAATGAGTGTGATTCAGGAGACTTAGTGTTTGGTTTTAAATCATGAAGTCTGGTAAGTATTAGTCTCATAAATCAGACTTTAGAATAATTATTTAAAGAGACTTCTACAGAAGCCTTCAAAGGCTGTTTGCGCTCCCCATGCTTTAAGAGATAGCATCAACCCTATGCTTTAAATAAAGAAATACCCTGTGTGGATAAAGGCATTTTCTGTCTCTAGGATGATAATTAATACCCTGGGAAAAGCCTTTATCATACAGTATTTTACTAAAGCAAAGATAGATAATTTATAATAGAACAAGCTCCTCAAATTGACATATAAACACTGTTGTTGTTCTGACCTGTAATTAATTGTGTTAATTTATTAATTTATTTAAAAAAATTTTTTTTTGCCATCTATTCAGTTATGGTCTCTGGATGCCAGGTTAATTCTGTGTATGCTTGTTTCTTTGACAGGGAACAGGATGTTAATGACAGGAAACCTTCAATATGACAGGAAACAGGGTATGACTGGCAGGAAGTAGGAAATTAATAGCAGTAAAACTATGGTCTTTGTTGGAGCATCCTCTTCAATTATTTGGTTTTCTATTTGGTTTTCCAGTAGTATTTTTTTGTATTGGGTTTGTTTAACATAAAAGACGCAATGTGCTCATTTCCACTCGTCCCAAAGTTCCATTGGCTCAATTAAGTTTATTTATCGGGGGAATGGACCTGGGGAATATAACCTACAGCATAACTATACAGGTCAAGTGAAATTCATTCATTCATTTTCACATGACATTTGTGAATGTGTTATGGCGATACAGATATATAACAATGTGTATCGTATCTATTTAGGGTTGTTGGATTTGAATGCCCTTTTTGTAAAAAAAGTTTTTTTGAAATGTTTGCGAAAACTGAAAAAATAATGGTACTTTCAATTGAGTCATCAGTGGGGCAATCAGGCCATTTAGTCTTTGATAACACAGCTTACATTGGTCACAGTGTGGATCAGCTGATTATCTGACCTATATATCCCCTCATCGAATGGGTCTCACCATTTGCCTGAAGAAGACCCAACAGGGTCCAAACACTGTTCATTTTTTATAAAATTAATATGGGAGATTAAGCAGTGCTGCGGACATTACATTTATTTCACTCTATATTACTTATTTGTCCTGCACCTGGCCAATAGGTGGGATGTGCACACAGCTACTTTTTTGATACAGATATACTTCCATCTATGTATATGCTCATATTTTGTGTCTAATTGGTTGCTTAGAGCAGCGTTTCTCACACATTGGGTCTAACTCCAACTTTATATTGTTATATTTATAAAAGATTTGAAAGATTTGTTGCAGTTGGTTGATCATATGTGCAGTTATACTGCCAAATACTCATAGACCCATCAGACCGCAAAAGTTACAAACCAATCACATTAAGTATTTTTCAATAAACAGCCCCCCACTTCATTTTGACATGAATGTTAATTCGGGAATCGAAGTTGTGTTTATATTCTGGTTTATTGATGTCGGTCTAAGTGGGCCCCGGAGACTGAACCAAGAACAACTGGGCCCTGACTTGGTTCAAGTTAATGAAATGCTGGCTTAGAGCATGTTGTTTTGCATGAACAATAAACATGCTTATTTATTTGTTGTTATGACAAAACGGTTGGTTGAGTTGGCCTCGATGAATTACCCTGACTTCGACAAATCCGTTCGGGTATGAATATGTATGACCTGATATCATCAGGTTGATCTTTGATATATGCCCTGTATGTGTGCTGTGCTCTGGCAGCTGATTGATGTGCATTAGGCCTGCATATCATCTCAGCGTAAACCCAGTGAAGATTAGAGTGGGAGAAAACAGGGATTCAGCAGAAAATGATTTGAGGTTAGTTTGCACATAAGCAGGATACAATACACACACACACACACACACACACACAAACATGCAGCGAGGAAATCTTTTTCACATTATTGCGCTGATCCATCCAAGTTTATGAAAATGAGAGACGCTGCAGATGTTTGAACACCCATCTCTCTCTCTCTCTCGCTCTCTCTCTCTCCCTCTCCCTCTCTCTGAATAAAAATAAGCTTCATTACCCCAAACTACCTCATCAATCACCACTGACAATCTTTAGGAATAATAAACAATGAAACAACACCAAATAAAAACTATTGCTTAACTTTAATGTTTTTTGTACAACTCAACCTCTTTTTCATACAGTTTTTATTTTTTGTATTTATATGTATTTTCTGTGAAGTGCAGGCACATTCTTCAAAGTAAACTGAGTATACAAACAGGAGAAGCAGTCCTAATCATCATGTTATTCCTTATGTAGGTTCTCTACAATTGCCTAATTATTTCATCGTCTGCTCAGTTACAGAGCACTATAAGGGTCTGATAGATGGCCCTGTGGACTCATGGTTACACAGTGCAAATAGTGGGATGCGAGCATTAGTAGCAGTCAGCAGGAGAGAGAGCGCTCACAGTGTGACAGTTGAAACTCAATTTAAACTGTAATTGTTTAATGTAAACCTAAAGCTTAAAATAATTGAGCTACCCATTTTCTCAAATGGCTTGAGACGCACATGACACATCAGAGATGAGCTCTTTCTTGAGATTGTTTCTCAAAACATCAATTTTAGCCTTTTCTTGTACGACAAACCATAGCATTGAAGTGAGAACGATTTGAAGCTTGTTATTTGTTCTTGTTGTTCTTGTTATTGTTGTTTGTTATTCTCAGATAACTGACATTATAAACGACACTACAATAATATCGTAAATCTTATGGGGTTTGCTCGAGTTCCCTTCAAAGATTGCTAGTTCATGAAAATGTCAATGACAGTGTCAGTGTGTCAGTGTCAATGATTCCAGACAATTTAGGCCGAAATGGATGCATCTGAGATCTCTCCTGTCTCTCCTGGCGTATAAAAAAATAAGCAGGGACTGCAGTTTGACCTTCATGAAGTAAATGGTTATCTTTATTTGAGTCATGAGACATTGAATAATAACCCAAATATGCCAGACAATCTTGAATACAGCTTCTCTTTTTGAAACCACATCATTACACCAGACCAAAACTTTTATTATTATTATTTTAGATTGATAAAATGAAGAATCATCTGAAAGAATGACAAGCATTATGTAACCGTAGCAACGTGCGTGTCCCTAACAACGTAATGTGTGAGTGAACGGCAGGCTGTTACTTCACCTTTCCCCTGGCCACACGCAGAACTCACTTATACATACTTGAAGCAAATAATTACTGAACCTTAACAAACACACAGCCACTCGCTAGTAATTGCCTGGAAGATAGTGTTAAATATTAATTGTTTTATTTTTCTTGTTTCTGTATGCTGGGAATTTAACATTTGCATATGGGGAAATACAAAAGAGCAAGAAGACACGAGAGATACAAAATATTGGTATTTTGTTATTGTGTGTTTGTCTGTCCTACTGTCTCTCTTTATGTGTGTCTGCCTGACTGTTTCTGTCTGTATTTCTGTGTGTATTTCCTTCTGTCTTGCCATCTTTGAAAAGAGAGTGCCGATAGAGATGGTCGGAGAGCTGGTATTAATAGACACAAGAAGAATAGTGTCAACATTCCTGATGATCGTCTCTGGTGCATTTATTAATTGAACCGTAACAATCAATTTTATTCAGACTTTAGATTTGTATAATCCTACAAAATGAACATGTAGGTCACTTTTCCGAGACGAATGGTGCCAAGCCCATTTGAAATCATATCTATTATTAAAGTGCTCATTTACATTTACATAACCTGGCTAATGACCTTGAAGTGTTGAACTAATTTCACTTTAAAACTCATTAAGACCCCATAGCTTTCCCCAAGCGAGTACTTAACCATTCCCATGTAAAAGCCTTGTTTTTCTTCCACCAATGCAATGAAATGATTGATTTCATGCATAGATGCTCCGTGTGTTGTGGATGTGTTGAAGATGATGGCCACTATGTGTAGCCATTTCGTGCCATTTCAAAATTGACCTATACGTGCGATAGCTCGGTCGACCAGTTAACGCAGTCCACTGGGTAGGCTGGTGGTAAAATAATGGGTGCCATCCACCTCTGTGCCTATTTTGCCTAATAGTATTGTGTAAAAGTGTTACAGAGGAGCAGTATAACCCAGTGTTGAACAAGGTCCCACAGCACCTCTCCCAGGGTTAACCAGCCCGGATTCTAGCACAGCATTACAAACCACTGTGTGCTGTGCTGATCCCTCCCCCCTTGTCTGTCTGCCTCCTTCACACATTAGTGTGGCTCATTATTCCAGGGTTTTATTTCTCGGTTTCTCTCTCTGCTCGGACGATAATCCAGTGATAGAGAATTGGTGCGAGGGAGAGAAGGTCAACAACAACATTATTTTGGGAAGCATTTGCATTTATGTTCTTTTTTTTTTATAGCCGCTAGCAATGGTTGTGATCTCCTATGATTTTCAATTTAGATTTGGTTTTATCTTAGGCTTGTTTACCTGTTTCTCTTCTTTTAGATCATCACACTGAATCTATATGTCAGCAGTTCATTAACCTTGGATAGTCGTAATACGCCATGATATATTTTTATGAGAACAGAAGGAGAGGAGTTCCGCCTGAGGCGTTAGGTTTCAGTCCACTCTCGATTTATGAATGGAGAATTCCCTGCAGGACGTGGACCAGTGTTGTGTGTTGGTGAATGATTTTAAACCCAGGTACGTGATATTAAATAGTGGTGTCCCCCCAGGGCTAGGTTTGAGCTCACTTCATATTCCCCCTCTGCACAAATTAAAATGGCCTGCACTTGCAATGACCTGACACTTTTGAACAATATGCTGATGATTTAACAATATGCTGGTGGCCCATCTGAACAATTAATCTCTATCCACATACAGGCAGTGTGCAGACAACTCACTTACTGCTTGGCTTAAGGTGAGCCCTATGAAGCTCACCATCTTCTGCAGCTCCAATTGGTAGAGCAAGGCATAAATACTGCTCGGTTAGGGGTCGGATTTCCTCCCCAGCTCCTTTTCAAGGCGCGGGGGTGGAGTCCCATAGATAGGCAGTCTCCTACATGTTGACTGGCTCGAGTAAAATAAGGCCCAGAAGATTATCTTCCTGCCGAAGAATATCCCCCCCCTTTCATATCAAAGACATTTTAAAAGTTGTGTACAAATCAGTTAGCGAATCCCAACTCAAATCCTGGTACAATTTCCTCAATGCCAAAAAAAAAAAAAAACCCAAATCAAAACTCTCGTGGATCATTAATCAAGCAAGTGCCAACCAGTGTAATTCATCAGAACTCAACACTCAGTCAATTAGAAGAAAAAAAAACCTCTCAGCACACAGAACCCATCTTACCCCATTAGCTTTCCATCAAGTACCCCTGGCCTTTAAGAATTTAAGAATCCATCAAGAAGCCCCTGGTTTTCACTGCTCTCTGTATGCTCAGTCTGCACTCTATCCTCATTGCCCTTCTGCTAACCCTTTGGTTGTGAATTGTATTTTTTTGTTGTGAGGCAAAGGTCACACGCGTTCAGAAACTGGACTGGTGTGTGTAGCTTTTTTTGGTTGAAAATCACCAAGACCTTGTTCCCAGGCTGATTGAGCCTCGCAATTCTGTGGATTTTGCACAGCTATATATAAAAAATGGTTGACTTTTGCTCAGTGGTTGAGAGAATAAAGCTGTAATGGTAGTATTGTTGTGCGTGCTTTGGGATTGTTAGGGGATTTATCTGAGTATGGCAGTCTTAAGGAACAGTTAATCCTATGGACTGAGGGAACATATTATATGATACATACTTTTGTATATCTTTAACTGATCAACCAATCAAGAAACAATACCAAGATGCGTCAATCACTGATGGGTAGTATGAATGAATGGATGTGTTGCATAAAATAATTCAGGAAGAGAAAATATAAATCTTATACAGTACATCCTAGAGACATATATGGAAGAAATCTACTGATTACATTTGGTATTTATTTCCTTGTGATTTCAACTTCAGGATTATTGGAAAACGTGCACAAAACAAACTTCTCGTTTTTGTGTGTGTGTGTGTGTGTGTGTGTGTGTGTGTGTGTGTGTGTGTGTGTGTGTGTGTGTGTGTGCGTGCGTGCGTGCGCGTTTGTGTGTGTGTTTCTGTTGGCATCATGAGGTACATCACCACTGAAGTCAGCATCTTGGTGTTTGATGCCAGACAGCTAAAGTAAGGAAAGATGTGGAAATTATTAAAAAATATACAGGTCATGATTGTGTGACTCATTTTTCTCCATAGCAACTGCTGAGATGAATTAAATTTTGGGAGCACTTAACAAACTTGTTTCAACAATACACACCACCAGTGGATCATTCTCGGCAAGTTCAAAAGGAATGCGAGATTGACTGTGAGTGCAATTAAATTGGGATTTTGTGTGACGTGTGTTTCAAGAATCAAGAGCTTTATTCATCATGTACAGTATACATAGAGTATGTACAGTGAAAGGAAAAAAGCAATGCTTACAGGATTGTGCAAAACAGTATTAACATAAAAAGGAAGCAACAACATTTACAGTAAGAATGAAGCAACTGTGCAATATCCCTAAATAAATTAGGGATCTGAAATAATGTAAAAATATATAAATATGGGCAGTTACTAGATATACATATACTGTATCTATATATAATATATATGGTGTGTGTGTGTGTGTGTGTGTGTGTGTGTGTGTGTGTGTGTGTGTGTGTGTGTGTGTGTGTGTGTGTTTGCATGCATGCTTCAGAGGGGCAGCACTAACATAAGCAATGTGAGATTTAGAAGTACAGAAGAATCATTTTGAAGTGAACCATTCCAATTGTTCCTATATAAAATTAAAAAAAAACAAGGGATTTCTCAGGCTGGGAACTATTGGAAATAATTGATGTTTTCTGATTGAGAAAAAAACAGAATATCCTTATCCAAATAGACAGAAATGGGTATGCATGTATTATTTATCCACTATTAAAAACCATGTTTTTGAGAAAAACTTAACCATAAAGGAACTTACTTTTTGACAAATTCCACCACAACATAACTCAAGAGTGTGATGGATGCAGCAGGATTGAGAATAGGTTTCTATTCTTAATCCTGGGAGGGAGAGGGAAAGGGAGAGAGAGAGAGGGAGAGAGAGGGGGGGAGAGAGAGGGGGGGGGGGAGATAGAGAGAGAGAGATAGATAGAGAGGGAGAGAGCGAGAGAGGGACCGGCTGCAACCAAAGTAATGAGCATTTGAAAAGCAGAAGATGAAAAGAGTATCAGCCATGTTTTATTCATGTAGTTTGTTTTTAGCCTGTCGGCTCGCATTTGGCAGCGGCTTCAACGCAGACGCCGTCGCACATACTGAGGGTTGAACACTGGTGATTTGTATCCCAAATGTTGTTTTAGAGTCTGAATTATTTCATCGGCCTGTATCACAAATGTCCCCACGCATGGGAATTGCACGCTCGCACGTATCTATATATATATGTATGAG
>NC_140282.1:11833029-11865529 GCF_964030765.1 Micromesistius poutassou
CGATACAAGATGGAGAAAAAAAATCAATGACCGAATAAAGATAGACAGAGTGTCCGAAGACATGGCTATGATGAATCCAAAAAGGAGGTGTGCATTTCAGTCTGAGAAAAAGTAGAGGCGAAAAGGCAGGGGAAAAAGGTAGAATGTGGCAGTGGGAGATGTTCCTGTTTGAAAGGTGAGCCAGGCACTCTTCTCTTCCCGTTGCCACGGTGGTGGGAGGCAATGTGGTTTCCATTGAACAGGCTGCAGGCGAAATTGATTGGCGCTTTTAAAGATGAAACATCTGTGAATTATTCACAAGGCGGGGACTTTTCTTGTGCCAGGCATTAGGAAGCAGCTCTTATCTGTGAACAAACACAGGCTTTTTCTGACTCCCTGCGGCTTTCAAAAACATATGGTTCAGGAAAAAAAGAACCAATTAGGTCACAGACAACCTAATTGGACAAATTAGACCATATGGAGAATATTCCCTGTATAGACATGTTTGGAGATGCATGTGATATAACAAAAAATAATCTTGAACTACTGGACCGGTATTAATATGAATGATTTAGCAGGATAAGACTGAATGTTTCACCACTAATGTGTGTGTGCTTTTGTGTTTTTTTGCTCATATACCCACTCAAGTATAAACTAATACACATTTAAAGTGTATGGGTTTGTCATAAAGAAACAGAGCAGAGGGGATGGTTCTGGGAGTTTGTACAGCTACTATTTACAATTAAGTTATTTAGCGGATGCTGTTATCCAAGCACAATCTGATATAGGCAAGTATTAATAGGCTACGTGCACAACAATAGCGTCTGTTTCCGCTTGTGACCCGAGAGTGCGCTTGAGTATTTCCGGAATACTTCCTGATTGCAGCATTTACAACTAGAACGGAGCGCTTAGAACTAGAACCGGCAAGTTTGTTTTGTAGTTTTTCATACGTGTACAATGAGTGTATTTACAGTTGAAGAACGGCGACTTGCTTACCAAAAGGTACGAAATTCAACGCTCCATTGTTGTGTGCCAAAATGCACAAATTTGCAATATAATAGGGAAATAAACTTTCATTCATTCCCTGTTGATTCCACGGTACGGGCTGAGTGGATGGGAAGATCCGGAGAGAAGACTTCAACCCTACCTAAAACACCTGGGTCTGTAGTAGGCATTTTAATGTCACTGATGTTGCCGTACACCAGGTTTGCGTCCTACTCGCATTTCCTAGCATTTTGGAGATTGATTGAGCCTGCCGTGAACTGCAAGATGGTGAGGATTACCAGCGCCAAGACTGCCTCTGCCAGCAGCAGCACAGTCTCTCACCCAACAACGGTATGTAGACACTCCAATTGTCATTCTGTTACATAGTGTGTCATAATTACCAGTGCTTGGGGGTTATGTAATTACAAAGTAGACCTATAAAGCTACACAGATACTTTTGGAATTATATCTTCTTCTGATTTAACTTTATAATAACAACAATAAGTAATAATAATGTTAGTCAGCAAGGTTACTAAATCTTTCGTATTTTTTTCTTTTTACATTTAAGTTAAGTTATCCTTTATTTATCCCTTTTTGGGGGAAATTCTTTCTCTGCTTTTTGACCCATCTGGGAGCCGGTGAACACCCAGAGCAGTGGGCAGCCGCAGTGCAGCGCCCGGGGAGCAGGTGGGGGTTTCAGGTGCCTTGCTCAAGGGCACCTCATCCGTGGATGAGGACGTAGGAGAGTGTTGCACAACCACTCCCCCCATCCATATTTTTGCCTACCGGTCGGGATTCGAACCGGCCACCCTCCGGTTACCGGTCCAACTCTTTAACCAGTAGGCCACGGATGCCCCACGGATTTCAACAGAAACTTCCTCCTGATGCATCGGTCAGTCGGTTAGCCTCTCAGGGACCAGAGAGGTTATACACCGCAGCACTGCCAGTTGGATTGTGTCCACTTGGACAAATTTCCTTCATTGCCTGCTGGGAAGCAAGTGTCTGTGGATCCCATCAGAAGTTGTCAGAGCTCACCTACCACCTGAGTTTTCTGCATTTGCTGACACACAGGTGGTGCTTGATTGCACTGAGATTTTCTGCCAAACACCATCCTCTCTTCTCCTGCAGAGTATTCAAGCTATAAATCACATGCTATATTCAATGCAATGATTGGCATGGCTCCCCATGTTGCCATTACCTTTTATGGGCTTTATGTGGGATCCCTGAGTGATCGTGAAATATTCAAGCTTTCTGGAATCACAATGTGGCCTGCTTCCTGGTAAATTACCAGAACGGCCCACTAGTAAAGGTGTGGGCAACTTCACAGTAAATTAAAGATGTGCCTTGACTTTAAAAAAAAACTGTCAGTGTGTCATTGTGGTCTTTACACTAGATTTTGGGTTTTACTGACATAAATGAAAACACACTAGATATAACATAAGACAATTTATAATTTAATAAGGAAATATTGCAGATGAACAATACACACATACATTCATTAACAACTCATTGAATCAACCCAGGTAAAAGTGAAAAAATAAGTAATCCCCTCTCTCCCTGATAACCCTTGCCACCTCAGCATCCTTATAGATACTCTAGATGCTTGGGGGTTAACTAATTACAAAGTAGACCTATAAAGGTACAAAGATCATTTTCTTATTATATTTTCTTCTGATTTAACTTTATAATAATTACAACAATAAGTAATAATTTGTTGTCGTCAGTCAACACACACGCTGTCACACCCGTTTCTGGAACAGTAGTTGTGATCAGGTGCCACTGTGACAGTTTCCATCTCTGAGTCAGAACCTGAATCCGGGATATCACTCTCAGCCCGCGGTCGCCGTTCCCAAACACTGGGTCTGGGTACAGGTAGTTGATAGCCATTTCATGCAAAGAGAACAGGTATTGTTCCCTTCCGTAGCCTTTTCAGTCCCCCAGCAGTCACGACAACATCAGTGACATTAAAATGCCCACTACAGACCCAGGTGTTTTAGGTAGGGTTGAAGTCTTCTCTCTGGATCTTCCCCATCCACTGAGCCCGTATTGCGGGATCAACAGGGAATGAATTAAAGTTTATTTCCCTATTGTATTGCAAATGTGTGCATTTTGGCACACAACAATGGAGCGCTGAATTTCATACCTTTTGGTAAGCAAGTCGCCGTTCTTCAACTGTAAATACACTCATTGTACACATATGAAAAACTACAAAACAAACTTGCCGGTATCCCGTTCTAGTTGTAAACGCACACTCGGGTCACAAGCGGAAACAGACGCCATTGTTGTGCACGTAGCCTATTGTTCCTGGTCCAACATCACAACCACCCAATCAGCAGTTACCTCAAAAACCAATCAGCAGCGAGTCCTGTTTTGCAGCACCGTTTTGAATCTCCCCCTCCCAGAACTGCGAGCTAGCTAGCTGCTGCAGACCTACTGTGCAAACGTTAAGTTAAAGACCGGGTAAACCAAGAATAATTATGGGTTTTGAGTTTATAATACCACAGGAAAATATATTATTAACCACCCTGCCAAATTTGAAGGACTAAAAAAATCGCGAAGTATATAAAATTATGCTTCAAAATTGATGAAAAATGAGCAGTAACCCCAGGCTCAGGACGGTGGGGGCGTGTGCGCTGCAGGCCAGGAAACCACGCCCATCACCGGAGAGGTCCAGCCCCTCCCAATCTCAAAGCTGAAAATGGACAGCAGGGGGCGGGTTTATGTGAGTATGACCGCTTTACGTAAAGCGGTCATCGATGTAGACCCGCCCATTTTAAACCTGCACACAGAACATTCTCTGAGGCCTAGCTCCTCAAGGAAATGATGAATGGGAAAAATATTTTTTACATGTTTTGAGGGACACATTTAAGGCCTAATTAATATGATAAGAAGAAAAATACTGAATTTGGTTTACCCGGTCTTTAAGTAAATAACATACAGACCATATATATATACCTGTTTTTAGCTAGTTTAGCTATCTTATTTAGCTAAATAGAATTGACCTTTGTCAGTGCAAATGTGCTACACGAGAGTCTAATTTAAGCTAGCTTGCCTAGCTAGCTGGTTTTAGATAACGTAGCTAGCTAACGTAGCTAGCTAGCGTAAGCTACCAAACTGCATTAAATACTTTGATAACATACAATACATATTAGTATGATCGATGTTGGTCCAAAGCCTGATTTTAGCTAGCTTTAGCGCCCTTAGTTAGCAAAATTTAATTTACTCCTGTCAGTGGGAGTGTGCTAGTTTTTGGCTAGCTAAAGTTAATGTTTTCATTCTCTTGTCAATGCAGGAAGGGCACAATGTGTGGTTAGATTTAGCATGAAGCATTAGCTGCATATTATTTTACTGGCTCAACATTAGTTAGACTTGTTGTCCCTGGCTCATTTAAGACTAGTTGTCCCTGGCTCAAGATTAGACTTGTTGTCCCTGGTTTAACATTAGACTTGTTGGCCCTGTCTCAAGATTAGACTTGTTAACCCTGGTTTAACATAAAACTTAGTTTTTAAGTTTTCCTTGGTTTACATTTGACTTGTTGTCCCTGGCTCATCATTAGACTTGTTGGTCCTGGCTCAAGATGAGACTTGTTGTCCCTGGCTCAAGATACAACTTGTTGTCCCTGGTTCAACATTAGACTTGTTGGCTCTGGCTCAAGATACAACTTGTTGTCCCTGGTTTAACATTAGACTTGTTGTTCCTGGTTTGACATTAGACTTGTTGGCCATGGTTTAACATTAGACTTGTTGTCCCTGGCTCAAGATATGACTTGTTGTCCCTGGTTCAACATTAGACTTGTTGTACCTGGTTTAACATTAGACTTGTTGTCCCTGGTTTAACATTAAACTTGCTTTCCCTGGCTCAAGATACAACTTGTTTGTTGTCCCTGGCTCAAGATTAGACTTGTTAACCCTGGTTTAACATAAGACTCGTTTACTTTGGTTTAACATTAGAATTGTTGTCCCTGGCTCATCATTAGACTTGTCGTCCCTGGCTCAAGATTAGACTTGTTAACCCTGGTTTAACATTAGACTTGTTGTCCCTGGTTTAACATAAGAATTGTTGTCCCTTGCTCAAGATTAGACTTGTTAACCCTGCGCCAGTCTGCTAGTTAGTTATTGTTAAAACCACATTGGCGCATGCGCCAATGTCTGTTTACCCCCCTGTTGTTTCTGCCCGTCTCTCCGTGCAGTCGCCCTGCGACGAGGGGACTAAGGTGTCCTGACCGACAGCAAGCCATGTGTGCAAGCCTGAGAATCTGTGCAGGAGTTCTCTGCGAGTCCCCGTGTGTCTACATTCCTCTCCACGGCAAGCAGATTCCAAGTATCAATCTGACGTGTGGCTGGCGCTGCCATTCTCCCATCTGACTTTGCCAGCCATAACCCTCCTGACTGCACTGACATGGCGTGCCAAGTGTGTAGCTTTGAATAACGGACTCAATCATGCACCTGCTGTCCAGTGAAGATATCCTGGCTGGCCCCGCAAGACTTCTGTTCACGAACAGAACAGCATGGAGGTCCCTGCAGTCCGAATGCCCTGATCTGCATTGCACCCATGCTCATCTCACTCAAGGGACACGGCCATCTAAGAAAATGACCAACATCAAAGAAGTCAAAAGATACCTTAACATAGCATCCATAGCCAGTGATGGCGGGCTCATCGTGAAACGTGATGAGCCTCTCTCCCCATCAAGGGAGTGCATAATTGTTCCTAGACAGGTTCTGGATGGCCTTGTGACTGCTTTGCACTTACAGCTTAGTCACCCCACAGCGAACCAGCTCAGAAAGACGGTTGGTAGATGCTTTTTTGCCCTTGACCTCGACAAGGCCGTCAGCCGGGTTACTGATGGCTGTCATTCCTGTGTGGCCCTCCGTCACACCCCCCAGGTCATTGTGGAACAGTCATCATCTGATCCTCCAGCTACCGTCGGCATCATCTTTGCCACTGACGTCATAAAACGAGCACGCCAATTAGTGCTAGTGGTACGAGAGTGTGTGACATCCTTTACAGTGGCCATGCTCATTGAAGATGAGGGTAGGCAGACCCTGCTGGATGGACTCATCAGGCTATGTGTGGAATTACAACCCCTAGATGGTCCATTTGCTGTGATCTGGACGGATCCAGCCCCTGCCTTTAAGGCCCTGGTCTCCGACTCACTCCTTGCCCAGCACAGAATTTCACTAGAGCTGGGGCGAGCGAAGAAACTCAATAAAAACCCTGTCGTGGAAAAGGCAGTGCAGGAGTTGGAGGAGGAACTGCTCCGGCAGCAGCCACGTGGTGGCCCCATATCAGCGAGACTCTTGGCCATAGCGACTACTTGCTTGAACTCCAGACTCCGTTCATGTGGCCTGTCTGCCTGGGAAATGTGGACACAGAGAGACCAGTTCACCTGCACTCAGCTGCCCCTAGCTGATGAGGAGCTTATACGCCTACAGCACGACGGACGGAAGAGGAACCATGCCTACAGTGAGAAATCTAAGGCCCCTCGTGGGAAGACCTTAGTCCCCTCTTCGATCGAGGTTGACGATCTTGTCTACCTACACGTGGACCGCAACAAAGCATGCAGCCGCGACCAATATCTCTGCGTTTCTGTTGAGGGTCTCTGGTGTGGTCTGCGCAAGTTTGCAGGTTCACAACTAAGAGACTTGACCTATCGAGTCAAGTCAACGGACTGTTACAGAGTCCCTGTCACCTGCCCTGATGCCAACCGTTCCACCAGCTACGATGACGCATCTGATGACGACAGTCCTAGGTCCCCAACTACGCCCCAGGTGGTACCCCCCCTGCCGTCAGCTATTCCCCCTGAAATAGCATCGGTGCCCACCCCTACGAGCCCGTTGGGTCCTGCCTTGTGCTGGTGTGTCAACCCACTGACTCCACCACCCCGTCGTTTAACGGGGCGGTGCGCCCTCCTCACCCAGGTGTTGCACCAGGCCACGCCACTTGCCATCTCATCTCAATGACTACGTCATGGACTTGTGATGGACTCTCTACGTATCCTTTTTCAAATGCCTTATGATTCTATGCTGTGTGTATGTGATGTTGTGCTGTTCTTATGTGTTGATTTGTAAAGCTGCCTAATGTCTAGTTTGCCTGTATGGGTAGTCTATTTGACTGTTTGTTTGTCATGTGTTCAACATGTGGTTTCTACTGCTGTGATGATAACCAGTCTGCTGGTTATTTATTGTTAAAACCACATCGGTGCATGCGCCAACATCTGTTTACCCCCCTGTTGTTTCTGCCTCTCTCTCCGTGCAGTCGCCCTGCACGCTTTCTCTCCAGTAAAGTTTTCCTCAACTATCTACACGCTCTCGGTTGTGAGTTATTCCTAACTGCTTGCGCTGGTTTAACATAAGACTTGTTTACCTTGGTTTAACATAAGACTTGTTTACCTTGGTTTAACATTAGACTTGTTGTCCCTGGTTTAACATTACAACAAGTTATATCTTGAGCCAGGGACAACAAGTCTCATCTAGAGCCAGGACCAACAAGTCTAATGATGAGCCAGGGACAACAAGTTGTATCTTGAGCCAAGGACAACAAGTCTCATCTTGAGCCAGGACCAACAAGTAATGTTAAACCAGGGAAAACGAGTCTTATGTTAAACCAGGGTTAACAAGTATAATCTTGAACCAGGGACAACAAGTTGTATCTTGAGTCAGGGACAACAAGTCTCATCTTGAGCCAGAGCCAACAAGTCTGATGATGAGCCAGGGACAACAAGTCTTATGTAAAACCAGGGACAACAAGTTGTATCTTGAGCCAGGGCCAACAAGTCTAATGTTAAACCAGGGTTAACAAGTCTTATGCTAAACCAGGGACAACACGTTGTATCTTGAGCCAAGGATAACAAGTCTAATGTTAAACCAGGGACAACAAGTTGTATCTTGAGCCAGGGCCAACAAGTCTAATGTTAAACCAGGGTTAACAAGTATAATCTTGAGCCAGGGCCAACAAGTCTAATGTTAAACCAGGGACAACAAGTTTTATCTTGAGCCAGGGACAACAAGTCTCATCTTGAGCCAAGGCCAACAAGTCTAATGATGAGCCAGGGACAACAAGTCTTATGTTAAACCAGGGACAACAAGTCTAATGTTAAACCAAGGAAAACAAGTCTTATGTTAAACCAAGTCTGACAACTTTGGGGATGGAACCCAGTAGCTTTCCCCTGGATGCTTCACACCCTTGCCACTATGACACTCACCTCGTACTGCCTCACACATGCTGTCTACATGACAAAGACAATATAGTACCTTGATGTTTGGTGGAAAGTGCTCCTTTCCTTGCTTGTGCTAGGTTCATGTCAGGGCCATGACAGAACGACAGTTCATTCAGCTTGTGAAGCTGGCGTACATCAAGTTCATGCTTCCACTGAAATGGGAGTTCAAAGCTAAACACAATAGCATCAAGGACATCTACATGCCACCCACAAATCCGAACATCACTTCTTTATTCCGTCTCCAGCCCTGCTCTCTTTGTGTGTGATCCCGATCCCCAACCCGTCTGCATCTATGATCTTTATTTACGTCCTGGGTTCACACAAACACTCAACTCCACTCCTCATGTAGTGAACCTGTGAATGTTTAACACAAGCAAAATGACCACAGTATGTAACAAAACATATATATTTTTTACATTATTTATTTGATCATACTCAGGGAGTATTCTCTCTCTCTCTCTATCTCTCTCTCTCTCTCTGAGAGAAGCTGCCAACTTCACCGAAGCAGCATGTGACAGAACCAAGATGGCTGTGGAATTCATGTTGACTCTAAAGTTTCTCATTCACACTTGCAGTATATCTCAGAATGGTGCCACACGTGTTGTTAGCAGGCCCACAACTATTCACAGTCACACATAATCACAGACTGCAGAATCAAAGCTATGCATTTCTTCTATATTTCTCAGCCCAGGCAAACGACTGTTTGTGGGAGTGCTTTGTGCTTTGTGTGTGTGTGTGTGTGTGTGTGTGTGTGTGTGTGTGTGTGTGTGTGTGTGTGTGTGTGTGTGTGTGTGTGTGTGTGTGTGGGAGGGTGGGTGGGTGGTGGGTGGGTTGGCTGGATGCCATTTGTGCAGCTGATGGGTAGATTTTCCCTCCTCTATCGACTCAATGCGGTGGTTCCAACCAACCATAAGCTCTCTAAAGCACAGGTTTTAATAACCCTTGCAGCCGCCCAAACAAAGAGCAGTCACCGCCAGCTGCTTAACTTTCGCTTTCCATCTCTCACCTTCACACTAAATCTTTCTCTTATTTCCAAGTCTTTAGTCATCCTGTGCGGCTCACTATCTCCCCAACTTTTTGTCTCTCTCCTCTGTCTCTCATTCCTTCCCAACCCTCTCTTTCTCTTACTCTGTTGCTCTCTCACTCTCTACATCTCTTTATCTCTCGCTCCCTCACTCTTTATTTTTATCTCTTATCTCTCTCTCTCTCTCCCCTCCAATCTCTTTAACCGAGCTATAATGTGCTTTCGCAATGGGCAGGGCTCTCTGCCTCATATGTCTGAACAACACTGAGGTCAAGCCCCTGTCCCGCCTTGCCCTGACCACTCTGGTAATCCCTTAAAGGCTTGCAGCTAATGAATACTGAAGGACTGGATGACTGGGAGGGGGAGGTAGGATAATAAGTCTTTAATAAATATAGATAGCGCAAAGCGGAAAAAAAGGAGGAGACAGAGAGACGGCACAGGGGAGGAGAGGGTCGGACATGACCAGTGATTTAAATCTGGTTGTAATGAAAGATTGTGTGTGTGTGTGTGTGTGTGTGAGTAATAACATGACAAAACTATCCTTTGACATGGAGATTTGCCGTGACCAACAGAGCGAAAAGAAAAAAAAAGAAAAACAAGATCTGAACACAAAAACGAATAAGAATCGAAACACACACACACACACACACACACACACACACACACACACACACACACACACACACAGGCCGATGACAATATAAAGAAGGCCTTCAAATGGTTGTGCAGTCTTTGACTCGAAGGGCACAAATTGGTAGTTTTCCTTTTTGGATATCTGGGTGCACGTTCATTTGTGCAGATATGTCTCTCCCATCTAATTTCTTCAGATTTTATTCTGTAACCTGCTAACTATTAAAAAGAAGGTTATGTATAACTTTTCATATTTAATATTGCATTCAAGCTTCAGTCATTTATATGCGTGTGTGTGTGTGTGTCTGTGTGTATATGTACATACATGTTTATATATATACTTGTTATATATATACTTGTTGTATATATACTTGTGTGTATATATATATATATATATATATATACTGCAGGTCTACATGCATAACATACAGTGTAGAGAGAGAGAAGGGAATGTCTTTTTAAGTATGAAGTTATGATGCTAGATCAAGCAATTCCAGATTATTAGTCACCCAATAAGACATTCAACATAACCTTTAACAATTCCACCGCATCAGTAATGCAGGCCACTGATGTAGGCTGTAATCCAGTGGCCAAGCAGGCAGGCTTTTGCTGCGGGTAGAATAGCATTTTAAGGGTTAGCATCTGAGCAGCTAGAGGTGTCACAATCATAAAGGTTTCACATGAATGCAAAAAATATTTAACAATGTCCAATATTTATTTCCACTCTATGAATTCTTTCCTCCCTTCCAGTAAGTGCTGTGAATTCTACACTCTGGTTTTACAATGGGGAAATGATGGGAGAGATCTGTCCAACTTTTTAATGAACAGCCAATGGAAAGGTCAGTGTTCTTCAAGTTACAGTCTTGGGTATCAAGTTAGTTGGCTGTACGGGTTATAAATGATGCCCGCACACTGTTGTGTTTGCAAACGTTTCTTTTACCCAAGATCAGTTGACTCTTTTTGTCTCATTTTCCTGCACTTTAAATGGTAAGTTGATCAATACTTTCGCCAGAGTATCTCCGAATAGTTTCACCTTAGTTTGTTTATTTAGAGCCTGGGGGAAACTTCAAAGAATCTGACCCTCTTAAAATTTAAGCTATAGGCCTACAGAGCGGATAACCAAGCATCTTCAAAACGCAAGGCTAAACCACAAGCATACATGGTACGAAGAGGAACCATGTAGGGGTGAGGGGACGCAGTGTGGGTGGGTAGAGACGGACAGTCCCGTTTGTGGAGACCACGTCCGTTGACCTGTCGAACCCAAAGATGCATGCTAATTTTCCCGAAATCTTTCCTAAAATCTTTAAATTCAACAAAAGATTGTCTAACAACCAACTTAACAATAATGTCGATGAATAACTCAAGGTTATATAATGAATTGTATTAGCATTATATTACATTTTCTTTGTATTTATGTATTGAATTCAATTATAAAATATATATATTTTGGTTCCATCAAATTTGTACATTTGTTGAACTTTTTTTATTATTATTAAAGGCTGAAGGCTGAATGTCTTGGTCATTGCGTGACCCTTTTTTAAAATTGTTTTCTGAACTTTTTCCTGAGTACCAACAACAGGGTCTATCGGCCTGAGCTATTACCCTGATGACATGACAACAATTCAAATGTTTTTCCACTTTTTTATGATAAAGATGAGGGAACATATATTCACACAACCCTATCCATGGAGTTTATAGTTATATTGTAGGTTTTGGATTCATAGTAGGATTTTATTCTTGTTCCACCAATCCTGAAATAAAACTTTTATGTTGTTTGGAAATGACCACCACTGGGCCTATTAATCACTTATGGCGCATTTCCACCGCAGGGTATGCTTCGGACCCAGCACGCCTCAGCTCAGTAGTGAGGGTGCGGTATAGCCCAGCTCGGTTATGTGTCGCGTTTCCACTGCCGGCAGTACCCTTATGGTAGGCGGGGTTTAAGCTGGACAGCGATAGCCGCGGCAGCTACGTAAACATTGTGATCTCATAGCAGCCCGACACAGTGTAGCCTGCTAATAAATCCATGAAAAAGAAGAAAGTGCACAATGAACAAAGAGCAACAATGTAGGACGTCCAAGAAGGACGGCAAACTTTTGCGCGACATTTTCTTCAATAAACAAATCCTTTGCCGTTGTCCAGAAATACCTTGCCGGTACTGTGTTTGTTTGTTATCCCCCTGTCGCACGGAAGGGACAATTCTGTCGACCAATCAACGGATGGCGTGTGTAGCTCAAACTTGCCGGGACCCTTTCAGGCGTCTCAGTACCCTAACAGAGTAGTACTGCGAGACGAGAACGGCTCAATACGGCTCAGAATGGGTCATGACCACTTTTGGCGGTGGAAACACGACCCGTGGCGCACCTTTGCAGACTGAACTGACCCACACCCTGTGGTAGAAATGCGCCATTAGTCGCTCCGTGGAGCTCACAACATCACAAAACTCCTATCAACGTCATTCAGAAATGTGCAAATAATTGACTCCAAATCTTTAGCTGGCCAGTTGAGTAGCAGACAAAATTGCCTGCATAATATTGAATATTTTGATTGAAACATTGTGTTGCCCACATTTAGCTGGAAGGCTAAATATTCTCACAAGTATGCTAATTAGCTTTCCGAACCGTGCTAAGTTGCTGTATTGTAGATTGTAGAGGCTGGTTTTACTCCCACATTAGAGGGTTCTTCTCTGCCTAATTACTACAAATGACAGAGGCGAAAAAAACGAAAGACAATACATCTGTGGCCATATACACAAAGCACTTACAGGACTTCCCCCATATGGTGCTACATTTCCAAGCTAAGGGTTTCCTTCCAAAACCTAATTAGGAAGCTGTTGAAAGCAACTTAACCAGGGGATGGCATTAATATTAAGAGCAAGAGCAGGGTTAATATTGGATTACTTCCCATTTCCCCATTTCAAGTTACAACATTTAAACAGCATTTTTGTGAGAACCCAGCTTGCACATTACTGGGAACTGGCACCCGAATTGGATATTGGGAAGTACAAATGTCAATATTGTTGGCTCAATCAATATTTATCCTCATTTTTACAACATTCATGTCAATATGGGTATTCTAAATGCTAAGACAGGGTTTGTATTTGGTATTTCTTGTGCTGGATGAATCTTGTATGCCCTACTGTGCACCACGCCAATTTGGCAAGTGTTGTTTTTGGGAGGTGATACTTTATGTAAACAGCCTCAGGCCACATTGTTACAGGGATTAAGAAAAAAGAGTGACATTGTTGATCATTTCAAAGCAAAAAAGAACACAAACTAAAAGAATCAGAACGTAATGAAAAACCAGAACAACAACAAAAACAACCGCGACAGACCAGTGGAGCTCTGGTGTTTGGCAGCTGAAAAGCACAGCACAACATTCCATTCCGAGGTTAATTACTACATAAAGGCAGACCTGCGTTCTGACAGATAACAAAGGGCCTGTCATTCTCTTCTAAATATTATACGAAACCAGTCCCACACCTATGCTATTATTTATTTTTGAATGACAACCAACCAAATCACCAACGACCACCCTGCTTCCCTTCCTCCTGTCAATAAATAGATCCACACCGATAGGTGGACAGACGTACACACACGTGAGCATGTGCATATGCTTCTAGGCCTATATGCAATCAATTGGACACAAGCACACCCTTCATGCACGCTCAAACAGTTTCAGGTAAAGGGTATACGCTTGAAGAATGTTCTCATTAGTTACTTCTAGCTCATTATACTGCCTTCACATATAGAGTGTGTGCTCGATGGGTCTGTGTTTTTGTGTGTGTGTGTGTGTGTGTGTGTGTGTGTGTGTGTGTGTGTGTGTGTGTGTGTGTGTGTGTGTGTGTGTGTGTGTGTGTGTGTGTGTGTGTGTGTGTGTGTGTGTGTGTGTGTGGAGGCTTGCGCTAGAATTCACACAGGTGTAAAGTTGCCACGACATGGGAAGGGATAATGAGCTCGTCAAGCCGCAACGTGACAGATGCATGTGTTTTTTATTTATTTACGCATTGACAGACTGAACGAGGTGACAAGTGCATGACAAGAGTCTCCAGTACTCTTCCCCCCGCTTGTATTTCGACTGCTGGCTGATGTGTGCAATTATGATCATGAGAGTGTCGAACCTGCAACTCAGGAGCCAGCCCCTCACTGGCCCCCTATATAATAATAATAATAATAATAATAATAATAATATACAACCACTGTTGGCTGCCATCCAAGATAGAATATGCACAGAGACACTCACAGAGAGTGGGTTTAGAGCAGTTAGACATACAAATAGGACAATTTGGAAGATGGAAATTAAATTGTTAGTGATGACAGAAGACCCTTTAACTCTACATGGCACAGCCTTATTTCAACAAATTGTTATAATCTTTTATATAACAGCCTTTGGTCCAGGATTGACACAAGTCAATCCTGATGGCTATAGCGATATATATTCAATTTAGAGTTTGGATTGCTTACCTATTCATCTTTTTATCACACTTAATTGACAAAATGTAAGCATTTGTTTGTTTGTTAATTCATTGTTTTTGTCTGTTCTATCGAGGATGTATTTGTTATCAGATATATGTATACGTCAAATGGTGCGAAATGGAGAGACAGCTATTTGTGAGGGTGTTTGACTCCTGGGTTCACATCCAATTGTTTACGGTCTCGCTGCAGGCATCCTTGAGCAAGATGCCTCACTTCTGTCTGCCTGCTCATTAATGAAAAAAGGTCAGTGTTTATTGCTATGGATCAACGCATCTGCTAAAAGACATTAGTTAGAAATAGCCAATAGAAACAAACAGCATGTTCTCCAACATAAATGACATAATAGCTGAGGAGAGGACGCTGCCATCTGTTTGTTCGCCACTTCTCCGTCTCTTACAAACAATCTTTCTAGTTATCTCTTTTTTTTAATGCAAAGACGTTGTGGCTAACCCCGACCATATTACCACTAAAACAACTTTTTTATTCCTGGATTTTACTCCGGTTTTTGTGCCCACCTACTGCCATCGCTCTGAACGCCGGCTGCTTGCTCCCGTTCTGCCCGGACTGACCATCGTTGCTGTGTTGCTGGGAGGTCTTCCAACGGTACAGCCTGCTGTTGTGCTTCGGTGTGACTCAGCTTGATGCCTAGGACTACTACCAATCCCGGCTAGCCTCAATGCTTCCACTAACCTGGCTATCTCTCCAACTCTGTACATGTTTAACAACTAGCGCCAGGCTAACCTTACCGGCTCCCGGCTTGATGCTGAAATACTCTGCTTCACAGCTGCTACGTCTTAATAACTTCACTACTCCAACATACATTGCAGCCATCAGACAGCACAGACTTTTACGCCGACCCCGTTATGTCCATCGGAGTGCCCGTAAAAAGTTTGTTTACTCCCAGCACTGTCCTGCTACGGTTCCTTCTATCTGGTCCCCAGCTGATCGTGTCGCACTCTGTCGACGTCATCAGAACGATGGCGTAGTAGGGACTTGTAGTGAAAGCAGCACTCGGTGACATAGAAAATCTGGAGTGGATTACACTGTGCTGCGGAGTTTACAGAAATACTCACCACCAGCTCTGTCTTCTGTCACCATGGAATTGTTAAACACGCAATCCCTTAATAAGAAATCTCTACTCATACATGACCATATTTTAGAAAAAAGTATTGATTGTATGTGTCTAGTTGAATCATGGCATAAACCTGGGGACCAACTTCTGCTGAATGAAGTCTGCCCCCCCGGCTACAACTACATGGAGAGAGCACGTACCTCAGGCAGAGGTGGTGGCCTACTCATTATCCACCAGACTGAATTGGAACTCTCACCTCTTCCGTTGCTTGACCTCACCTCCATGGAGTGTCTAGCTTTTAAATGCAAACCTCCATACTCCATGACAGTGCTTCTAATTTACTGTCCCCCAAAATCAAACTCTTAATTTCTCCTTGAAATACACATCTCCTCACATCACTCTGCACCTTGTCAAATAATGTTGTAATTATTGGTGACATCAACATTCATGTTGACAACCCCTCCTGTCCTCTGGCAGAGTTTCTGAGCCTGCTGGATTGTCTTGGTCTGCAGCAGCATGTTGAGGATCCCGCCCACAGCAAAGGTCACATCTTGGATCTGGCGATTACCAACTCTACCTCTATCAAGACTCTCGAAGTCTACGATCTTGGGGTGTCTGACCACAACGTAGTCCCAATGACTCTGACATCTCTGCTGCCTCCCTCCAGACCCAAGCGCCAGATATCCTTTAGGAATCTGAAACGGATTGTCTCAGTGGACATGGCCACAGACCTCCAGCATATCACCTGCTCAGCCCCTGAAACTGTGGACGAGCTAGTGGAGCAGTCATGTTCGAATGCTCTGCCCCCTGGTACACAAAGGAACTACGAACAATTAAAACAGCTGGCCGTGTACTGGAACGTCAATTCAAACACACTGGGCTCACTGTCCACAAACTTGCCTTCCGTGAGCATCAAAAGGCCTATTGCCAAGCCCTGAAAGATGCTCGGTCGACATTCTACGCCAACCTCATCAATAGGCACACTGGAAATTCTAAGAAGCTCTTTTCCACAATAAATTACTTACTGAAGCCACAATCACCCTCACTGACCAAAGCTAGAGTTGAGTGATGCAACAGCTTCATTGACTTTTTTAGTAAGTCAACAACATCCGCTCTCTGTTGCCCAGCTCCTCCTCTCCCTCTCCCCCTGCTTCCAACCTCCAGGTGGAGAGTCTGCTATCCCTTCCTTGCTTCTCTGAGGTCCAGCAGAGTCACATTGAGAAAACCATCAGAGGAATGAAGGCGACCACCTGTTGCTTAGACCCCTTCCCATCTACTCTGCTTAAATCACACATCTCCATCCTCAGTACAATCATCACCCAGGTTGTTAACCTTTCACTTCAAACCGCTCATGTTCCACCCGCTCTCAAAGCTGCGGTCATTCGTCCCCTCCTGAAGAAACCCTCCCTGGACCCGGACAATCTTGCAAACTATGGGCCTATTTCAAATCTCCCCTTTCTATCCAAGGTACTTGAAAAAACAGTTGCCGCACAGCTTCAGGACCACCTCACACATAACAATCTGTTCGAAAAATTTCAGTCAGGCTTTCGTTCAGCCCACAGCACCGAGACAGCCCTGCTCAGGGTGACAAACGACATTCTGATGACTGCTGATTCAGGGTCACCGTCACTCCTCATCCTCCTGGACCTGACAGCGGCCTTCGACACCGTGGACCACACCATCCTCCTCGAGCGTCTCCATAACACCGCTAGACTGACAGACCACGCATTGGAATGGTTTAAGTCCTATCTTTCAGATAGGACTGAACATGTCTCACTTGGAGGATGTGAATCCAGGCCACTCTGTGTCATCTGTGGCGTTCCCCAGGGGTCAGTCCTTGGCCCCATCCTCTTCACCATTTATATGCTTCCCCTCGGTCATGTCATCAGCAAACACGGACTGTCCTTCCATTGCTATGCTGACGATACACAACTTTACATTAAAACTGCCCCACACACCTCCATAGCCTTGTCATCTCTCACCTCCTGCCTTGAGGAAATCAAGGCATGGATGAGCAGCAACTCCCTTCAGCTGAACAGTAACAAAACGGAAGCACTCCTCATCGGTACCCCTCATCAAGTCCACTCCTCACCCATATCCTAACTGACTTTCGATGGACAGGATATTCCTCTCTCCTCCTCAGCAACAAACCTGGGAGTTCGGTTCGACCCCCACCTGACCTTCAATGAACATATAAAACATCTATGCAAGACTTCATTTTTCCATCTCCGCAATATTTCAAGACTCCGTCCCACTCTATCCCTCCCAGCAGCAGAACAATTGGTCCATGCCTTCATTTCCTCAAGGCTGGATTACTGTAACGGGCTTGATGGAATCTATATGACTTTTAGTATGTTAGTTCATGCAACGTTTTCTATTGTTGCCATCGTGATTCATCTGGACACTGATATCCCTGAAACCACTCTGAGCTGTTGTGTTGAGTGCTATTTTATGTAACTGATGATGTTCTTTCAAATAATACATTTTGCATTACCCAGGACATTAATTCTTCTTTGGGACGGACTAGGCCAAGGTGTTTGTGGGGCAGCCCGGAATGTACGCTTTTCCCCTGCTTGAAAATCAATTCCAAACCTTCATTTTATTTATACATTTTGAGTATCAAGATAATCAAAATTCTGCCTTAAATGTTTTTAAAATTTGAATGCAATCAATTAATGCCGAACTATCCTACGATGTTGCCTTTTCAACTGAGAATATAACTAATGTCATCCATTTATCTGGCAAACAGTACCTTGACATATGTGAAATATTACTGTTTCTTCAAACAGTCATTAGGGGGCGCTGTTTCAGCAAACGTTCATATGTGTCGTTTTAGGACGTCCTATTCAAACAACCTATTCTGTCGTTTACGTTTGAGATCAGGTTGGAAACAACTACTGTTCTGTTGGGTCCGAATGACCCGGCATATTTAGGCCAAAAAATAACCTATATACATCCGGAAGCTCACAGGCTTGCTGCAAGGAAACATGGGGGGAGAAAGTGGGCTATATGCACATGGTGTCACACCTGTGGAAGCATCACTGTGTGGCTGCGCCCTGGCTCTATGAATGAGTCTGGAGTGTTTTTGTGTCACTGCACTCTATCATCTGAAATCATCACATGAAATAGGCCTTCCCCACCCACGTGGAAAGCATCCTCGGCTCCTTGTGAGAAAACCCAGCATAGTGTTGGAGAGTGAACTCCACAGCAAGGCTGTAAAACAGTATGCTCCTCTGGCAAAGATTACAACAGATACAGGGTGAAATAGGAAATGACAGATCCCTGCTTGCACATCAGAGAAGCCCATTGTGTTGGCTTCATGTCGTGTAGGCGAACAGTCTCTTTTTCTCTTTTTTTTCCATCCCCAGATGTGTGTGTGTGTGTGTGTGTGTGTGTGTGTGTGTGTGTGTGTGTGTGTGTGTGTGTGTGTGTGTGTGTGTGTGTGTGTGTGTGTGTGTGTGTGTGTGTGTGTGTGTGTGTGTGTGTGTGTGTGTGTGTTATATAGGGCATGTGGGATGATGAAAGAGATGGTCTAAGTTCCTTGGTTTTCATCTTTGATAGACTATATACATGATAAATAAAACCAGTGTGGTAATACAGCGTAGTAATGAAGCCATCTTGACAATGCAGCATCCTCGGGAGAAGTCGGGTATTGAACCAGTAACCCTCTGGGTGCCCTGCTCTACTTTCTTGAGATACACACGCTGCCCGATGTTCAACATAATATGCAAACCAGTGAAGGGAAATGTGTACAGTAAGAGGATGTTTAGTTTAGTTAGGACAGCAGAATGAGGCACACAGATGAGACAGGAATGTCTTGTTGTGAAACCTGCAGTTACTTTTGGGTTTTATTTTGATTTCATTACTTGTATTTGTCTCTAATCTGACAGTTATTTTTGTTAATTTGTTTCCACTCTCCACCTGTCCACCCAGGGGCGGACCGTACTGTTAGGCAAACCAGGCACTTGCCTGGAGCCCCAGGTCCGATGGGGGCCCCATCGAGGCCTTTTGGGGCCCCCAAAATACCGTCCTAATATTTCTTCCCCATATCTATATTGTCTTGTCTCTATATTGTCTCTATATTGTCTTTATAAAAATCCCCCCCCCAAAGGACTAAATACGCCACTGTGTCCACCAGATGTCCTTAGACCATTCCCCTCAGCTTCCCTGTCAATCCTCCCACCTGCACCTCATTCCCCCATTGGTCTCTCCCATTATAAAAAAGTACACTTCCTACATTGGTTTGGTTTTATTTCACATGTCCCTTTGTCCTTGTGCTTCTCTAGTTTTTCTGCCAGTTTGTGGAACTGAGATTTTTGGAGTTTTCTTTATGAATAGCTATTTAGTTACATTTCCCCACTTGTCTGCATTCAGATCCTATCCCTTTTGTTCCTGCTGCCCCACCAGCACCAGTCCTGACAGTATTCCCAACTGAACCATTTTTGTACCAGAATTGTCACGTTGTAATGAAGGGACTTTTCCTTGATACATACCATGTCAAAACTCTGAATTCTTATTCTTAAAATAATTCAATGATATTGGATGTTTTTTTTTATATGAATCTTAGCCCCCAGTCAATCTAAATTTAGAAAATGGCTTCAGTCTAGATAGCTGCCTCTCTCTCTCTCTCTTTCTCTCTCTCTCTCTCTCTTAGCTGCACCAAAATAATAAATGTCTGCTTCATTTTGTGCACATTCTCTGGGCTGCAGCTGTGGTGCCCTGGCCAAACAAAAGAGCATCTCATCTCCTGAAGCTGGCAGAGATGAATCTGTCTTCTCCTGTTTACATCAACAAAAAGATTAGCAGATTTTTACACACACACACACACACACACACACACACACACACACACACACACACACACACAATTCCTTGTCTCTAAGGACTTAAGAAAAGAAGTAGAGGGGTATTTGGACTGTGTGTGTGTGTGTGTGTGAGAGAGAGAGGGAGAGTTTTTTTTTCTGGAGGTTGTCAAAAAGTAGTAACAGACGGCTTGCTTCTCCGACCAGGGGTGTGTGTATTTTGACAGAGTGCAGTAGCAAGTGGATAGTTGGACACACACACACAAACACGCATGCACACACGCACACACGCAAACACAGAAGAAAGGAAGAGATGATGTGGTCGAGTGCTCACCAGGCGATTGTCATAGTCAGACACAACACTGGTAATAATACCTCTCTCTCCTCTCTATCTCTATCTGTCTGTCTTTCTCTGTGTCTCTCCGTCTGTCTGGCTGTCTGTCTCAATGTCTCCCTCGTTCTATCTTTGTCTGTCACTCTGTCGCACTCGCTCTTGCTTTCGCTCTCTCTGTCTCTCTCTTGCTTTCGCTCTCTGTATCTCCCACTCACCTTCTGTCTTCACTTTCTCAGCTCTGAGGTGGAAGTCATTGCTTTTCATTTGGAAGTATTTGTTTATTTGCTCATTTATTATCAGACGTGATATAGAAGGCTTTATTTGTATTTCCAACATGTCCGCATGTCTCTTTAAAAATGTATAAAGGAGGGAAAATGAGGGGCAAATTGAAGAGCTGATTCTATTTTGGAGCCTATTTCAATGCGTACCTGGATCAAACAGCATACATGACTTAAACACTATGTGATAATTAACCATTACCTCTGCTGATGTGTCTGATATTTCACTAGAATACAGCTGTGTGCATTGTTTGTGTAATGGATCGGGAGAGGACCCAAATGCAGCACACATAGGCAGGCAGACAGTCGGTAATGTCTTTTATTCACAGTGCAGACAGAAGACAGGCAGGGAGCAGCCGTCCGGGACGGAAGGCAGAGTCGATCACCGGGGCAGAGCAGGCAGGGTCGATAACGGGAATCAGTCCGGAAAACGCTGGCGAGACTAGTACTGGCGACAAAGAACAATCTGGCGAGGAGTGAGCTGAGGGGAGAGTCTATATACCGGGTTGATTGGTGATCAGAGGCCGCAGAGTGCAAACAGATGGGAGGGAGAGGGGAGTTGGGCTGATGAGTAGAGTAGGCAGGCAGGCAGGTAAGGAGAAGGACGGGCCGGTGGGAAAACACTGGGAGCTAAGGTGAATGGGATGACTGAGAGGGGAGATCATGACAGTTTGCTTCGGTAATTGTTCTTCATCGTGAATGTGTAGAATCTCACTATATAGTTCCAGGTAAACCTCAATAGAAGCTTCCCTCTTTGTTTCCTATGTTTCATGTTTCCTACCTATGCCCACCGCCATGGTAACTTAGCCATCTCCCACACCGTCTCCACACATTCCTCAACTCTTCTTTCAAATACTTTTGTATTCGTTTTAGTATTTGCGTTCCAAAGTCAATTTGATAGCCGGCCGTGCTTGCCTAAAGATTAGTGGAGGAGGATTTGAGGTAATGAAGACGCTGTTGGGGTGGTGGCGGTAATGAGGAGACCCCAGCCTGGAGAGAGATGCTTCACCAACACTTGAGATGGCGAGAACAAACACCGGTCCTAGTGTCTCCTGTTGACCACGACCGCAGACGGCTTGGTCAGTCTTGTTTTCCCTCTCTCGCTCTTGCTCTTGCTCTCTCCTTCCCTCTCTCTCTCTCTCTCTCTCTCTCTCTCTCTCTCTCTCTCTCTCTCTCTCTCTCTCTCTCTCTCTTCTCTCTCTCTCTCTCTCTCTCTCTCTCTCTCTCTCTCTCCCCCCCATTCTCACCTTTTGTCTCCTGTGTATATTCGCGCTCAGCTAAATAAGGAAGTACGTTGTTTTTTTCCTGTGTTTTTTGAGACACCGCTAAGATTTATTTTTACCACACCTGTCATGGAAGGCAAGGACAAGGATACCCCCCCCCCCACACACACACACAGAACAGTCACATTATTGGCAAGATGCAAATACATATCAGTATGCCCATTGAAGCACAAGTCACGTTGTATGCAGTATCACAGCAAGAGGAAGTCACCTGGGATCACCTGTTCACTACAACCAAAAACCAGTACTTCCAAAAGAGCGCACATTCTGTCTAAGTTGAATCCTATGGGCAACCAATTCAGGAACTATCCTATTTCTCTATGCATATTGAATATTGAAAGCAAAGTGTGTGTGTGTGTGTGTGTGTGTGTGTGTGTGTGTGTGTGTGTGTGTGTGTGTGTGTGTGTGTGTGTGTGTGTGTGTGTGTGTGTGTGTGTGTGTGTGTGTGTGTGTGTGATGCTGATGTGAAGGAGGACTGAGTTGAGCTTTGTTTCAGGGTGAATTGTGAGGAAAAGTACACATCGACTTTTGCAAGTGTGTGTGCATGTGTGCGTCGATGCCTGAGAAAAGTGAGTCAAAGAGTTTGTCAGGTGTGCGTGTGTACACAGGTCTGGTGCGGGGTGGGTTTGACTTCATTTTAGCACCATCAAAAAAAAGGAAAGTGGGTTTGTTAAACAGGCTAACATAGACAGGTCTGTGTGTGTGTTTATATGTGTGTGTGTTCTGTGTATGTGTCTATGTTCTGTGTGTGTGTGTGTGTGTGTGTGTGTGTGTGTGTGTGTGTGTGTGTGTGTGTGTATGTTCTGTGCGTGAGTGTGTGTGTGTGTGTGTGTGTGTGTGTGTGTGTGAGCCCAGGGGCTAGAGACAGGGGGGTAGAGTGTACTGTGACAAGGCTCATTACTGGGGAATCTCTGGCGGTTCTGGCCAGGCTGGGCTGTCTACCACGCCCGCCGCGGCACCTCTCTCTGTCAGACGCCTCTAATTACACTCTCTAAGTGCCGCTTCGTGCAAGCAATCACCCGGCCGCTCTTTGCATATGCAAATATGACAGACCCGATCATTAGCTTCTATATCTCACACACACTCTAATTGTTATTGTAAAAACGGCTGCACGGAGCCAAGGGCAAACGGGTGTAGCATATATTCTCCCTCTCTTTCCCTTTCTCATTCTCTCTCTCCCTCTCTCTCTCTCTCTCCCTCTCTCTCTCTCTCTCTCTACCTCTCTACCCCCCCCTCTCTCTCGCTCTCTCTCTCTACCCCCCCCTCTCTCTCGCTCTCTCTCTCTCTCTCTCTCTCTCCCTGGCTCCCTCTCTCTCTCTCTCTCGCTCCCCTCACCTTCACTCTATCACGGGCTGTCATCTGCGGTTTCAATACATTTTTATGAGGCCCTCTAAATAGGGGCATGTGGTTGAATGTCATGGCGGTATAATGGGCTAACAAACTCTCCCCGTCTGACATTGTGTCATCAAAGCAGAGGAGAGGAGTAATGGAGGAGCACTCGGCGGACGAGGTACTAATTGGGCGGGAAAACAGAGCCGGTTAGGCGGAACAACTGTCCCATCGTCGCGGTGGGAAAAAGGCGACTGAAGGGACGCAAAGGGAAGGAAGTGCCCCCGAAAAATGTACAATGTACAACGCATGCACACAAGACGCACGCACGCCCGCCCGCCCGCCCGCCCGCCCGCCCGCACACACACACACACACACACACACACACACACACACACACACACACACACACACACACACACACACACACACACACACGCCATGCCATTTAGCTCATCATCCACGGCGATGCTTTCTTGATCTTTCACAAAATAACAAGAAGTTTTGATCATTAGTACGAAAATAGAGCAAACTTTATAGTTATTATAACTATAAAGTCAGTCCTGGAGCTTTTTTTTTTTATTTTTCGTTTTAATCTTTGAGTTTTTCTTCCTGCTTATTTGTCCTTGACGAGGAAGTTAAAGATGGGGGAAACCGAATGCTCAGGTCAGCTCTTTTCACGTTGCACCTGGCCAACCCTCCGGAAAAACCCACACACCTATCACACGCGTACAGACACACACACACACACACACACACACACACACACACACACACACACACACACAGATGCACACAGGCGCCTATACAACCCAGTATAGTCAAAGAAAGAATTACACACTGCTCTGACAAGAGTGATAAATCGTACAACTATGGGAAAGTTCTCTGGTAATTGCTCCCCCTCCCCCCCCCCTCAACCCTCACGCCCATCGCTTTTGGTGTAGTGGTGAAGGATAGCACATCTTTGTAGCGTACAGTTTTTTGCATAAACACGTCTTACATCATTGACAGTGAAAGTCAGTGAAAATCCACGGCAGAGGGCTAAGAACGATGGCTTTGGAGAAAATATTTGTGGTCTGTTATAGAGGGCTGAGTTTCACTACAGCTACAAGCTTCTTCCTCAGCGCTAGTTAGCGTTAGCCATGCTCAAATAATACCCTACTCCAGACTATTCTCTGCTGTGCAGCTTCAGGGAATTGTCCTCCCCTTGACCACGGGCCTTGATATATGGAGTCCTTTTACTGGGTGTTCAGTCGGTATTACTCTCCCTGAGACTCTGTCGGGAGAGAGAGAAAATGAGGGAGGTTTAGCCATCAATACTCACACTTGCTGAGGAGGGGCTTAGCATGGCGTGAGCGGTAATAAAGATCTTGCAAGGGTTGACACAGTATCTGTCAAATAAGTACATTACTTCTCTTTATTTGCGTTACCGGAAGGGTGCACAAATTACACACGCACACACACCTACCTCTCTTGTTGGACTGCATTTAGCACACAAATCTGGCTTTTTGTGATGGTCATATTGACAAATGGATCAATCTGCTCACCAGAAATATAGTCTGATCTGTGAATAGGCCAACCTTAGTTCCTGCAAGGTCTCGCTTTTTTTCATAGGATACAGCCATCATAGTTTTTTTATGTGTTTAAAGTAAAAATCTGAAAAAGCATTCAGCCGACATGTTTATCTTATTCGTATGTGATGGTAAAATCATCAGTGTGCTATCTTCCACTTACTTTTGGGGTGGTGTTACCTTCACATATTTATAAGGTCGATTTGTTTTCAGCAATTATTTCCCGCACCGGGAGTGAAGATTTCTCAAAGAGGTTTTTATTACACAGAAAATATAACAACGATAATACGTGTACAAAATGGATTATGGGATGCAACAGAATACATTTATTTGGGGTTTTCACATCCATTCATTTTCCCTATGGCTAAATGAATTGTGTTTCTGTGTCCCTGTTACAAATTAGTTCATCCTTAAAATATTGAATCAGTGGCATATAAATTGAAATCCAATAGGAGGAAAGCTAAATAGAACTTTACAGCAACTCGGTGAAAAGAGGATGAACAAAAGTGTGTTACATCGTGTTGTAATCAAGGTACATTTATTTAAATGACATACAAATGTAACACATGCGTTGCTTACAAACAACAACATTCCCTTTACTTAGATTTATTTTGTTTACCATGCCTCTCCATGATTCTGTAATGGATGATTGATTCATGGCCGATTCTTTTCCAATCAATCACTACAATAACACAAACCTGGGAAGAATGATGATCGAGTCCTTTTTCATTCACTTAATTAATTTACTAGATATTTCACCTGTATCGATTTTATGTCCATGCTGCTGTTGCTGCTGCAAGTATTTTGCCGAACAATGCCACACACACACACACAAGCAATGCGTGCGCATGAGCGTGTGTGCTCGTTTGTTTGTTTACTACTTTAGGTAAAGGTCTCTCTCTTTAGGTGCCTCTTTCTATAACAGAAACACACACACACACACACACACACACACACACACACACACACACACACAAAACTCTCTCTACACCCTGGCCAATTTACGGTCCAGTGGATCTCCAGATTGTGTTAGAAGCAGAGTCCAGTTGGCGTGTCTCCAAACCTCTATTGAGTGCATTTCTTCTTCTCTGTTTTCTTTATCGTCCTATCAAGATATTTCCCTTGATGGCGAGGCCTGTTGCAGGTGGTCACAAAAAATAATCTATGTCTGGATAATGAACTTGCATTCTGCTTTTCCCCTGCTCCCAATCCTCCCTCTGTCTCTCGCTCACTCTCCCCCCCCTCCCCCTGTCCCACTCTCTCTCACAGCCTGCTCCCCTTCTCTCTCACACCCTCTCTTTTTTCCAGACTTGCTGCCTCTCTCCCTCCTTCATCCCTCTCTCAGTCCCCCTCACTTGCTCGCTGTCTCCTTCCTTCCCTCGCTCCCTCTCTCGCTCCCGCTCTTTCATTCTATCTCTCATTTCCTCCCTCACCTTTTGCCTCCCTCATCCCGCCCGTACTCCCTCTCTCCTTCCCGCCCTCTAAATCTCCCTCCCATCCTTCCTCCCTCTCTCCCTCCCACTGCCTCTCATCCCTTCTTCCCCTGCTCATTCCATCCCTCCTTCCCTCTCTCCCCTCTCACCGTATAGCCTATGAAAAAATATTCCATTCAACATGTATCGTGTCATGTTCAAGCTTGTTCTATTCTTCTCCTTTTTTCGTTACGGTATCTTTCCAATCTTCGGCAATATGAGCCGGACTCGGATGTGCTGTTTCCACCTCGCTCGAATAACAAACCAACCCGAGTGAAATCCATCCTGAAACCTAGACAAGACCTGTTATGTTATTTCTACACTTCCTGTTGCATGGCTAGGTATTGGCAGGTTGCGACTTTCATATTTCAAAACCCACCATCCTCGGCCTTACATCTAATATCCGACTGACCTATGCAAGTACATAGGGTTCTTTACTGGAGGGAACCATACATAATCTATTAGTTTAAAGTTTAAACTCTTATGCAAGCCTCCTGTCAAACAATAAATGCTCAACGTGACGCCTATCATTTAGGATTTATGTTTGACAGTTTTACGCACCACCAGAGGACTATCTGAGAACACCAAGACGTCACCCATATATAAAGTCTGTCTGTGGTGTAAATGTCTACACTCTTTGACCGTGAAGTCCCTCTTGTACACTCCCCGGGCTTTAAGCTCAGCGGCTTTCAAAGGGCAATACTGGTCTGATGCCAATGTAGACAATGGCAGTATAGCACTTCGGTCTTTTGGGAATCAATGTGCACTGGGCAGTATAGAGTTGGTGGACCACATGACAGATAATCACCAGACGAAGTAATTTGAAAAATTTGAAGTACTTGACAAAATGTCTTATCACAAAGGGATAAGTGTTATTTGTGTTTACATTCATGACAATCTTGTCACACTTAATGGTCTTGGGCTGAATCAGCAGAACAAAGTAATTTTGACAAATTTGATTGTAACGGATGTTTGAGTGAGGCCAGGAGAGTGAGGATAGTTTTATCACCCGGTATTGTCTGTTAGCTCAATGGAGAAATGATTTTGCTTCCTCTATGATGGCACTTCTGAAATATGTTTTTCCTTATCGGACCGATACAAATTATAATCCACAAACACACTCTTTAAAATATTGTTGAAAGATTTGCAAAAATACATTTTTTAATCGTTTCTTGTACTCAATAAAACACTCATCATAAACTCAGAATCAGATAAGAGAAGGCTTTTATCTCCAGGTAAGCTTTCACATCAAATAGTTCCCACAAATGTGGTATGGAGCGTCACAAATCAGACTTCAGATTAATATCTTAAGTCGGAGAACTGATCAAATCTGGGTCATTTTTTTTATAATAACAAATAAATAAATAAATACCAATTAAATAAAAATAATAAAACATAAGGATAAATCTCTTTTTTCTATATTGTAGCACTTCAATCAGTGTGCTTTGCTTATTTGAATAATTATAGCTACTCAAATGCTTTAATCACCTTTTGGTTTAAAGGTGAATTAATCAAATCTTCATTATTGAACGCACGTAAATTGCTTTGGACAAAAGTGTCAGCTAAAAAATTGAATGTCACGTAAAAAGGACGTTTCTTAGTCTTTTGCTTCATAATTACTTTAACCAATCATATTGCTGGAAGCGGGGCTCTGTAAGCGTTCAATTGACTATTAAAAGTTGACACAAACTCAGTCAGCTCTCGTAAACTGTAAATAAGTGTTTCAAGTCAACACTGTGTAGACTGCCCACTGTAGAAATAAACATATAAAAAAAAACTTTGAAGGCTTTACCTACTTGCGCAATTGAATTTCGGTAGAATATCTCTATAAAATATCCATATAACAAAACAGGAAAGAAGCTGTAAGCCACTTTCAGTTTTTGGTTTCCAGCCCAGTCTCCCTCCAGAGGTTCTGCTATAACCTTGTATGGGTCTGCTGGACCCCAGGCTCTGTGCCTCCTCAGAGGTTCTACTGTTACACAGTAGGACTGCTGGACCCCAGGCTCTGTGCCGTCTCCCTCCAGAGGATCTGCTATAACACAGTAGGACTGCTGGACCCCAGGCTCTGTGCCGTCTCCCTCCAGAGGTTCTGCTAGACCACTATAACAGAGTAGGACTGCTGGATCCCAGATTACCCTCTCCCTTACTCTGTGGCTGGGACCTGAGCTCAGGGCGTTGAGGTCATCACCTAAAGGACGTTTTGTGTTTACAACTTATTGTGAATATTAATGAATTTGTTTTGTGTGGAAAACGTGGTTTCTCCTTCAACTGACCCCAGTGTTGGCAATTAACGTTGCTACAACGCACAAGCTGTTAGGTTGGAGAGTGTTTTAGAGTGTGTGTGTGTGTGTGTGTGTGTGTGTGTGTGTGTGTGTGTGTGTGTGTGTGTGTGTGTGTGTGTGTGTGTGTGTGTGTGTGTGTGTGTGTGTGTGCGAGCGTTCACGCAATCCTTCCTTTTGTGTGTGCTGTTCAATTCAGATGACACTGTTTTATCCAGGTATTTTTTGTAGGGGTTGCTAGCAAACAGTTTGAGAGTACAACTCCAAGTACAGTCTCAATGGTGTCCCTTGCGTCTCAAGGAGGGTTGTTTTCCCTCTGTCGCCGTTATAGTTGCCTCATACTGATACAGGCAGAAGGAATGCTCAGATCACACACAAGTGTCATCAAAGAGCACAACGGGGGAAACATCCCTCCTTTGTCTCCGGGCTCCGCTGTGTGGGGGCGTGGAGAGGCTGCGTCTCATGTCAAGCAGGTAGCCAGCGCTTGTTAAAAACAACAAAATAAAAGCGTTGGCTGTCACTGGAAAAAAGACACCTTTTGAATCTTGTAAGTTGTTGGTGGCGGGGGGGAAGGTGGGTTTGAGGGAAGATAAAGGTGAAGCCATCGAAAGAAGTAAAGGGAGGCAGTCGAGAACCTACAAATGGTGTGTTGTATTAATTGTTAATAAAAAATGTGGGCTGTATTTGGAACAAGACATCTTGTAAACTTCGTAGGTTGTGTTGGTGTTGGGGTGGGGGGGCTATACATTCATTTTGTTTACCTGCTTGTTTCAGGGTTAGATCGGCCGATGGAAGGTCACTTCAATTAGCTGAACCCGAACGTATTTGGAAGGGCAAGAGAAACCAATTCTAGCTCCATCCGAATGGGAATCAAGTCGGGGGAATGGGGGAATTGAACTCGGATCTCCCGGCTCCGGAAAAAGCAACGTCCAGGCTTTCTGAACAGGTGCTGCTGCCCCAAGATGGTTGTTTTCAGTCAAATAGTAATTTCGAGTTATCTCGCCAAATGATCAATAGCTTCATCTGGATAGCTTATTAACGGCGGCTGATGACTTCTGGCAACTTTCTGAGGGTTTAATTGGATGTCAGTGGGAAGAATGGGGCTTTAAATGTCTAGATCTCTGATAGACTACATCGGTCTGGAAATGGCTAAGACAATCTCATTAATCTGAATATCTGTTATAGGGCTTTATTTTACAATGTATTAAGATGACGGATGCTGTGTAAAGCCGTTGAAGCTTACAGGATGCTTTAATTTCCAAAACATTGCCTCCATGAATACCTCTGAAAATTGTCTCTGATCACTCAATCAATCGATGCACAAAAGTTGTTAAATACAGTTTTAGTGTGATGGATTTTATTTTATTATACCTCCTAATCAAATAAAAGTGTTGATGGTCTTACAAAGAAGCACAATATTTGTCTGTAGGAAAATATTTAAATGTTTACACATTATTTTATTTTTTATTTATTGGATTATATCTAGATTATATCTAGATTATAGATTATATCTAAATAACAAAAACAAAAAAACTTTGCATCTCCCCCTTCCCCCCTCCCCTCCTCCATCCATCTCCATTTTTGAAAACATTTTATCTGAACAGATTTTGTGTCAAATTGGTGTTTGACCCAGAAAAAAATTACAATCATTACATTTGCCTGATGTGGCTCATGCAATCAACTCACACATTTCTTATGAAGAAGTAACACTGGCGCGTGTGCATGGCCAGTGCGTAAACCCTGCGCGCGTAAACAATCTCCTTTCTTTCCGTCCGTCTCATCGCGTGGCAGATAGAGAACGGAGCTGAGTCGCGCGCACTCGAGCAATAAGGAGTTTTTTTTTTTTTTTTTTTACCCGCGCGTCAGGGCGCGCGCACCGACGGGCAGTGCGTTGCTCGAGACGGCGGAGGAGAGGATAGGAGACGAGAAGAGCAGGAGAACACGGAGCCAAAGTTCTGCCGCGTCCATCGAAAGAAAAAATATGCTCCCTATAAAAATCCACGGAGCTGCGTTCATCTAGTAGAACAGTTTGGGGCGAAGGTGGATACAAAGTGTGCCGATGGATATTCACTAAAAAAAAACACTATTCCAGTATACCCTAGTGAGGTGGAGCGCTTGATTGTGCAGCCGAATGAACGCACCAGGCATGATCTGGACTGTCTTTTCCCTCCTTTTGGTGTCCTCTGCTTACGGGAACGACACCGAGCGGGTGCCTTTCTTCCAGGGGCATGTGTTTGAGAACTCTGCCCCGGGATCCCGGGTCAACGGGCTGAGCGTCCCGCTGCACCGGTTCGGCTCCCAAGGATGGTGCGGCTCTGGCTCTGGTTCTGGAGCGCTTGCTGCCTCGGAGGCGCCGCGCTTCAAACTCCTCGGCGACGGCAGCGAGAGGTTCCGCGTCGTGGCCCACCACAAACGAGGTCATTTCTTGCTGAAGACGTGGGTCGCGTTGGACCGGGAGGAGCGCGCCGAATACTCGCTGGGTCTGGGGCTCCTTGGCTGCGGGGGGCGCGGCGCGGGGCTGCAGGAGGGGGACTCGGTGCGGTTCGCCCGGGTGGCGGCGCTCCAAGTGGAAGTTTTGGACACCAACGACCACGAGCCCACGTTCGTCGGCGCGGACGTGCGGCTGAGTGTGGACGACGCCACGGCTCTGCGCACCGTGGTGCACACCGTGACCGCGCGGGACCGCGACAGCGGCTCCAACGCGGACATCAAGTACTTCGCAGTGCCGAAAAACGGGAGTTTTTACGTGGTGCCCAAAACCGGAGACGTCCTGCTGGTGGACTCGATCCTGGGGCTGACGAGTCCGGTGAAGTTCAAAGTGTTTGCCCGTGACCACGGATGGCCTCCCCGCACGAGTCGAGGCATGAGCATAGAGATTACCCCCCGGCGATGGCCCGCGTGTCCCCCCTCTCGCTGTCCCCCGGTAACAACACACACACCCGGCCAGGGGGCCCCTCGGAGAGCGTCCCGGTCAGTGTTGGAATCGGACGATCCGGTGTTAATTAACGTCTCCGAGGACGCGGGGATCGGGTCGGTGGTGATGAACCTTAACCCGGTGCGGTTCCAGTCCCCCACCTTTGAGTTGGTGGACTCGGACACCGAGAGCTCACTGGTAAGTGTGAGCCGGGATACGGGAGATATCGTGATATCGCGGAAGCTGGACCGGGAGACCAACCCTCTGGTGGAGATCACGGTGAAAGTTCAGGATAAAAGAGGTGCGTAAAGACGATTCCCTATCGGAAAGTTTCGCGCGTTCGTGAATGCAACTTGTCTTGCTCACTTTCGGTGTGCACCGGGACTTCATTGCGTTCATTAAATGTTCCGCTTGACATTGCATCTATGCACTTTTTTCGGAGCGTTCCCTTGGCACATTGAAGGGATCTGTGCACCCTTTTTTGCATCCAACCGTTGGATGGAATGGTTGCTGTGAATAGGTCAGGTGGTGGTCTGTCGCGTTAGCGTTCGAGTGGCCCTGTGCCATTCACCCACATGGTGTAAATGGAGCGAACATGATGGATGGCATTCGTGTGCATTAACCGTGTGTATGATCGTTTTCACACAGTTGCTGCTGGCGGTATGGATGTGTGTGTGTGTGTGTGTGTGTGTGTGTGTGTGTGTGTGTGTGTGTGTGTGTGTGTGTGTGTGTGTGTGTGTGTGTGTGTGTGTGTGTGTGTGTGTGTGTGTGTGTGTGTGTGTGTGTGTGTGTGTTTTGTGTGTTTTGTGTCTGGGACAGTGCGTGCAGGACTGAAGGCACTGTAGGTGCGATCACGAC
>NC_140282.1:11870529-11881632 GCF_964030765.1 Micromesistius poutassou
GTACTGATTCAAATTCCTCTGTTGCCTGTTAACTACAATGGGAATGGGAAAGACATCAAGTGAGTGTTGATTTAAAAGGCCAAACGAATAAATCATAATCTGAAAAACAATTGTTATATTAATGGCTAATTGTAAAGGGCTACTTTCCAATATAATCAGTGTAATTAGATTTAGTTTGCAATGAGTCATGACGAAGAGTTTGCTTCACTTTTGTTTTGTATTGGAAAGTTGCACAACATTATTTTAAAAAGTCCTTCACACTACCCCAACGCTAGCCTCAATGCAAATGTTACCAACGTTCATGTTTGAAGAATATTCTATATTCAAGCCTCCTGTTCTGAAGCTGTTAGCTGCCAGGCAGACATTGTACACAGCCCACTGTGCTGTTAATATTTCATGTACACTCATTACAATGTTATTTCTCATTGGTTGCACAGTAAATGACCAAAGGAGATAAAGGGCATTGTTTATTTGTTGGTGTCTAGTCTAGTTTTTCTCAGCGGGGACCACGAGGAGAGTAAACAGTAGTACTAGGAATACACCGTGGGAAAGAGATGCAGCAACAACAACAATACCAAACAAAGCAGAAAGAGGCAGGGAACTCTCAGTCACCAGAGGGTCCGGTGTAGCGGACTGTACTCTCGCTGTTTCTGGACAATTCACATGCAAACGGCTGGCAGGTAACCCATAGTATCCTCACTGATGTTGTTCTTTTTGTTTAGAGCACACATTTTGTATTAATTTCATACTTCACTGAATCCCGGAGGTGCCTCTTGGAGGTGTGATAATGTCAATTTGTCTGTTAAGACCTGGTCTGTAGCCCCAGTCACAATTGACACTCTAAACTGAGTAGGACCCAGACACAATCGGACAATTGATGGATAGACACTTCTGATGGGAAGGGGGCTTCTCTATCAAACACTCTATCAGCCCACAGGTTTGTAGGGACCCAATAATTGGCTAAAGGTGAGCGAGACGGTTCTCCGGGGGTACGGGGGGGAGGGGGGCTTTGCAGAAGACGAATGTTGCTAGTGGACCCCCCTTCTACTTCAGGGGCCTGTTATGCCAGAGACAGTGCAGCCTTTCTCTGTGTGGACAGATCTGTGTGTCACAAGGTTCTTGCCTTTGAAGTTGACTAGCATTAGCCGACATTTGTGCCAGTTCTCTGCAACAGACAGGAGCAGTCTTGAGGGTTCACTAGCAGGTAGACTGTGGAGAATCTATTTTAAATGTGCTATCTGATCCCACAGCCAGGGAGCTACTGTTGTCGCCACAGAGCCTTTGAAGGGTAGCGGAAACCCGGGTCGTACGCTGGCAGTCGCAGGGTCCCAGTGGTGCAGGAACCGCGGGTGCCTGAGAGCTGAACATGTTGTTCAAAAAGGACTGCAGCCCCAGCTGTGCCTCAACACATCTTTAAATGTGTAATGGCCTCCGAGTGAAACACTAAACCAGTAGTACACACTCGGTAGGGAGGGAAAATAATCCCTTGTTTAAAGGACCCGCTCGGACTCCGAGTCACTGAGCCCGGAATCTTTGGTGTGTATCGCATCACACATCCTCTGTGTGGGACTCACCCCGGGATCTACATCTCTGTACTAAATCCTGGTCACTTGATGTTAACGCTCATCAATACCCATGCCCAGAGTTGGTTGGCATAAATTTGCCTGAACTGTTCCAGTTCAAACATCCTTTAACGCCAAAGGCTCTTTCTTTCCATCGCTCACTTCATCTGGGACAACTAAAGACCATACCTGGCATCTCCATAATAATCCATAATGGCTTGTGTCACCTCTCGCACAGAGAGCTAAATATCTCATTATGGGAGGAGGGTAAAAGGCAAGTGATGTGTGATGGTGCTGAGTATGTTTAAAGGCATTGATCAAACCTCTGTGGCTCTGTGATGGATTGCCTTGCCGCTGTTGCGACCAATGAAGGTCTTGTTTAGCACAAAATAGCAGCATAAGGACTACAGCGATTACCTCCCTATTTCTTTATCAAGGTAATATATCACATATACTATATCAACTTTATTTAGGGGAAGAATCCAAGCAGCCTCCTTGATTATACCATAAATAATCAATGTATACACATATGTAGATATGTAAATATGTATAATTTACATATTGTATATACTGTATATTGTAAATATATACTGTATGTATATACATACTGTAACTGTCCTCTAACATTTACAGCACTGTGCTGTATATACAAGTGCTTAGACTGCGACTGGACAGCGGCCTCACCTTTAAAGGCTTGATCTTTTTTGTGCCATCCTTTCACGCAACCTTTTCCCCAATTTGTCAAGCTGCTATTTACAAAAGGTACGCATGCCTCACATCCCTAGCGAACATCCTCTGTAAGCACTGAAAAAATGCTGAATATTCTCTCCCCAGAAGAAGAGCATGCCATCAAAGGGAATGCTTTCAAGTAGTTAGAATTATAACATCTCCTTGACTCAAAGCGCTGCCCTGTTAAGTTAGCCAGCTAACTTGTTCCGGTACTGCGTGGATTTCTCCTGAATTGCTTTCACTGCCTCTTTTCTTGTCCTTGTGTAATTCTTTCACAAATCAAAACAGTGCTACCCATGTCCCTCTTTCACATATTCTGCATTTGTTTGTATTTTGCTGATTAAGTCGATCAGCTTATAGTTCTTGTTTCGCTCACCTATTGATTAACGCTTGTGTGCATTCCCAGTCTCACTTGGAAGTCACTGTGTGTGAATAACAAAGTGGGAATGTCACGTAAGTAATCACCTTAAGGTCTTCAGTGGCCACCTTCATTTTTGACTCTTCAATAGAGTTTAATCCACTCCTCACCCTGATGTAGCATACACCTGGAAGTCTCTCTCTCTCTCTCTGCCACGCTTGCTCGCTCTCTCGCTCTCTCTCTCTCTCTGTCTTTCTGTCTCTCACTCTTGCGCTCTCTCTCTCTCGCGCTCTCGCTCACTTTCTCTTTCTCGCGCTCTCTCTCCCTCCCTCTCCCTCTCCCACTCTCCCCTCCCCTCCCCTGCCCTCCCCATCTGGACACAATGTTAGCCTACCAAAGTGCCCTACTTAATATTTTTTGGGTGCTTTTCCGTTTTTTTTGCAATTCCCCAAGCACAGAGCTTCAAGGAATATTTTTTCATTTCGTTTGGGCTGGCTATCTACATATTCACCGCTTGGCTTATCAAACGTAATGCATAATTGCCTTACTGTCAGGACGTGCCTTGCTAATCCATGTATGTGAAATAAGCCTGGTACACATCATGTTGTCCTGTTTCTTCTCTCTTTGCCTTCCTCACTCCCTTGATAACCACAGAACAGTGAAGTATGTATCTAAGGAAGTGCATTAACATTTAATGTGCTTATATGTGATTGGCCAGAAAGGCATGTACCTGGTCTTCTAAGCTGCTCAGAGCACTGGCTTAATCTCTGGTGTCCTGCAGATCCATATGCGTGTGCTCAGGTGTGTGTGCGTGTGTGTGTGTGTGTGCGTGTGTGTGTGTGTGTGCACATGTGTGCTGCTGTGGGATCAATTACCGCCTACAGAGGCAACGGCAGCATGCCTGCAGGTTGTTTGTGCTTGTTTGTGTTAGCGGTGGTGGTGCTGACAAGGACACACACACTCATATATGGATTTGGACATGAGACGATCATCTTAATGTGCAGAGAACAATGGTAGTGTATCCCTCGGCTTCCAGCATCCCTTTCCTCCCACTTTCTCTCTCTCCCTCGCTCTTGCTCTCTTGCTCTCTGTCTCTTGCTCTGCGGCTCTCTATCACTGTCTGTTTCTCTTTGGTTTTCTCTTAATCTCTCTCTCTCTCACTTGTGGTCTTTCTCCTTCTCCTCATCTCTTTCCAGGACTCTCTCTTCCACTTCCATCGCCTGTCTGCCGTCGTGTACGTGTGTGTGCCGATTGGTTTGTGTGTTTCTGTTTGTGTGTGTGTGTGTTTGTGTGGGGAGAGGGGTGTACACGTCTGAAAGCACATGAGTATGCAAGCCGTCTTTTCCTCCTTCTTTTCCCCCTGGAAGCGCAACTTTTGGGTTGGTACTCGCGTCTCGAAAAGAAGGCTACATTTTCTCTCTCATCTCCCCTTGACTCACCCTTCCTCAATTTTATTATCCCCTAAGCAATGCCATCACCCCCCGATATCTCTCTCTCTCTCTCTCTCTCTCCTTCTCTCTCTCTCCTTCTCTCTCTCTCCTTCTCTCTCGCTCTCTTTTAGCCATCCCCTCCATCTCTCCATCTACCCATTTGCGGTGGCTGTTTCTTTTCCTCCCTCTCCCCTTACTTACTACTTATTTCCTTGTTTTTTTCATCCACTCCTTCTCTTGCCATTCCTCCCATGCAACTCTCAAATTTCCTCTTCCTCCAGACAACAATTTGTGTCAGGGAAGGTTGTTATTTTTTCTTCCTTTGGTTGTGTGCGCTGTCGCCTACTTTGTTTGCTTTACCCGGTCTTCAATCCTCACCGCTCCTCCTCCTCCACCCCCTCTTCCTCCTCCTCCTCCTCTTCAACATCCTCCTCCTCCTCCTCTTCCACATGCTCCTCCTCCTCCTCTTCCACATCCGCTTCCTCCCATTACTTCCTCTCCTGCCTTCTCCTCCTCATCCGCGGCCTTCTCCTCCTCTTCCTCCTCCTCCTCCTTCACATGTTCCTTGTCCTCTTCCACCTCCCCCTCCTCCTCCTCCTCCTCCTCCTCATCCTCTGCCTCCTCCTCTCTCTCTTCCCCCTCCTCCTCCTCCTCCTCCTCCTCTGCCTCCTCCTCTCTCTCTTCCCCCTCTTCCTCCTCCTCCTCCGCCGCCTCCTCCTCTGTCTCTTCCCCCTCCTCCTCTGCCTCCTCCTCTGTCTCTTCCCCCTCTTCCTCCTCCTCCTCTGCCGCCTCCTCCTCTGTCTCTTCCCCCTCTTCCTCCTCCTCCTCCGTCTGTCTGTTGGACTGGAGGCTGGTCCGGGAGGCTGGAGGCTGAGCGCTATCAATGTGAGCAATTGTTCAATCCCACGGTGTGTTAAGGACATGAGGAGACTGTCAAACAGATCAATACACAGCGTCTGGGCAGATGGCTGCTCCTTGCCTCCCTCGCTCTCTGTCCCTCTCTCTCACTCCCTCTCTCTCCCTCCCGGCTTCACTATCTCTCCCTTTCCTCTCTATCCAGCTCTCCCCAATCCTCCCTCTTTCTCCCTTCCTCTCTCTCCTTATCCCCCCCCCCCCCCCAGCCTCCCTCTTTCTCCCTCCCTCTCTCTCACTTCGTCGCTCGCCCCCTAAGCCACCCTCTCTCAGTAATAGAGAAACATATGGAAAAATTTGCGGGAAGGATGTTATAGGATGTCTTGTGATAGACTTCAAAATATCTGAGGATAAAGCTGGAATACTCAGATAGACAGACAGACACACTCGCACACTTGCACACACGCACACACACACACACACACACACACACACACACACACACACACACACACACACACACACACACAGGTCACCCAAATGGCATCAGTGATTGTGTGTGTTTTACAGTGATTGATTTCTTGTCTGGACGGCAGGAAGCCAGTTTATCAGATTAAACAGAGACAAGTAGAGAATTAATGGTTGGCAGGGAGCCATTCTTGCCACCCTCTGTCTTTCCTCCTCATTCTGGCAGGCACGCACGTGTGCACACGCAACACCCACACACATGCACAAACAGAGGCATGCGCACACACACACACACACACACACACACACACACACACACACACACACACACACACACACACACAAGGAGGAGGATAACATGAAGTCAACCGAAAGGGAAATGGAGACAAGTAAAGAACCACAGGCCTCTTCTCCTTCTGACAAACACAAGCAGAGGGAAATGAGCCTGGCCTCCCACTGTGCTGCTGTTATCAAAGAGTGTGGGCGCAGACACACCACAACATAAGTAACACAATAAGGGCAGCGCCCCACCCTGGGACGTGGCAGCACTGAGGTGTCAGAACATTAACAAAAGCCCCAGAGAGACAGACCTAGACACCGCCAAGACCCAAAGTGAGCTCCACGACAACCCCATGTTTGGAAAGGAGGGGTCGCCTTCATTGTCATGCATACTCACCAGGCTACAGCATGCACCGGAGAAGACAGAGAAATCAAACGCTTAATAATGAATGAATCATCTCCAAGCCCGGCTCATTTTCTCTAATCGACAGGCTACTTGATGACCTTAATGATCATGGGTGACACTGGCCGGTTTACACATTCAAAGCGCGGCAGTCGGATGAATGAGACGCGGCGGAGATTCAGACAGAACGTGCACAATGCTCCTGCCTGGCCCATCAGGGGGAGCAGAGTAGCACACTCACAGAATGGCCTGGAGGTGAACTACAAATGGAGTCCCAGTTTAGTTCATAAACAATTCATTTTCATGTGTTCAGCTTGCAGAGTGCGGGTGTGCTAGTGTGTGTGTGCGTGGGATTGTGAGTAGGTATGCGTATGGTTATGGGGTGTGAGAGAATGCGTGTGTGTTAGTGTGTGTGTGTGTGTGCCGTTGGGTTGTATGCGCCTGCAGACACACACACACACACACACACACACACACACACACACACATACACACGGCGCAAGCCCTCTGTCTCTGCTAACAAAGCATTGTGTGCCAGCGCAGCAGGAACACCAGTGGTGTGTAAAACTCACCCGGCTCATTCTTAATTACTGCAGCAAAGATGCAAACAATCAGAAAGAGATATGTCTTAATCATCAATAGAAAGTTACGAGTTGTGACAGAGAAACACACACACACACACACACACACACATACACGCACAAGAGGCGGTTGCCAGCGTTGCTCTGACTACCCTCAATCATGTTCTCAGTTGGATGAGACCGTTCAGTCATTGTCATCAATGCCTCCTCAGCTAGTGCGCATGTAACGCGCGTGCGTGTGTGTATGAGTGATGGACACCTTTCCCAGTGTGTGTGTGTGTGTGTGTGTGTGTGTTTGCATGAGTGTGTGCATGTGTGTGCCTGAGTGATAGGGCCGTATTTCATACTAACTTCTCTATCATACTCTCTCTAACACACTATCATACTCTCTCACACACACTATCATAATCTCTATCACACACTATCAAAACCGCGTGTGTCCAGATTGCTAGATACTGTCAGGTCGCTGTTTTCCCAAATCTGGTTGATTTCAGATAGAGCTGTGGCTTATTGAGTCCAGCTTGTGGGTATATCGGTCAGATTTTCAAACTAAGTGTATTCTAATAATATATAATATTAATATTGTAATGGTTCTAGGTTGTGTTGTTGGACTCGCATTGCGGTAAGTTGATGATGGATCATCATTTAAGTGATGGTGATGGATCAATGATACAACGTGAGTGAGTCCACAAGGAGGCTAGCAGCTGTAGCGAGGTTCGGCCCCGGTGTAACACGTCACGACGACGCTACTAGTGATGAGTCTTTTGCGACCGAATCAGTTTGAAGGAACGACTCTTTAACAAGAACGAACCGACCTGATTCCACGTTTGAGTTCTCTGACGGTCGTCTCTATCATTCGTTCATCCAGACTCGACTCCCACTCGCTGACTCGTTGTTCACTGTGTTAATTTAGCAGAGTGGTGAAGAGGGACTGGCCTGGGCAACATCATCCCGATTCCGAACATGAAGCGCTCCTCAGCTGAAAGGAACTTAGTTGTAATGTGTGTTGATTGATGACGTCGTTTTCCAGATCGTTTGAGAACGAGGAAGGAGCTGAGTCTGACTGAGAACCGTGCATTCCATGGTTCACCGCTACCAGAAACGCGACTGATTGAACGAACGAACAAACGACTCTGAACGATTCATACTGATCGACGCGAACTGAATCAAGGAAAATAATCATGAAATCCATCACCACACACATGCCACACTGCTTTCAACGCGAAGACTCTGAGAAATCAAACTGGGAAACATTTCATGCACGATTTAAACAAGCAGCACAGGCTTCAGGCTGGTCAAGGGAGGTCAAAGCCCTGAAGCTAGCATCTTGCCTTATGGAGATCGCTCTGGCTCGCCTGCTCTTACTTAGCCCTGAGGAGAGATTGAACTATGAGGCTTTAACCAGAGACCTGCAGAGACTTTTTGGGCTAAGGCGGGCTTAGGTCTGAACTGAGCAATAGGCGTAGGAAACCAGATGAACCACTTTGCATGCTGGCTAATGTTATTGAATGCTTCTCTAGGTGGGCCTACGCCCACATGCCGGCACCGGTCCAGAGTGAGCTGGCACGGCCAGCCCCCCCCCACAGCCCCATGCTGCCACCCCAGAGAGGAACCCGGCCTCTCAACACAGTTTGGCCGCCCCCGCAGCCGGGCTAGTGTCTGAGACGGGCTCCCAGACGGGTTGTAGTCTTTGTTTACCCCCTCTGGGATGAGAGACTTCCTCAGGGGGGTGCAGTGTAACGGTTCTAGGTTGAGGGAGGGAGAGAAGAAGAGAGAGAGAGAGAGAGAAAAGAGTATGATACTGTGTGAGACAGAGTATGATGGTGTGTGCGAGAGAGTATGATAGTGTGGAGACGGCCTCTCATATTTGTGTGACAGCGACCTTTCTCAGTCTGTGCGGTTGTGTGTGTGTTTGTGTGTGTGTGTGCGTGTGTGTGTCTGGACCCATGTCTTACGAGTGATAAACCGCTGGAGGAGCTCCGTCAATATTTCTGAGTGATCACGAGATAGCACGGTGCTTGTCAAAGATTCATGGCACTCCCAACAATATATTGCGAGGCGCGCGTCTTTGTGTTCGACTCTTTCCCGCACGCCACGTTTCTGTGCGTTGTTGTTAACAACACAATCTGCTGTGCACTGGTCTCATGTTTTTAAAAGATGTGGAACTAGAGAGCGGGGGTTGCAACACAGGGATTAAAGGTCTCTCACTGGGGGTTTTCCACTGTTCAAAGAGCAGTGAAAGAAACTACATGAAGCTCTCTCTCTCTCTCTCTCTCTCTCTCTCTCTCTCTCTCTGATCAGTCAAGAGATCGTTGCAGCAGCAGGGAAGATGTGTTTCTCGATGAGTGATTGCCCGTTTATAAAATGGATGATTGTAACCTACGCGTGTGTAGGGGAAATATATCCGATTAGCAGACGGCAATCCCCCGTCTTTAGAGGATATGATAGTAAACCAATAGTGTAGAAATACATTAAAGTATGTCTCGTAGGTTCCTCGTACAGAATCGGCGGGCTTTAGGTTTCGTATTTGCCCAGAATGTCGATCCAGACTATATGAATATATGTATGGAATGAATGGATTAGACGCTGATGTCGTTAGGGGCTAAATGTTATTGAAATTGATATGCAGCTAATGGAATGGACTTGTCCAATATCCAGTGTGTTTATACCATTATCCATGCATTACATCCCCAGTTAATGTGCACAGTGCACACATAAACGGGCTCTTGTAACTGATCCCTGTTCCCACTTAAAGTTGCATAATTGTTGGCTGTTTGAGTCTACTTAAGGCTTCAGGGCACTATCCTTTGCTTTGCTACTGCTAACCCCACTGTGTAGCTGCATGAATCCACCACCGCTGTGATTATCATATTAATAATTGGTTATCTGTTTTTATTTTAAGATGAAGAAGTCTTTGAATTTGTCCGCTAGAATACGTGTGAAAAACTAGTTATTCCTTTTTAAAAAGTTTCAGAATGTTTGGAATCAGTAAAAGTTGTTTTGATTGAACATGGAAGATTTGCGAATATTTCGGCTAAATTCCCTTTATTCTCTGTCACGTGTGGGTGCATATGTGTGCGTGTGTGTGTGTGCGAGCGGTGTGTATGTGTGTGTGTTTTGAAACATTCATACTCCATCTCTCGCTCTCACTCGTCCTCTCTAGTGTTCTATGATGAGTGTGCTATGTTTATCATCTCTCCGCCGTCTCTCTCTCTCTCTCTCTCTCTCTCTCTCTCTCTCTCTCTCTCTCTCTCTCGCCCGATTTCTCTCTCTAGTGTTCTGTGATCAGTCTTTTGCTATGTTTCTCTCCTCTCCTCTGTCTTTCTGTCCCTCATCCTCTCTCTCTCTCTCTCTCTCTCTCTCTCTCTCTCTCTCTCTCTCTCTCTCTCTCTCTCTCTCTCTCTCTCTCTCGCTCCATCTCTCTCCTTGGTGCTCTGTGATCAGTCTTTGACTGTGTTTTTCCCCTCTCCTCCGTCATTCCGTCCCTCATCCTCTCTCTCTCTCTCTCTCTTCTCTCTCTCTCTCTCTCTCTCTCTCTCTCTCTCTAGTGTTCAGTGATTAGTCTTGCACTGTGTTTATCCTCTCTCCTCCGTCTCTCTCCGTTCGCCCGCTGTCCTCGTTTCATCTCTGGTGTCGCCCAGTCTTTCCCTCAAGCTTTTGCCATTCTTCTCTGTTAGCTCCCTCCCTTCTTCAGCATCCCTCTTTATCCAGCTCTCTCCTGCCCCATTTTATACTCTATCGCTCCCTCACTTTTTCTTTCTGTGGTCTGCAGTATTGTTCGTCTCTCTCTTAATCCCTGCCTGTCTGCTCTTCGTCTCTCCTTCCATCCTCTCTATTGTTCTCCCGCTCCGCCCCCTCTCTTCCTCTCTCTCTCTCTCTCTCTCTCTCTCTCTCTCTCTCTCTCTCCCTCTCTCCTCCCTCTCTCACTCGCACTCTCTTACGCGCACTCCCTCTCTTCCTCGCTCTCTCTCACTCTCTCGCCCCCCTCTCTCGCTCGCACGCTCTCTCTCTTGCTCTCTCTCTCGCTCTCTCTCTCTCTCTCTCAATACCTTCCAAGACCATTACTCGTTTCCCTCCCTCTCCACCTCCCCGGCCATTCTTTCCTCTCCCGTCCCCTCTTCTACGCTGTCTCCGTCGTTCAACCTTGTACTTCGTCTTCCATGACTTTTCACCTTCACCCCTGTCTTTCCTCTCTCTCTCTCTCTCTCTCTCTCTCTCTCTCTCTCTCTCTCTCTCTCTCTCTCTCCTCTTGGCTCGCTCGCTCGTCCCTGCTCCCTCTCACCCTCGGCGTGCCCTTTCTCTCCTGCCTTGATTAGGTTGTTTTCCATCTCGGTTGCTGAATGAGCCGCACCACGGCTAATTGGCAAGCTCAATCAGAGAGACAAATGAAGAGTGAACAGGCAGGCAGGAGATACTGTGACCTTTAAGCACTATTGCCAGC
>NC_140282.1:11881832-11904079 GCF_964030765.1 Micromesistius poutassou
CGCTCGTTTGTCTGTCTGAACTCTCCGGAGTTCAACTCTTCTCCCACATCTCCCTGCCCGCGGGGGCCCTGAGTAATGGCAGAGTCGGCCCGCGCTGGGGGTCGTTGCGGCCTGACCTCTTGCTGCCAACACTACTTACTAATGGTCCGCTGCGCTACATTCATCAGGCCCGCGCTGCCAGAAGAAGGAGAAGATGGCGAGTGATAGGCGCGCAGCAATGCAGGCATACAGATCGTATGTGGAGCCGTGCGGGGCAAGGCGTTGCGGCAGACACTTTGCTTACAACACAATGCAACACCGAGGTGCGCACACTTGTACCGTTGGCGCCTGCCTTTCTGAGTGCGTGGGCATGGGACTGATGGGGGTGCATAATAGGGGTAAGAAAGGGTATGGAGGTGGGGATCAGACCGATGCGTAAATCTGTGTGCCCGCGGTCGTGGCAATTCCCTTTAACAGAGATTGCGTCTAGGCCAGATGAGATTCCCACTGCAAAAAAGCACACAATAGATTGGAAATCAACTATCCTAGGTTTAATGCATGCATACATTAGACTCCTCTCTAGCAGAGTGAGTCCAGAATACAGTTTGACCGGGTTTTTTATACAGTTTCAGACCCTCCCCATATTGTAGATGTCAATAATCAACTCAAGTGATGTTTACCCAAGACACAGAGGTGCCTGTGTTTTTATCAAGGAGAACAATGCCTAAGGGGATGTCTTCTCCTTTGTGACCCGTTTACCCAAGCACAAAGGTCAATGAATAGTCGACTCTGGAGAAAGGCAGGTTGGCAAGACAATACGCGAAAGGAAAGAACAAGGCCTAAGTTATAAAAACAAACAACATGTAGATTTTTCCATCACACCGCCAATACATGAGTGTGCAGGCGCAGGTGCAGGTGCATGCTCACACACACACGCAAACGCACACACACGCAAACGCACACACACACACACACACACACACACACACACACACACACACACACACACACACACACACACACACACACTCATACACACACGACAACAAACTCATACACACACTACACACTTCCATTCTTTCTGGAGGGGCTGGAGCACAACAGGAAGGCTTTAGACTTTTTTTTTGATTTACAACCTGGGTTTAACGAAGAAAATGACTAATAAACAGAGAAATGGTTCATATTCTGCCGATGGACCACATTTTATCTATGTTTAATTCAACCACTCAATCTTCCTGACGTCTTCACAACCTGCTGTAAAGAGAGGAAGACGTTTGTGTGTGGATTTTTTCTTCTGTATATATATATGTAAGGGATAATGTGTAGAACGCCGGTCATCATCGGGAAATAAGCCCCGACAGGGCGAACTGGACCATTCGTAGTGTTGATCAGCAGAGAAATAGTCCGCCAAAGACGTTGACGTTGCTTAGCAACCGAATCCGCTGGGGTTGATAAGTTACCGGACTACTTGTGGAGTGATAAGAAAGACGTGAAAAAATCCACTTTCCTCGACAGTGGTCATTATATGCTTAGCAACAGTCATTATTGAAAAATAATTCACCACTGAAAGTCGGGAAGGCCCGCATGCAAGTGAACGGAGCGTTCCACGGCATTGAGAAGAGCCGTGGAATAAATGTATATATATATAATGTGTATAATTTGAGTGTTAGTGTGGGTCATGTGGAAGTGACTGTGAGCGTAAACAGCCTTTCACTCGCCTCGTGCTGGAGGTGAGGGATGACAGCAGAGAGGAGAGGAACAAAGAAGTGAAAAAAATGACTTTTTTTGATCCGCACTCACTCCTCAAGGCCGTGACCAACGTTCACCCGCCGGTGAATCAGTGGGCGTGGTATGGAATATATATATGGACTAAAGTAACCAGTGTAGTGACCAAAACATGTCCCCATAGAAACGCTATGTCAATTCAATGCCTTTTGTTTATCTACATGCCGTTGTACGTGCTGGGGCTGCAGAAGGCCCACCGCATCGGGCACAGCGGCTTGCCTGCGTTTGTTCAGGATCATAGGAAATCTACCTGTCTACCTTTCTTTCCAACATCTTCCCGACTCTTTCCAGTCGCACCAGCTTGCACAGGATGCAGTTGGCATGGACACGGCGACTGGGATCTCCACATCAAAGGAGCGCACGCTACCTTGCTCTGACCGAGGAGCACAGCGGTTTCCTATCACTCCCTCTTGGTTGGATTGCAGATTTTTTTTCAATATATTTTTTTTTTTGGGAGTTTGTTTTCCGTTTTTTTCCCCTTCCTCTGTTGTTTTTCTCCTGCTTCTGTTTGATGTGCATTCAAGTCGGCCCCGCTGCGCTGAGCACGTTCATCTGATTGCACCCGCCAAAATGTCTCTCGCAGTTTCTGCAATGACAGCCAGCCAACCTTCTCCTGATTGCAGTCTCTCACGCTCTCTTTCTCTCTCTCTCTCTCTCTCCTTCTCTCTCCACTATAGCTCTCTACACTCTCTTTTTCTCCCTCTCTCTCTCTCTCTCTCTCGCTCTCTTTCTCTCTCTCCCTCTTTCTCTCTCTCCCTCTCTCTCACGCTCTCTCTAGACTCTCTCTCTCTCTCCCTCTATCTCTCTCTCTCACTTTTTGTCTCTCTCTCCGTCTCTCCCCCTCTCTCTCTCCCTTTCCACTATAACTCTCTACATTCCCTCTCGCTCTCTCTCTCTAGACACTCTACACTATATCTCTCTCACTCTCTCGCTCTCTCTCTCCGTCTCGACCACATGCGATACATCTCTCCTGTGAAGTGGGATGTAAGAGAGCAGAGGCCAGTTTATTGCCCGGCTGCTTCAAGGGCCCGTTGCTTCTTCTTCATCTACTGTAGTTAGGGCCTCTTCTTCACACACTGTCCAGCCGCTGAAATATTCCCCTCCACACGGTTTAGCTACTTGGATGTATCTGGCCGTCTAGGCTCATACACTCGCTGGCAATCGCTCAGTGCATGTGTGTGTGGGCGTGTGCATGTCGGCGCGTTTTCTGAGTGCCGAGAGGATGCTTATATGGTATTCAAACTCCATCGCCCATTCATTGACCATACACACTCCACAAAGCCATGGCTTTTGTTTATGTGAACCGTTGGGATACCTCATCAATATCTCATCAATAATTGACTGAGATCTCATCACGAATGAATTATTGATTGTGTGCCACTGAACGAATGCATCATTCCCGTTTACACCAGCTATTATTATGAGGTTCTGTCATCTTATTTTCTGATGATCTTTAGCTATGTTTTTCTCATTAATTGGTCACAATTCCGCTCAAAGGTAGGAGCCCAAAAAGGTACAGCACACACAGAGATAACAGTTTTCTACATATTTAATATCAACACATGATTACGACAGCATGATATGTGGGAGGCTGTATTATCAGTGTTGGGCGGAGTGCATTGTTGAAACATATAAATGGAAATATTGTAGCGTGGATGGATGTTCAATGTGTTACCAAGTAAAAACAACCATAGACATAGTGCTTATACCTATAGACCACATTGACTGCTTCAAGTAGTTGCTGCGATATGTGAAGTAAATGCGGGAGCAACAGTTTTCTGGATTTAACTAATATTACTTTGACTTTTCTCAACCGATTTCCATGCGCCATTTTTATATTCATATTAAATCAAAAATATATTTTACATAGACATACAACTCTCATTAAAGCGGCCGATTGAAATCGGTGGAGAAAGGTTAACGTTGTATGTTTTTTTATCCAGGAAAATTGCAAATTTTCCCGACCGACCGTACCACATATTCCTCCGACCGTACGTACCACATATTCCTCCTTATTACTAAGCAAACGACACCTGAGACACACCAGTGTTCAATAACATCTCTCAAATTATTACTCAAAGCTTTGTAAAAAAGCAGACTCGGGCTTTCACCATAGCAACAATCAAAGCAACAACCTTGTGGACATACACACTACTCTACCTTATTTTTCCTGCTTTTATAAAGGCACACTTTTGCTGTTCCTTGGAGGCAATTAAGTACCTTCCATTTTGATGAGTTGAACCTGCTCAAACCGGTTCCAAGAGGAAAAACACCTCGAGACCATTCCTCATTAAAACGTGTGAAGAATTTTTGCAACACATTAAAAACTGTGTTTAGTCTTTTGCAGCCTGTTTAGCAATGGGCAATATTATCTAGCCTATCTGAGAAAGGACACTGCTTTGCTATGATGAATGGGATGGCCACTTCAGATTCGGTGGCCACTTCTTGGTGGTTGTGTTCCAAAGTGTCCTCTCCCAGTGCAGAGAGAGGTGTCAGGCTCCTGGTTCAACCACTTGTGGAGCCTCAGTCCTCTCTCGGGGGCCTCTGCTGGAAACAGTGGGAGAGGTGGGGACCACAGGGGACTTTGATGAAAATACATTTCTTCAGTGTAGTAGTGTGTGTGTGAGAGAGGGAGGGAGAGGGAGAAGAGAGGGTGTTATAGTTTAGAGAGAGAGAGAGAGAGAGAGAGAGAGAGAGCGAGAGAGAATAAATGTGTTGTGGTTAGAGCACAAGTGGCTTGTTCCCTCCTCTCCTATACCCATCTGCCAACAGGTGTGGGCCAATTAATCTAACAACCTCTGAAACTCCTGTATATATATATTCACACTGGCATCAATGTTTATTTGTGCTAAGTCTACAGGCAATGTAAAGTACCGTTATGCGGGGGCGGCATCTCGTGAGACACAACAAACAGGAAGAACAGACAGACAGTAGCAGTTAAATCGTAGGGGTCCTAGGAATGCGGTCCTAGGAATGCGTTCCTGAAAGGGCAGCCTCCTCGGTAGGGACCGTTGAACACACCGTGGTCACCATGGCATTATAACAGGGTTTGACCTTAACTTCACATTTCCTATTGTGTAGCTGTGTGTATATGTGCGTATATAAATAATAGTGTTCTATTATAATAAATAATAGAACACTATTAATAAATGTTAGAATTGGCTTTATATATATATATATATATATATATATATATATGTATATATATAAATATATAGCCTTTATATGTGTGAGTATGTAAGGAACACCCTTGGATGCTAATCATCACGTCGGGGTTAACAGTGCGACACCAAACACAATACACACCCCTCCTCCGCTCGCTTCTTGCCGTCGACTTGTTTACAAGGGCAACAGCTTGTTCCTTTTTTCTTCCCGGTGGCTCCTGAGAGCACCAGCCATAAAGAGTACCGTTGGCATATCGTAAGCTGAACTAAAGGTATTTTTAGAGGTATGGGTTGTGTGTGTTCCCCCACCCCCCCCCCACATACCCACATCCCCCCTTTCCCCCTCAAACACCCCTTTATGGCTTCTGTTGTCATAACTGTGACACTCGTAACCCTTCATTCCGAGAACAAAATGATGCTCCCTTGTCTCCCGGATGAGACGGATGTCGCCTCTCTGTGCATTAGCTGCTCGTTATCACCATCTCCCTCCTTACTAAACCGGGGCCGCTGTCTCTGAGCACAATGTGGTTGAAAACAGGAGTGCATCCACTCTACCCCCCCCCCCCGGCTCCCCGGGCCCCCGCGGCAACAGCTGTGTCCTCGACAGATGTCATCCTTTGTGGGTTTTTCTTTTGCTTTTTCTTTCTTTTTTTTCTCCTGTGACGGCCTTGCCCCTCTGTTGCTCTTCTTTCTCCTCGCGCTCCAAACCTGTCGTGACGGGGGAGTGTGTGACACCTCTCCCGTCGGCCCCCCGGCTCCACCGGCGGCTGGTCGCCTGGGCGGGCTCGCTCGCTTCCCCCTGAACAGCTCCCGGTTGTGGACCGCTGGCCAATGTCATTCGGTGGACGCACTTGGGGAAAACCGGCTGACTTTGAGAATCTATAGCGACCACGAGCAAATTTGCGATTTATCATTTGATTATTATTAATATTGTGTTTTGGAAAGGTGCATTTACCACTTCATTTGACACTTTTTTCCCCGCTCCGTGCCGCGCGGGAGAAGTATAAGTCGAATATGTTCAGGTTATGAGTGCTGGAATGTAAGTACAATTACATTCTCTCTTTTTTTATCCAACGTATTCACTTATATTGGAAGTAAGTGAGGCTGGGAACAATCAAAGACATGCAATAAAGAATTCTAAGTGCGCTAGACAACCAAAGTTTTGTAGAGGTATCATGCATTAAAATAACCAGAACTGAAAATTACTTCCACTCCTTGGAGGCAGAGCCCTATATGCCTTCCACTGAATGCAATCATACAGTAAATTGCAACAAATACTTTGAACCCTGGATTACGGAGCAACGTGTCAGAGTTGTTCACCTTTTACAATAACGCATATAGCAGTAAAACAGGATTCAGTTTAAATGAACTTAATGGAATGCATTCATACAGTGCTTTTCTAACTTCTGGCCACTCAAAGCTTTGTAATTAGTGCTTCACATACCCACACATACACACCACCAGAGATAGTGTGGAATATCTCGCTCATGCTGCGCATAAGCCTACAGATGTGAAAGCCGTATTTGTCCTGGTAGTAATCGCACTACAGATGCCCCGTGCGGTACGCCAAAGCAGTAAGCCAAACGGTTCTGTCTCTGTGCTTCATAATTACAGGCTAACAGTCGTACTTGGCACTCTCACTTGTGAGCTGTAATTTCCAAAGAAAAAAGGTTTTATGAGGCTAATGATGGCTATCCCACGAATGATTGTCATTTAGTGGGCATTGTTCTGTCAGTCGCACTGAGGGGGTAAGCCTCCGTGAGTGTGTGAGTGTGTGTGGTGTGGTGAATGCCTGGCGGGTAAGGGCAGACCATCCTTCTGTTGCTATAATCTAGCATCTTTCCTTTGGTCGAATGTTAAACGGGAAGGCGTTGGAAACAGGTCAGGTCAAACGCTCTGTCATAACCCCCCACCCTGTTCCATCATACTGCTAATTTCTACAAATACCTGCTTGCAAGAGCATAGTCTCTCTCTCTCTCTCTCTCTCTCTCTCTCTCTCTCTCTCTCTCTCTCTCTCTCTCTCTCTCTGTCCGGCTATTGCTTAAATGGTTTGGACTGGTATTTTAGTTTTTGCGTCAAGTTATAAATGGAAGAACAATCCCATTTCAAACTGTAGGGCGTTATGTATGTCTCTTGTTGAAGGAGTTCAGTCGGGAGCTTTAGTTTAGTGGAATCATGGCTTCTGGTTTGTTGGTGCAGGCTGATATTTGTTCTGTTCAATATCTGCAATGCTGTTGTGGACGTTGACCAAAGTACTACACAGCAGCAGGTCTGTAAGTAGGTTTGAATGGCAGGACGCAGAGGGGAGCTTTATTTTACACACACACACACACACACACACACACACACACACACACACACACACACACACACACACCTTTTCCTTAAAGTCTGTCCCCTGGACTCTGCTGCTAATGTGTCGTTACTCCCTCCAGTGGACTGTGAACGGAGAGAGGGCCAGAGTCTCTCCACTTTAAATCCTGTATGTTTGCTGCAAACTGTACACTTGAACAGCAAGAACGCATACACATACACATAGGCTGAACTCCTTTCGTGTGGTGAACTGCAGAACGTCCTCAAATCTGTTTTAACAGATCCAACCCTTGCCCTAACCACTTAATGTGTTTAATTAATGCACGGTAACACTAAGAGCACCTGAGTGGAATGTAATTAATTGGACCCTTCCCTAACAAGTGGTTTGTTTTCTAACTATAGAAAGAACAGGGACATAACATAGTTGAAGGCATCATTAGTTACACCATATTTATGAACGCATGATATACTTTGAATTAATTTCCATAAACCAGGACCATGTTTGACCTTACAGGTGCCCTGAAATATGATCTCTGATTTATAAAGCAACGAGTTTATCGGAATATGAACTGTAAAATTGCAATAATATAACAAAAAAAATTGGCAGATGGTCCACTTTTCTTGTCATATGAATGAAAGTAATCCATCATTAAGCCATACGAGTATATTATAGTCTTTTCCAAGGGACAGAATGTTTCCTGAAAGTTCCGGTAATTGCTCATGGGTGCAAGGAATTTCGACCAATTTGTTCAGAGAACCTTAATGTTGGTGGAAATATGCCACAGTAGACTTCTAGATATGTATCATGTCTTTTTTGAATCATTTCTGTTAAAACCACCCAATTATATGAGAATTCAGTCCAACGTTGACCCTGCATCAGTAAATTCTTCTGTCATTTGTGCATTCCTCCATAACATGTATGAGGACAGCAAGTCAAAAAACCGACATTCAGAAGTCTCATTGAACATTTTGCCTTGCTATGTGCAACATATCCTTTTGTATACAGACTAAGCAAATTGTATGTTCTATGCAATACATAAAAATGATTGGTGCTCACAGCAACATCAATTTATTCCCCTTCATTTAAATTTCAAGTGTCCACCTTTTAATATTCCCGGAAATCTTAGAAATACTCCTAAGTGCAAGCATTGATCTTTGAGGCAAACCAAAGTGGACTACAAGACAGACCGATATCTTGATAGGCGATTCATCTTAAAGAGCTTTTATCCACATGTTGCTTTGAGCTGCATCTCCCCCTGCAGCAGTGCCCCCAAAGCTCTTCTAAATACCCTAATTTCAAGGTTTGTTGTGAAGCTCCGCAAACACTAAATGCAACGTCTTTTCGCCCCTAATTGATGTTCACCAGGTAAGTGCTATTCATCAGCACTTATATTCACTTAGAAAAGAGAGTTTTAAAAAGCTAGTGTTATCCTCCTTTGGCTGGCCCTGAATCTATTCAAAACTGCCAGTAGTCATGCACGCCAATAGAGGTTTTTTTTTTCTTTTTTTAAATGCAAAGTATTATGTTCTTGGATAATATTTGTAGTAATGGAGTGACACAAGAAAGCAGGTTGAGACGTGGCTATCCAATTAACTCAGATTTTTACTCGGGGGAGAACAATGTTACACGTCACACTTAACAGGTGCCGTAGAGTGCCCCCTAAGGCACAGGTAACAACAGTGCACTTATCCATTGCATACATAACACAAAGAAATGTCTTTTTTTTCATTTCCCCCCCTGTCAGAAGTGCTGAATTGCTGTCTTTGGTCAACTTTGAATGTTATGAGAACTTTTAAGAGGTGGAATTTCACATGTCTCTTTCGGGTTTCCTTTTTCCAGGACATTAGAATGATTAAAAGGTTTGGTCACTTTGATTGGAATGTGCCCATTCAGAATGGAGTCTGAATAGGCTTGAATAGATACATTTTATACTTAATAGGGACTAACTGTTATGTCACTTGGTTGTGCATTCTGCGGTCTTGATTATTGATTGAGGTTTTAGGTTGAAGGATGGGCTTCTACTGTTTTATAGCACTTAGCTAATTCCTTCTGGATCCAAGGATAGTTAAAAAGCTATTACAAGGTTTTACTATACATACCCAAATCCAGCAGACAATTTCAGCAACATCCACCATCCACCGTTTCTTCTGACACGTACATATTCCTACAATATTTTTGGCAAAAGTTTTCGGGTTGTATGGTTGTGTAGGGTTATTGTATTCAACCTCAAGTCTAGCTTCTTGAATCGTTTCAGGTAGCACAGTATGAATGTGAATATGGTGCACTGGTACGTGTTTTCAAGTGTGTGTGTGTCGTGTGCACATGTAGCTGGTGTTATTGAAGTCAATTGATCAGCTCTGACAGCTTAACAGCTCTCCAACGGTTGAATTCTCACGCTTTCTCACATTTACAAGGAACAGACACAGACACACAATTCAATTCTCCCCCTCTACCCATTCTCTCTTTCTTTCTCTCTCTCTCCCCCTCGCCCTCACACACACACACAATGGTTATAACTTAAAGTCTCTCTCTTTCTGCACTCTCTTTCTCGCTGTGCACCCTCTCTGTCTCTCTCCGCAATATCTCATTCTCTCTCTCCCTCGCCCTCACACACACACAATGGTTATAACTTCAAGTCTCTCTCTCTGCACTGAAAAATGATACCCTTTTTTCCTATCCACATAGTGTGTCGACCCTCTCCTCTCGCTCTCTTGACTTGTGATGAGCTCCTCCGTTGACCTCAGGTGACCTTTCCCATTAACCTTCTTCTTCTTCTTTAGTTCTGTTCTGTTATTCCCATCTGGTGTCCACACCTCCTGGTTCTTCTTAATGTGAAATAACAACCAAAAGACACTCTTGAGCAGTGGTTGAATAAATTAATTATTTTCCATGGATATTAAGAGTGTTGTGCTACTGTGTGAATGGCAGTGGCGGCTGCTGGTCTTTCAAAGAGGGGAAGCTCATTTTCGGCCTACATCATATAAATTGTCGATTTATGTATATGAAAATTCTGCTCTCTGTTCCTTTTCAAGGAAATGCTCTGTGACCCTGTCATACCAACTAGCTGTCTTTTCCAGTGACTTGACCAGTGTCCTCTCAATGGCCAACAGAGCTAGGCTGCTTAAACGGCCTTGGCCTATTGTCTTACGGCTGTAGGACTTGAGCCACTTTAAACAGGAGAAGCTCCTTTCTACACCTGCAGATGTAGCTCCAATTGTTGCCGCTAATGAGAAAAGTTTGTAAAGCTGAGGCATTGCACTGTCCAACTCCATGTCTTTAAGAAACACCAAGAAATCACACAGCTTTCCCCTGTCACTCTGTAAGTCCTGATCTGAATACAGGACTTGAAGTTCAGACCTCAGGCTCCCTGAATCAAAGTGGTCAACTACCAAAACAATATTAAACTTGAACAAGGAAATATGGGAATAATAAACTGAAACAAGGAATTGTGTGTATGAGTAAGTGTATGAAATGTACAATGAAAATTGTCTCGCAATTTCGCCAAGCAAATATCAAGAAATAGGTTGCAGTTTGTCTTTCGACTCGCTTGCAAAATCCGCGATGGGACTGAGGACTAAAGAGAGCGCCGGCGACATTTTATAGTTCAAAATCGCTGTCACAAAAACGGCAACTCAGTCTTTCGCAGACCCTTCAATCATCACGCAGAAGCCCAGCGTCCAGGCCAGCCCACTCCTTCCTCCATTCACCCCCAGAGACGCTGATCGTCCATGGGAGGGACATAATCGCAGCATTATCCAATGACCGTCAACTTTCAACGCACTAAAAAAAGCTGTTCTATGTAGAGCTGGGACGACTCGTCGACGTAGTTGACGTAATCGACGTCATAAATGAGTCGACATGAATAATTTGCGTCAACGTGTCGTCCCCGTTTTTTTTTTTTTTTCTCTCCCCGTTCTCTCTCCCAGGATGGCAGCAAAACACCGTAAGTTCTGTTGATTCCCCCCCTTCCCCACCCTGGAATGTTCATTTATCAAGCAGTTGCAGTGGTAAACCAAAGATCCTACTCTCTGAGTAAACGTTACGTTATACTCAGGGCTTAAATTTCAGCGCGGGATTGCGGGTATTGCGCATATTTTTTTTAAATCCCGCAACCCAGGCCAGCATAATGCGGTGTCTATTGACTTCACTTGACGAACCATCTTCCGATTTCACTGGCGCATCTGTCCTTCGTACAATCAAAAAGCATGCAGGCACACAGAACCCCTTCGCGCTTGCTCCTTCTCATTCTCTCCCTCTCAAAAGTTGTACATGACCCATGTGCTGTTCTTGGCAATTATTTCCATCGCTATGAGCTTTCAGTAGACTAATGCAAAAATGGACCGCTGGCTCAAATGTACCTCTACAATTTCAGAGCGGGATTGTGCAATCGGTACAAATTCAATTCCTGTTCAATAGAGACATCTTTTATACTCCTATCGGCTTGTCCCATGCGTGTGCTTGTGCGCAAGCACAAGCCCAGTAGGCTACGCCTACAATCATAGAATGAAGAGAACGAAAAAGACCTTCTCTCTCTCACACACACACACACACACACACACACACACACACACACACACACGAGTAGACAAGTGTTTTCATTTTTGGACTTCTTATTATTTATTTTGTTTAGTATTTAGTGTGAATGCTTGAGCATTCACACTCTAGATATCGAAATATTTTTTTGTTAGATGCTGCATCTGACATCAGAATGCATTATTTTGCAGTTTGCACGATTTAATTGCACAAAAAAGTGCCAATGGTAAAGAAATGTTTAGTAAATATTGATATGTTAACAAGAAATGTTTTGATATCCTTATTGTGTGAAAAGTTATATTGATCAAGTAATGTGAAATAATCTGTAACTGAAAAAATAATTGTTAGATTAATTGTAATTAATTAATTGTAATTAAAATTAAAATTAATCGACAGATTAGTCGACTAATCGACGATCAGTCGACTAGTCGACTGATAAGCGGCTGATTCTGAACAAACTCGTCTTCGAGATGGACGTGTTTTTTACGCATTTTTAGTCAATGAAATGTTAACACAACAGTATATATTTAGGGGAAGCTGAGCTTCCCTTGCAGTCTTTCTTTGTGGGGTGGGGTGAATGTAGAATTAGTGGCCGTGAGGATTCATCAAGGTGGAGACCTTGATGCTAGCCATAGCTGCATGGCTAGAGGAGAAAACAGACACACCGCAGACTGTAATTATTTTGTCATTGAGCAAATTCTTTCAACCAGAGCCACTCACAAGTGAATTCGGTAACAGATCATTAAAGAGCAGCTTGAGGTTAGGCCTTTTGCTTGAGGATGACATTGGGGAAACAATCCACAGATTTACTTCTGTGAGTTGAATAGCCTAGCTACTGCACTATACTGCCCCCTCATCTAAGGTATTCATTCATAGGACCTTGTTTGAGTTTTGTCAGTGGGATTTGAGTCATAATCGCCTATCTGCATGCATGTTTGATGGAGGGGCCGCTTATGCTAGAGCAAAGACATGGGTGGTGTATGGTGGTGGGTTTTTCCATTTTGCCATTACGACTGTCTCTGTCTCGAACAAATTTAGTATGCTGTATTTAATAAGTGTCTTTCAAGCTTATGTGAAAGCTCAGATTTATTTAATTTACTATTTACTGCTTTTTGCTGCTGTTTGAGTTGAAGCTGAGACAAACAACAAACACTTCTGTCATAGCTAGTTCATCCTGCTAAAGAGACTGAGACTCGCTCAGTTTCTTCTCAGTTCTTCTTTTGGATTATTTCTTCTGAGACAATAACCCAAGGGCCTATACCATACAGTCTGATTGTACACTGCTGTTGGACTTATTTGATTGTCATTGCATGTTATGGATTGAAAGTGAAAGCGGAATTTCTATTGCATGAACAATTCCTACTTTATTATTCATCGTGCACATCATGCACTGTTCACAGAAGCTACATAACGTGCTAATAAAATATTTGTATGTAGATGATCTGCCACTAGGTTTTATTTTGCTTGCATGATATGTCAGCCCCTTTTGGATAATCACCATCAAGTGCTGTTTATAATCCCTTTGAGCATTTTCTCCCATTTGGGAAGAAAATAGTTCTCTTTGGTAGAAGCTGTGGCAGGACCTTTGTTCTGAGTTTATATTGTATTTTTAATTCCAATAATTCCAAGCTTTCGTCCAATTTTCACCAGGAAAAGTTTCTAGAATACATTAAAGGTGGATATAGCTACAAGGATGGGTCATGCAGCATTGGAAGATAAGATTTAAAAAGTGTCAAACTCGCACAATAATAACTTGCAACATTGAGTGTAATTCATTCAAGCTTTAGAAACATGAGCAAATAATTTAAATAAATAAGTATTTGCTTTAGATCTGTACTGTACTGTCTGTACTGTACCTGCTGCGAGAGATTTCACTAATTTTAAATGAAAATAATACTACTTAACCTACATAATAGCTAGTAAGATGGTCTCTCTATCAATTTATTTCATCCCTATGTGGTTTTTGTGACACTCAGTTTTAATACTTCATCTCAGTGGCCATTTTTTAAAACCATACCCAAAACCATTCCCAGCTAAAAATGAAACAAAGAAAAGAATCCAATATGCATAAAAAAGCAGGGCTACACAGCTTTGTTTTTCTCCACTCCATCCTCCATGTTACATGGCTTGTTCTGGTAGTTGTTTCTCTGTCCCTGTTATTGGAACACAGAGTTCAATCACAACCAATGGCTGTGATTGAACAAGTGTAAAGCATTGTGTGTTCTTTGCCTCATCCAAACCAAGACCGAGAGTAGAGAGAGAGAAGGTAGGGGGGTAGGTACACGTTCCAGAAAAAATGGAACAAAGGGAGGAAAAAAAAACAATGCAAAAATAAGTGCAACGTTGGAGAAAAAGTGGAGCAATTAGTGTAGTTGCGTGAGGGGTATAGATGCCTGGGAGTGGATTTAAAGATGGAAGACGTTGATGCAGGCTCGAAGCAGGACTGACGCAGATGTGGAAGGGTGAGTAATTAGAGTATGTGCCGCAACCCACATGCTGAGCGGGCTAAACTTAGCCCCACTTCTTCCCACTTGTTCTGCATCTGTACAATACGGTATTATACGGTAATATATATATATATATATATATATATATATATATATATACACACAAGGAATAGAGAAAAGAAAGACAATCGAAAAGATTGCTGGATGGATGGAAAGGAGAATGTGAGAAGATAAAGGCTGTGTGGGGGGTTTGGGTGAAGTCTACTCTTGGATCCATGTGTATGTAACCGCAGAATTTCTCGGGAGAGATGTCACAAAGCCTGGGCCGGACACCCAAAACTGCAAGGCATAGAGGTACGCCTTGTTTTCTGTTTTGCTAAGGAGATGTTCTAGCTAAACTCTGAATTTCAGAAGGAAGGAATTCAGAAGGAAAGAAGTGTTGCTAGACTCTACACAGTGCTGATTTGAAATATTTACTTGCACTTACTTTACGAGAGAGTTTGTGTTTGCCATTGACACACTTACAACAAATATTGCAACAAATATAAAACAAAAGAAGCACCCTTTCACCCAGATTTGAACTTTTTCTGCCATCAGACTTTAGATATGAATCTAAAGTTGAGATATTCAATTCTGATCTAAAGTCTTATTGGTGAGACTAGGTGAAGACAAACTTACAATAAAGATGGTTCCCCTTCAGACAATCCATTGGCGTAGGGATCCATGGTGGCAGACCAGAAGTCTGTGAGAGGAAAGCAGATTAGAATTAGCAGGGAGCAGTCAAAGTATCCAGCACTCAGAGAGACTTGGCTTTTCATGTCATTTTCTCAAGTGTCTTGCAAACGGGGACCAAATGCCGTCCAAATGACATCTCCAGCAGGCGTGAACAGGGGAAACACAAACATACAAAGGTGTGTGTCTGTGTGTATGTGTATGTGTGAGTGTGATAGACAGTTCCATCTCGTCAAGCTCATTCTCTCACAGCAGGAAGCCAACAATCAGCGTTTGAAATTCAGACCTGACTAGACAAGCACACGCACAAACACACACGCACACACACACACACACACACACACACACACACACACACACACACACACACACACACACACACACACACACACACACGTGCATGCAGATAGACACAGGCAACTAGAAAAAACTAAAAAGCACATGTCAATGACAGTGACATTTTTGTGACTTGCTTCTGCCCGTTGAAGACTTAGGCTGGACATGTTGGTGTACAATTTATTTCTGTATTAGTATGGATGGTTTTAGATTTTTACCGTCTCAAGTTTTAATGATGTATTCAGTATGCCAATCTAATTCCCCTGCCTGACTTTACCCAGGTATCCTCACTTGGTCTTGAATATTAGCTGACAAACAGATGGTAATTGCTGATTTGATTCAAGGCTTACGGTTGCAGAAAGAGATCTAATTATTTCCAAACTTAAAACTTTGCGAAGTCAATTGATGAATGAAAAGTATAAGACAAAAATATGATTGAAAAGTACTCTCTGAACCATTTGGGTGGCTTTATGTTTTTAACTGATTGAACAATTATGTATAAATTGATAGAAAAAATGCATGGTTTCAGAACATTGTTCACTCCAATTGCCAATTATTTCGGTCCTCTGTGTCCAATTCCTCAGGAGTATCATTATGCTGTTGTTTTGAAGTGACTTCTCTTCATCCATCTAACACATTGCTTTCTGATATTTTCAAAGTGTTGAGTTGTGGATTACTCTTTCTATCTCCTCTTGTTACACTCTCTCTCTCTCTCTCTCTCTCTCTCTCTCTCTCTCTCTCTCTCTCTCTCTCTCTCTCTCTCTCTGTCTCTCTCTTTCTCTCCCCCTCACTCTCTTCCTCTCTCTTGTTAACTCTGTTGGTGATGGGCTATATATATAACATGGAAGGGCTGGGTGGAGAGAGTGATGGGGAGGAAGGAAGGGAGGGGAGAGAGAGAGATGGAAGAATGGAGAGGACAGGACTACGTCTGATGGTTCTGTTTGCTTAATCAGCAGCCAAAAAATAATTTTAGAAAATACAATGCAATTATCACAATGATGATTCATAATCTCAGAATGTTATATTTTGAGTTTTTTTTGTATGCAGAACACATAAATCAGCCAGCTGGATCAATCAGTGCCAAACTCTGACCTTGCAAATGATTGATGATCCTGCACCACAGTTTCTTTGTTTTGTTTAGTTTGGCTTATTTATAGACTTGGTTTTGTCAACAAATACTTAATTTTATGTCTATTTCGGTATAATTGTGTCTCCTTTTCTAAATACCTGTTTTTCCGTTCCTGAAGGAGATAGCAACAACATGTTTTTAAAAAAATGTGTCTTAAATCGCAGGTTTGATAATTAAACTAGTTTAAACTACTTTTAGCTTTTTAGTTTAAACTACTCTGAAATAAGATAGAGATGTGAGTCCATAGTTCTAGCGTGAACATTTGTGATTGTGAGCGTGTGTGTGTGTGTGTGTGTGTGTGTGTGTGTGTGTGTGTGTGTGTGTGTGTGTGTGTGTGTGTGTGTGTGTGTGTGTGTGTGTGTGTGCGTGCGTGCGTGCGTGCGTGCGTGCGTGCGTGCGTGCGTGCGTGCGTGCGTGCGTGCGTGCGTGCGTGCGTGCGTGTATGGTGTTTCATGTATGGCTCTTGAAACATAAACTATTTTCGATCCATGCTCATCTTGAGGTGATGTGTTGGTGTTTTTTGTTCTTTTCATTTGTGTCAGCATCACATTTCCCTCAGCCTGGAGACCATCCTGATCATGTGACCCCAAGTTCTGTTTCACAACACGGACGAGAATGGACTTCTAGCCACCCATATCGATTTCCTGAAATTTAGATTTAATCCGGGCCAATCAGGTGCTCTGTCATAGTTGATGATGTACCCGGGCCAAACACAGACTGCTTAGTAGTTAATGATGTAAAATTCAGGTGGCCACTGGCTAAACAGTGATAGGGTCTTCTGAATCAACAAGCTTTAACGTTAAAATTAGTAGTGTAAACACAGGTTGGGTAAACTGTAACAAGTTTGAAACGCAGCGTGTGGATTCAAACATTTCTTTATTTTAATCAGAATCTCCAATGCAATGAATACAAAAAATGCCCTTAAATATCAAATAAACCGATATTTTTACAGTAGAGGGTGACAAGAGGGTTTCAGGGTATTGTAGTTCTCTGACAGTCATGACAGCTCCACTGAACAGAAGTATGGTGGCTCTGCCTGTCACTGAGCCAGTAGTCTTGTGTTGCACTTGAGTCGTATTCTCATCCCTTGTACTTCATGCTAATGTTTTATTTATTTATATACTTCATCCCCAGGTGATATCAAATTCATGCCGTTGGGTCACTGTGTAATGTGCACCTGCACACGCACACACACACACACACACACACACACACACACACACACACACACACACACACACACACACACACTCACACACACACACACACACACACACACACACACCAAGGCACACACCAAAATAGAGTTATGATATTCACATGAATTGATTTTCCCCATCTTCAACCACAATCCAAACCCACCACCCTGACAGCACGGACCCGCCTAGCGATGCTGTCTAGGTGGGGCCTGACCCACCAGCCTCGCCACCATCCATACGGTCATCGCCAGTAACCCACGCAAGACTTACCCCTCTCGCTCTCCCTCTGCTTGTTTTCCACCACTCTCTCACAAGCACCCTTTATCTGTTCACTACAACCTCTCTCTCTCTCCCCCCTCCAGCCGCCAAGCAGACACTGACGCAATTACCCAGCATGCATCTTTCCGCCCTCAAATCCCTTTATTAGATCAAATCCCAGAGACAGAGGCATCTAGAAGTTACTATACAGCCACGGGCCCGCCGAATAACCCCTCCCCCAAAGAGGAAGTTGAGTGCTGCCTTCCACTGACAAAATCAACGTGTGTGTGTGTGTGTGTGTGTGTGCGTGTGCGTGTGCGTGTGTGCGTGTGTGTGCGTGTGTGTGTGTGTGTGTGAGTGGGTGTTTTGGTGTGTATATGTGCATGTGTGTGTGGTCTGCGTGGGAAGGAAAGGAATCAGAGTCGTGCAATCTATCTGAATTTGCCATGGCACACACATACTACTTAGTAAAGCAGGGACGGTCTGAAGCAGATTAAGGGCAGATTCTGCCATGGTTAAGGGTGGATGGAGAGAGAGACTGAGAGAGGGCGACAGCAAGGGAGAAGCAGATCCACACTAATCCAACCGCATATTTCTATACCATTCTTTGTGATTGACGGTAGTGGATAACTCATGTTATTTTATCGACATATCTGTTCCATGTCTTGAAAAAAAAAAAAAAGGCTCGTAATTGCTCTTTTGTCACAAATTGTGTGTGTGTGTGTGTGTGTGTGTGTGTGTGTGTGTGTGTGTGTGTGTGTGTGTGTGTGTGTGTGTGTGTGTGTGTGTGTGTGTGTGTGTGTGTGTGTGTGTGTGTTTGTCATTGTGTGAGTGTGCGTGTGTGTTTGTCTTTGTGTGTGTGTGTGTGTGTGTGTGTGTGTGTGTGTTTTGACAATGTTGCACTGCTGCCAACAGGCTCTGGGCTAACCTCTGGCCAGACACACACATACAGAAATGTACACACACACACACACACACACACACACTCTCTCTCTCTCGGCTGTCTCTGATTAGGACTAGTAGTGATTTTCTTTGCGGCTCTGCTGTTTAGAACAATTCTTCTCACTGACACTTACTGTACTGGATGCTCTGGTCGGTGGGTGGGTGTGTGGGATGCGGTGAGTGTGTGGGTGGGATGGGGTGGGCTGGAGGGGACGGGAGGAGCTATAAGAAATTGGGGATGTGAATTATTGAGAAACCAGGGCAGACAGAAGAGATGTAAACCTGTTTACATCTCGGTTCTGTGTGTGTGTGTGTGTGTGTGTGTGTGCCCAGGCTTGTTTACCTTTAGAGAAGGAGAGTGACAGTGAGTGCGTCACATCACAGGAAAGACTAATAATACCAGCAGAGACAGAGCAAGCATGTTGAGTTCCTCTGTGACAGCTCCATCTTGCTGTCTCTCTCTCTCCATCGCTCTCTCTCTCTGTATCTTGGTCCCTCTCGCTCGCTATCCCTCTCTTGTATCTTGGTCCCTCTCGCTCACTCTCCCTCTCCCTCTCTCTCTCTTGTTCTCTCTCTCAAGCTCTCTCTTGCACTCTGTCTCTCCCTCTCTTGTTTTCTTTCTCTTAATAGCTCTCCCTCTCTTTCTCTCAATTTCTCAAGTTTGAAGATGTCAAGAGCTTAAAACATTCACATTCACATTGCTGAGGCACAAAAAGTTAGATACATTTCAACATAGGATAGAAAATGATAATAGCAAAACATTTGATAATTAAATAAATTGTCTACATTTCAACTTCATTAAAATTAAAATGTGTATATACTAGGGTTGTAACGATACACAAAAGTAACGATTCGGTACGTACCTCGGTTTTTAAGTCACGGTTCGGTATGTTTTTCGGTACAGCAGTTTTTATTATTTTATTTTTATTAAACAATTGGATTTTGATTTGATTTATTAAATTGTATCAAAGAAATGGCTTACACAGATGGAAAGACATCAAATACAATTGAGGATAAAAACACAACAAAGTCCAGGACTTATTTTCATTGTGGTCCTCAACACAAAACATCAGTACAAGACAAGACACTCTCAGTGTGTGATAATCAATAAAAAGTTTTCTCACCCCTCTTTCTTTCTCTCTTTATCTGTCTCGGTCTCTCACCTCTCCATCCCTCTTTTTTTCTATTTCACTCTCTCTCTGCATTAGTATCTGTCCATTTCTCTTTCAGGAACTCTGTCCCTCTCTCTCTTTGACCGATCAACTCTCTCTCTCTGTCCAGTCTACCCTACTACTCGTTGCAGCATGTTGATTCACAAGGGGAGTATGGGGAGGGCGACACGAGAGAATACAGAACGAGAAGGAGAGGGTAAAGGGAGGCAAAGGGAGAGAGAGAGAGGGGAAGCGAGAGTGCAACGTGATCCCCAACCCAAACGACAGAATAGGTGGTTTGTATCGGTCGTCCTAAAAAACATCCCAGACTATCGTTTGCCGGTACAGCGCAATGCGTTGCATGTGTCAAGGTTCTGTCTGCCAAGAGAAAAAGGATTTCAATCGTTATATTCTCTGTGGAAAAAGCAACATTTTGAGTTAGTTTCAGCATGAAATTGCACTTACAGTTTTTAACATTTCTAGCAAAAGAATGTGCATTTAATTTTTCGTAACCTTTGGTCAGTTTATATGATGTTTCTGGTTGTGTGAGTTAATGCATCGGTTGCCATGGTGATTCATACTGACGCTGGTGTCCCTGAAACTGTGCAGCTTGCATGTTGTTTGAATCGTCCTTGCGTTGTGCAACCCATCTAAGCTGCTATGTTATGTGTTATTTTGTGCAACTGATGATGCTCTTGGAAGGTGTTTGTGTCACTTATTGTATGTCCGTGTTGGTCATATTTGTAGCATTTTAGAATATTTTTCATCTGCCGTTTACTTTATTGATTGAATTTTTGCTTAAAAAACGTTTAAAGCAGCATTCATTTGTCACGATTATCTTGATAAACAAAATATAATTGTAATTCAATATAAAATTGTGCTTCCAGGGTTGCCCCACCACAACATGTCGGTCTAGTCCGTCTCAAAGAGAATAAATATCATCCCTGGGTCACTCGAAAATTGATCTTTTTATTGAAAGAACATCATCCAGCAGTGATATTAATGTGTCATGATTATCTTGTTAAACAAAATGTATTCATAAAAGCAAGAGCAAAGCAAAGCAAACATATAACATATAACACAAGGTAACAATAGAAAATATTGCATTAACTAACACGCTAAACATCATAGGAAATGTTGCTGGAAATGGTATCAAAACACATTTTAATGCTGAAACTATCTTCAAATGTCGCATTTTCCTCTGAGAATAAAACAAATGTTCTTCATTTTGTTTTGGCAAGACAGAACCTTGACGTATGTGACGTATTGCTCTATCTTCAAACGGTCGTTAGGGTGCTAAAAATTCATATGGGTCGTTTTGGACGACCTAAACAAACTACCCATTCGGTCGTTTAGGTTGGAGAGCAGACTGGAGAGAGAGTGTATCGGTATATCCCCTTGCTTTGCTCCTGTGATGAGCAAACAGAAGGGTGTGTCGAGAGGAATAGAAGAACAGGCACCAAGGGGGAAAGAGAGTCTTATTGGGTTTCAACAAAGTGAGAACAATAATGGGCTTCTGTGCTTGTTCACTAGCCATTTGTCTGTCTGTGTGTGTGTGTGTGTGTGTGTGTGTGTGTGTGTGTGTGTGTGTGTGTGTGTGTGTGTGTGTGTGTGTGTGTGTGTGTGTGTGTGTGTTTGTCTGGGTCGTGGTTGTTTGTAAGGTCTTGCTCCCAAGTAGATTTGGGAGGCGGTGTGTATATTCCTCTCCATGTATATTGGATTCCCCTGTTCCCTCATGTGTTTTAAAGCTCCTGTTGTTGGTGAAGTGCTGCGCAGTTTGCAGCCTTTTCACTCCTTTATGCTTCGTGGTTGTGTGGATGATGTCTGTGCTGAATCCTTGGTCAATAAAAAGAGGATGGATGGATGGATGGATAGATGGATCAATAGATAGATGTATGAATATGGTATTGGGGTAGATGGATCGATAGATAGATAGATAGATATATGGATGGCTAGATGGATTGATGGATGGATAGATTGATATGCATGGGTAGATGGAGGGGATGGATGGATGGATGAATGAAATGATAGATAGATAGATAGATAGATAGCTAGCAGATATCTCCATCTAGATACATTTCTACTTTGGCAACATTTTGTATTTAGTCTAGTTTATTTTTACTGCAGTATGTGAGCGTGTGATTGTGTCAGTAAGTGTGTGTGTATCAGTGAGTGTGTGGGTGTCTTGTCAGTGTGTGTGTGTGTGTGTGTGTGTGTGTGTGTGTGTGTGTGTGTGTGTGTGTGTGTGTGTGTGTGTGTGTGTGTGTGTGTGTGTGTG
>NC_140282.1:11904279-11914279 GCF_964030765.1 Micromesistius poutassou
CTCTCAATTTCTCAAGTTTGAAGATGTCAAGAGCTTAAAACATTCACATTCACATTGCTGAGGCACAAAAAGTTAGATACATTTCAACATAGGATAGAAAATGATAATAGCAAAACATTTGATAATTAAATAAATTGTCTACATTTCAACTTCATTAAAATTAAAATGTGTATATACTAGGGTTGTAACGATACACAAAAGTAACGATTCGGTACGTACCTCGGTTTTTAAGTCACGGTTCGGTATGTTTTTCGGTACAGCAGTTTTTATTATTTTATTTTTATTAAACAATTGGATTTTGATTTGATTTATTAAATTGTATCAAAGAAATGGCTTACACAGATGGAAAGACATCAAATACAATTGAGGATAAAAACACAACAAAGTCCAGGACTTATTTTCATTGTGGTCCTCAACACAAAACATCAGTACAAGACAAGACACTCTCAGTGTGTGATAATCAATAAAAAGTTTTCTCACCCCTCTTTCTTTCTCTCTTTATCTGTCTCGGTCTCTCACCTCTCCATCCCTCTTTTTTTCTATTTCACTCTCTCTCTGCATTAGTATCTGTCCATTTCTCTTTCAGGAACTCTGTCCCTCTCTCTCTTTGACCGATCAACTCTCTCTCTCTGTCCAGTCTACCCTACTACTCGTTGCAGCATGTTGATTCACAAGGGGAGTATGGGGAGGGCGACACGAGAGAATACAGAACGAGAAGGAGAGGGTAAAGGGAGGCAAAGGGAGAGAGAGAGAGGGGAAGCGAGAGTGCAACGTGATCCCCAACCCAAACGACAGAATAGGTGGTTTGTATCGGTCGTCCTAAAAAACATCCCAGACTATCGTTTGCCGGTACAGCGCAATGCGTTGCATGTGTCAAGGTTCTGTCTGCCAAGAGAAAAAGGATTTCAATCGTTATATTCTCTGTGGAAAAAGCAACATTTTGAGTTAGTTTCAGCATGAAATTGCACTTACAGTTTTTAACATTTCTAGCAAAAGAATGTGCATTTAATTTTTCGTAACCTTTGGTCAGTTTATATGATGTTTCTGGTTGTGTGAGTTAATGCATCGGTTGCCATGGTGATTCATACTGACGCTGGTGTCCCTGAAACTGTGCAGCTTGCATGTTGTTTGAATCGTCCTTGCGTTGTGCAACCCATCTAAGCTGCTATGTTATGTGTTATTTTGTGCAACTGACGATGCTCTTGGAAGGTGTTTGTGTCACTTATTGTATGTCCGTGTTGGTCATATTTGTAGCATTTTAGAATATTTTTCATCTGCCGTTTACTTTTTTTCTTATTGATTGCATTTTTGCTTAAAAAACGTTTAAAGCAGCATTCATTTGTCACGATTATCTTGATAAACAAAATATAATTGTAATTCAATATAAAATTGTGCTTCCAGGGTTGCCCCACCACAACATGTCGGTCTAGTCCGTCTCAAAGAGAATAAATATCATCCCTGGGTCACTCGAAAATTGATCTTTTTATTGAAAGAACATCATCCAGCAGTGATATTAATGTGTCATGATTATCTTGTTAAACAAAATGTATTCATAAAAGCAAGAGCAAAGCAAAGCAAACATATAACATATAACACAAGGTAACAATAACACGCTAAACATCATAGGAAATGTTGCTGGAAATGGTATCAAAACACATTTTAATGCTGAAACTATCTTCAAATGTCGCATTTTCCTCTGAGAATAAAACAAATGTTCTTCATTTTGTTTTGGCAAGACAGAACCTTGACGTATGTGACGTATTGCTCTATCTTCAAACGGTCGTTAGGGTGCTAAAAATTCATATGGGTCGTTTTGGACGACCTAAACAAACTACCCATTCGGTCGTTTAGGTTGGAGAGCAGACTGGAGAGAGAGTGTATCGGTATATCCCCTTGCTTTGCTCCTGTGATGAGCAAACAGAAGGGTGTGTCGAGAGGAATAGAAGAACAGGCACCAAGGGGGAAAGAGAGTCTTATTGGGTTTCAACAAAGTGAGAACAATAATGGGCTTCTGTGCTTGTTCACTAGCCATTTGTCTGTCTGTGTGTGTGTGTGTGTGTGTGTGTGTGTGTGTGTGTGTGTGTGTGTGTGTGTGTGTGTGTGTGTGTGTGTGTGTGTGTGTGTGTGTGTGTTTGTCTGGGTCGTGGTTGTTTGTAAGGTCTTGCTCCCAAGTAGATTTGGGAGGCGGTGTGTATATTCCTCTCCATGTATATTGGATTCCCCTGTTCCCTCATGTGTTTTAAAGCTCCTGTTGTTGGTGAAGTGCTGCGCAGTTTGCAGCCTTTTCACTCCTTTATGCTTCGTGGTTGTGTGGATGATGTCTGTGCTGAATCCTTGGTCAATAAAAAGAGGATGGATGGATGGATGGATAGATGGATCAATAGATAGATGTATGAATATGGTATTGGGTAGATGGATGGATCGATAGATAGATAGATAGATATATGGATGGCTAGATGGATTGATGGATGGATAGATTGATATGCATGGGTAGATGGAGGGATGGATGGATGGATGAATGAAATGATAGATAGATAGATAGATAGATAGCTAGCAGATATCTCCATCTAGATACATTTCTACTTTGGCAACATTTTGTATTTAGTCTAGTTTATTTTTACTGCAGTATGTGAGCGTGTGATTGTGTCAGTAAGTGTGTGTGTATCAGTGAGTGTGTGGGTGTCTTGTCAGTGTGTGTGTGTGTGTGTGTGTGTGTGTGTGTGTGTGTGTGTGTGTGTGTGTGTGTGTGTGTGTGTGTGTGTGTGTGTGTGTGTGAGCAATGGTGCATCCTCCCTCTGTGTACTTGTGCCTCGGGGCTCCAAGCGTCTATAAACCATCTCCGATCCCTGAGGATCTGTAATAGGCTCCCAGTGACCTGATAACCCAGGGGGCTCCTCTGATACCGTCTTACTGTCTGCTTGTACGGAAGTGTGTGTGTTTCAGAGAGAGAGAGAGAGAGAGAGAGAGAGAGAGAGAGAGAGAGAGAGAGAGAGAGAGAGAGAGAGAGAGAGAGAGAGAGAGAGAGAGAGAGAGAGAGAGAGAGAGAGAGAGAGAGAGAGAGAGAGAGAGAGAGAGAGAGAGCCATAGGGCTGTAATGGCTTGTGGTCGTGTTGCAGTGTGCATTCAGCAGTCTGCCACATGATCCTAATTGAGGCTGATAGTCATTTCCCAAGGGACATAGGGAGAGTGTATCTGTGTGTGCCTATCATTGCATAGGTGTGTGTGTGTGTGTGTGAACTTCTTGCATGGTAGCCGTGTGCCAGTGTGCACGTGCGCGGTGGCGTTTGACCACGGGTCCCACAATGCTTGACACCCTGCACTCACAGCTCGTCTCCATCTGAACATTTGCCCTTCACCCTTGACGCACACACTCACTCACATACATACACACACACACACACACACACACACATACACCCACTCACACCTACACTCACACACATACACACACTCACACGCATAGCTAACTATAGCTCAATATTGTCTCTAAGGGAAGATCAAAAAAAGTATGAATTGTTAGAAAAGAAATGTACACTTTCTAGTTTGCCTGAATTAATGAAACTTTTGAAAATGAAACAGACATTTGAAAAAAAACACATTTGCACAAGCATCCAGTCACGTCAACCAGGCTTTTCAATTTCAACATATTGAAAGTATAGTCATGAAGAAAGTTTACAAAGATTCCACTCTCTTCCTGGACGACAGGAGAAGCCTTCAAAACAAGTCACAGAAATTATTCTTTGTCCTTTAATGTAGGATTCTATTTATTTATTTTATCAAGGCCATTATTTGGCAGATACTTGTGATGGCCAAGCCAAGTCAGGTCTGTGTTGATCAGGAACCTTTACCTTGAACTTATTCGCGAGGTAGTGTATAGACCTATTATTCCCCGATTAATTCTGAATACCTCACAAATAGTTTATAATGAATGTTTTTTTATGGTAAATACTGGAAATAATGGTAACGCACCAAATATGTCCATAATATGTCAAATATGTCCATTTCTCCCTGATACGAATAACGTCAAAATTCTATTATTCGTCGCTCAGTTATCAGATTATTTCACCTTTTTTGTCAGAGAGAAAATATCTTATCAATAAATGTAAACACATTTGTCTCCTACCGTGCATAATTGATCAAATAGAGCATATCCATCTCCACAGTAGCCAACAACGTTCCAGCCTCTTACATCTTCGGTCAAATTGGATTCATGCACGGACATAAACGAAAAACGATGCAAATTCATTGCGCCCTGCATGGAGCCGGATCTATATATTTTCTTTTAACGCCGCTCTTGTGCTCTGATGTTGCGTATTATTATCGCAGAGGCGGTCAGTGAATCTTCCACAGACAGCTGTGGGGAGCCCAGGGTGTGTATAAATGTACAGTACAGTAATTTTTCTTGTGGTCCCTCTAATCTGTTTTGCCTGCATTTTGTTTGTTTTGAATTTGGCAGAATGCATATCAATAATGCAATGTTTCCATCAGATATGATTATTAATGATTTTGTCTTGATTGTAACTCTGCTGAGACAGTGCCTGCACACAACAGATGTTTCAATACTTCAATACCATGGCTGTGTGTGTGTGTATATGGTTGTGTGTTTATTTGTGTGAAAGAGGGCCAGATGTGCTCAGTTTATTTATTTTGTGTGCTTGCATGCATATATATGTGTTATTGCTGTTTACTTTTCCAGTTGTACACAGGCAAACACACACACACACACACACACACACACACACACACACACACACACACACACATATACACACACACACACACGTGCAGGCGCACACAAACATGCAATTGCAGAAGTTATTTATTTCTGAGTTTTCACGCATAAAGTGATGTGTTTGTGCTGTTAATTTTACACAGACACACACACACACACACACACACACACACACACACACACACACACACACACACTCACTCTCAGCCGGGGGTACGGTGGCAGTCCAACGACTTGCCATGCCACATCACCCTCGACATCACTCGAGCGCCAGAACATGAAGCGCTCCAAACCATGCAGATGGACGGCTAGACACACTCACTGACCCCGCCTCTGATTCAGAGCTTCTGCCCCCTCCCCCAAAGAAAAATGAACCAAATAGTCTGGAGGAGAAGCGGGGGTTGCAGAGGGACACGGGATATATTTGGCGACATACGCATGAGGCTGGGGGGGGGTTTGGGGATGGAGGGCCGGGAGGGGGGGGGGGGGGGGTGGGGGGGGGGGGGGGGGGGGGTAACCAGGGGTAACCAACCATCGTTTAAGTTGCACACCATCGTGCATTGTTGAGGTTACACACTGTTGTGAGCCGTTAAGGTAATGCACTATTGTGTGTTGTTAAAGTTGCACACCGTCGTGCACTTGTTACACACTGTTGTGTGTCGTTAAAGTAACACACTATTGTGTGTCGTTGAAGTTGCAAACCGTTGTGCATTGCTAGTGTTACATACTGTCGTGGGTTGTCAATGTTACACACTTTGTGTGTGTAGTCAACATAGGGAGCATTATTGCTAGACCCTGACCTCACAGGAAGCCACTTGGAAGTGAATTCATCGATAGACCTGATGAGAGAAATGACACATCGGCACTTTATCGTTGGCCTAACCCTGCTTTGTTCAATTAATCATGTGGAATGAATATCAATATTGTTCTTAAGATGTAATTTGTTTTATTCTGAAGTAGTCCTTATATTTGGTGACATCAATTTTTAAAGGAAAAAACTAAGTTTAGGCTTTTTCTTGCTTCTTTTTTTTGGGGAAAAGTAAAGTTTTTGGGGTTTTCTTGCTTCACCACCACCAGAACATGGTTAATTAATCCGTTACCTTACTTTCTTGTGCTTTGGGGCCTTAACATATTTTGAAACATGAATGAAGGCCAGGGCATTGGTGGATTTTTGAGTCAGTAACCACGGTAACCCAGCACATATCCCTTCTGCCCTTCTCTCATCCATTCTCCCTGTGACAGAAACACACACAGACACACAGACACACAAAGACACACACACACACACACACACACTATAACAACACTATAACAACTCTAATTAGCGACTATGATGTAAATGTGTAGTAGACCACCAGAGGCATCCACATTCAAGTGATGTGAAAACCTTTTATCACCATTATGATAAAATCTTAGTTAAGAGAAAAGCTAGACCTATAGTGTGTGTGTGTGTGTGTGTGTGCGTTTGTGTTCAATCAATGTGACGCTCGCATTGACGTCTATGTCTTTTTTCCTGCGTATATGGAAAGGTGAGAAGGTTAGAGCGTGGTGTGTTTGTGTGTGTGTGTGTGTAAGAATTGTGTGTGTGTAAGAATGAGAGAGAGTGTATGTGTGTGTGTGTGTGTGTGTGTTTGCGCATCTCAAGTCATTCTCTCCATCGTCAGAATGACTTCAAAGCGACACGACTAATCCTCTCACAGCGGCTCGTTAATAATCCTGTTAATAATCCGTTTAGCCGCTTTCAGCCCACTGCGTTTATTGGCACCTAGTCGCTGCACAAGTTACGGGCAGAAATAGCTCCCAAACGCGTTCGCTATCAGGTGCACCAGTGTCTTAAGCCTCCTTATTTCCTTTCATCAGGCTGGGGAGAGTTTGAAACAGACAGACAGACACACGCACACGCACACGCACACACACGCACACACACACACACACCATCAGCTGTTAAACCTCCACATACATTTCTTTACATGCAAATGGCACTTATCCTAGCTATCTCGCTCATGTGTCAACGCCTACAAACACACACCTACACACAGTGCAAACACACACCTGCACTCAAGCTCACAAACATACACACACAAACACGTACACACACACACACACACACACACAAGTACACACACACACACACACACACACACATGTATAAATATAGACAACTCCAATGACCTCCAAGGTTTGGTCTGAATTGCATTATTTTCTTACTACTCAATTGGCTAATTCACCTCTATGCCTCTGAGGCTTCTTACCCTCTTTCACACCCTTTCTCACTCTACTATTTTCCTACATATAATTATTTCATTATCCCATCCCCTCCCCACACCTTGAGAGTGAGAGGGTTGAGAGTGAGACACCTGCTTTGACCAAAGTCCATTCATTTGGTGCTGGATCCTGACCACTGGTTTCTAGTATGCTAAAACAAGCAGGCGCCGCAGGGACTTTTACAGGTTTATCCACAATACCTTGAGGCTCTCTCTATCTTGCACTCTCTCTCTCTATCACTCTATCTCTGACACTCTTTTTCTCTCTACATCCCTCTCTATTTCTCTCTGTATATCTCGCTATTGCACTCTCTGTCTAGTGCTCTCTCTCTATCACTCTATATCTATCTCTCTTTCCCTCTATATTTCTATATCACTCTCCATACCTATCTATCCATACCTCTCTCAATATATCTCTTCCAATCGTTCAAGTCTTTTTTGTGCTCAGTGGATTGCGAATGAAAGTTCAAAAACCTTGTGCTTTTATTAAAAATCAGCAGACAGAGAAAGACAGAGAAAACACAAGTAGTCTTATTAATTTGTATGCATGCATTTCTTCTCTCTTCTCCTCTTTTGCACAGATGTACGATTGAAAGAGCAGGAAGTAGAAAGAGGGGGTGTAGAAATGGTGAGCTATAGAAACAAAGCGATACAGGTAGAAAGAGAGAAATATGAGCAAGTTACATAATTAATTAAATTTTTTCATAATTAGTTTGCTGTATGTATATCTCTATTGTCTGCAGTCGTATATTAAACATCCATAAGTGTGTGGGGGATTCCAGCTAAATCATACCAATGTAAACCTTAATTAGCACACTTTCACTGTGTGTCTTCCACATCATTATATCATGATTGCCTGATTGTCATTATAAACGTTTTCCTCCTGGGAGCTCAGATACCAGACAAACCTGTTTGATTTCCCAGAGATAGTATGGCTCTGTGATAAAAGGGGGGAGGAGAGTGGGTGGAAGGTGAAGTCATTGGAAAGCTTTAAAAAGTTATTCCTGGAACTTTTTGTAGTATATGGAGTATTTTAAATTTCTCTGGCTCAACCCTCCACCACGGCAATTTGACCACAGTACCTATTTCTTTTAAATCCACTGTCCACAAAATTCCACTGTCCACAAATCCATAAAGTCACAAAAGACTCATACTGCACAAAAACACAAAAATCACAAATTTAGGGAGAATTTACTGTCTTGCCCTATATGTAGGTCTGATTGCAACGGTAGACAGGTTGCCTCATGCCATACCTTAAACCGGCAAAATAGATATTGATAGAAACATACAATGAAAAATTGAAAGGGATATGTGTTGCTGGATACATTCTGTAGCTGGCTTTTTATCACAAGCCAAACAATGCATCTCATTATAGGAACAGCACATCCAATCTTCTCTGCAATCTCTGATTCCACTGATTAGCCGTAACTCTTTAACTGAACTATGAAATGTCTAATAGCTCTTCATTTCCCAAACACTATTAGCGCTATTATCTAATCATGAATTAATTCAATCGTCTCTTGCCTACCAAAGGGAATTGTTACTTTTACAGTAGATTTTTGGTATGAATCTCAACGTTGAATCTTCTGAAATCAAGATAAATGCAATGAACAGTTCTATGAAACACTTTTCTCCCGATGCATAGCGAAGTATGGATCGGGAAAAATACTGGCACCAATGTGACAAGCCATCATCCTATGTTTAAGATGATTATGTCCTCTTACTTTGCGAAAACAGGAGCATCACTTCTGTGCCATTTTCTCCATTAGCCTGGACATTCACTTTGACCGATCAGCATTAATCACCTCCATTTATTACTTCTGAAAGTCAAACAACCCAAAACATTCCCTGTGGTTTAGATCAAAAAACGTTTCTTGTCCCGAAGATAATTTGTTTTTGGACACACGTGTCAACTATATTGAACATCGCATACAAGACAAAACAACATAACAATGATCGATTTCAGAAAAAGTGTGTGGGGACAGCATGGGGCTTTTGACCGGGGAACAACAGACTAACAGTTTCTATCTGTTATCGCCTTCACATTCGGAGCCGTGGAGGCACTCTCCTCGCGGAGGGCAGTTGCAGCTCGTTAGCAGAGAGGACAACAGCCATGGTGGGGCTTTGTGACAGCGTCCCCCCTGTCGCGAGTGAAAACAAACACACCTGTGCGTGTGCGTGAACTCATACCTCAGAATGTGACAAGCGCGTCTTTTTTTCTGCTCTCAAACACTGCCATATTGTTCAGGCAAATTGGAAAGTGCTGACATAAATGGAACGCGCCACACAGTGTCCCTAGCTTTGCACGGGGACGTTTGTTTTTATCCCAGCCTCTCCTGCGTTATGAAAATAGGATTTATAGTAGAAGGAGGATGTGGTGGCAGTGGTGGTGGTGGTGGTGGTGGTGGTGGTGGTGAGGGGATTCAGTGGAGCAACTGAGGCTGTTCATCAGACAGCTGTGTAATCTTTCCCGACAGTTCCCTCCACACTCAGACAAAACCCACTAAAGACAGAGCGAGAGAGAGAGAGAGAGAGAGAAGAGAGGAGAAGAGAGGATTCCATTCCACCTAGGAGCATTCCCCTGTTCCTCTCTAATGGCATGGAGAGAATGCTGAGATCGGAGCTCTCATTGCAGGAGCATATGCGCAGATGTTCTCAGATCATTACAGGCTTTAGCAATTAAGTTGTTCCTCTGAAACTGCGGAGCGCGCTGGTGCTTAAGTAGGTTTTTCTGGGAGTTTGTGTGTCTGTGTGTACATGGGTGTTCCTAGGTATCGCGCAGAGGGGTGTATCTGTGTGTGTGCTTGTGTGGGTGGGTGTGGGGGGGCGGGGGGGGGGGCGGTCTTGTGTGGTAGTGGGTCGTGTGAGTGTGTTAGTGGGACATGCATATGTGTGTATGTTGAGTCGTTGAGATGTCTTTGTGTGTGTGTGTGTGTGTGTCTGTCTGTCTGTCTGTGAGTGTGCTTGTGTGTTTGTGTTTGTGCATGCCTGCGTGCGTGCCATA
>NC_140282.1:11919279-11933311 GCF_964030765.1 Micromesistius poutassou
GCCAGTACCCATAGCACCTAGCACATCGATCCGAGATAAGTGTCTCAGTAGGCCCTGCACACAATCACAGCATGTTGACCCCAACAATAGGCTCCTCATTTTTCGCCTGGGCTTCGGCTGGAGAAATGCATAGAGAGGCGTCCATTAACCATGAAGCAATAATGGCATGTCGAGATGGTTTACATCATTGAAGGCGGAAATGTTTTTGTAATATTAAGGCAGGTGCGTTTATCCTCATCGAGCGCACACACGCAGGAGGAAGAACCTCTTGTTCAGGGTATGGCCTGTGCGAGGAGGTGGTGCATGGTGCTAATGATTGCAGTTTAATGGTTGTGCAAATGATACAACACTGCTGATTATAATTACTGGTTTAAAGACTGGCGGGGACACTGGGGAGGGACCAGAGGGCTCCCTGTACGGCACTGATTTTTGTGTGCGTGAGTGTGTGTGTGTGTGTCTGTGTGTGTGTGTGTGTGTGTGCGTGCGTGCATGTTTTTAGATGTATTCGTGCATGCAAATAATGCTATTGACCTTGTCACAGCAGGCTTCAACTTCAACCATCAATAATGGATCACAAAGCTGATTTGCAAGATATACATTGAAAATGTCAATATCATTAATGCATGTCCAACTCAAAAGTGTTTGATCGTGCATGAAGCAGTAACCCTGTCAGAATACAGTACCAAGGCAAGACAAGGCATCATTTCCTCCAGATGGGTTTTCCGTCCAATTAGAAGTGACTATTGAGCCGTATTTTGTTGTTTCACTTTCATTTTTAGAAAAGCTTGGTCACCCGATTGTGGACATTCCCAAGGATAGAAAATGTTGCAGATATTGCCGGTATTGTAATAGTTTGCGCAGATATTTCATACTGGAATCAAAAGTACTCAAAATCAAATCAAAAGTAAAAATATCAGGTGTTCTGCCTGGCAGACCACCTGTCTTTGCATAACAATATCTCTAATTTATTGAATGCCTTTATTGAAAAAGGATAAAAACACAGTGAAACACAGTAACATGTGAGCTTGTTTGGGGAACTTTTTTAGATACATGCCGAATGAGGAGCGTTAGGGGTTAAGTCTCTTGCTCAAGGACTCAAGGACTGCGGCCATTGTGGTTGAACACAGAACCATTTGGCTTGGATTCAACCACTATCGTACTAACTTCAAATCCCCGCCGGTGTTTGCAACCCAGTTAGGGGTGGCGGGGACGGGCGGTGGGGGTGGGGGGGGGATGGGGGGTGCCCTTTGGGGAACCAGATGGCGAGAGAGTCAGGCGAAAACCTGAAGCGTTTCTTTAATCGCAAATATCATCATCATTATCATATCATTAATGTTTTCTAAAACATGGTGTGTGTGTGTGTGTGTGTGTGTGAGACACAGAGTGGTGCTCAGCTGTGGGCGATGCGAGGCAGCTTTCCCCCCTTTCATACCTGTTTGTGGTGATCAGGGGTTTGTGCTCGGAGGGAAGGGGGGCCTGTCGATGGAGTCTCTGGCAGCGCACCGTGGTGCCCCCCCTAACCCGATCCATTTGGTTATTGAAGTAGCGTCCAAGGGGAAGAGGGGGTGGGGGGCGGACCAGAGGGAATTTTGTTTTGTTTTGTTCTGTTTTATTTCTTCCTCCAGGAGGACTCTCTGGGTAAAGTAAACTTTAGAAGCAGTGGCGCCTGCCTCACAACTTCCCCTCCCGCTGCGTGGCGGTGGGCTGGGAGAACAGTGCGGTTCAGTGGAAGAACGCGGGCGTCGAGTCGTCCTATCAGCTCAGTAGCGCCTTCCTCTAGGGGGTTCCACTGAGAGCGCACAAAGTACCGCCGAGCCCGCTCACTGCTGGCTTTAAGTCTTCCTCTGAAGGCTTGTTCATTGGTGTTTTTTGGGAAAGTTATCCACTGGTTGTCTGATGTCTTCTGAGCGGGGTTAAATAAGACCTGGAGCCTGTAACTCTTTCAATGTCAGTGTTTTCTGGGGGGTTGTTGGCGGGGGGGGGGGAGTGCTGTATCCGTCCTGACGTTGTCAGTGTTGTTGGTGCATTCTGCTGCTCGGGAGCCTGTTTGTGTGCGTGTTTTGATAGCTAATAGTAATCACATGATTACCTGCAATTTTCGCTGATCAACATTATGCATCTTGTATCTGATTACATTAAGGATGACAGTGACGATGGATGTGTGTGTGTGTGTGTGTGTGTGTGTGTGTGTGTGTGTGTGTGTGTGTGTGTGTGTGTGTGTGTGTGTGTGTGTGTGTGTGTGTGTGTGAGTACACACACACATGCTTTGCATGTCGGAAAGCATTAGACTTTTGCAAGCATTAGACTAAATGTTGGAAGCTGAGGTGGAAGCAGGTTGAGATAATGTGTGTGTGTGTGTGTGTGTGTGTGTGTGTGTGTAAGCAGTGGGAGCACTTACTTTCCAACTGTCCCATCCTTTGGTGTTTAGTAGCAGGCGTGGGGTATAGCTTAGTCAGTGCGTCACTGCTTCACGTTCGGGGTCAGGTGTGTACTTACATGGTGCACAATTGTTGTCTTTACATTATTTTACAATACATTGTGAAGAAAAATAAAAAGTATAATTTATGAAAGCGGTTTTGGTTTAACAATGTCTGATAGATAAATAATGTGTGGGGGAAGTATGCAGCAGATCAAGCTGGGTCTGAATTTTGGTGCAAGGTTCACACCATATTAAAAGGGTGCTACTCGCTAGGGATTCTACTTGCCATTCACACTAGCCCTAGCATTTCTCTTAAACCTTTAGTTACATAGTTTATCCTTGATAGTTACATATCATTATACATTATACTCTTAGTTGTGTGTATGTGTATGTGTTTGATTTGTTCTTGTAGTGATTTGGAGTGATACACTTGACCGTTGTTTACTTAGATTGCTATGGCACTATTATTCTTTATTTTTGGGGGAAATTATCAAATGCCATCCCACTATTTTTTGCAGCAACAACATTTGGGCAGTTCATGAAAACAGATACATAACATACAATCACATAATTGAGATTTGTTTCAATAAAAATGAGTTGACAGGAGGATGAGCAACCATTCTCAATGTGACAAACATTCATTTCACTCCCTTTTTTGACTGGAAGCCAATATTCCTTTTATTTCAATTCCATCCTTGGTAATGAAGTAATTTGTTGGCGGGTTGTCCTTGTTTATACAGCCTGCATAAAACAACACAAAATAAGTACCTAAGATGCACTTCGGGATACTGTAGTTGAACTGCGGCAGACCCACGTCCATAACCTCTGCCGTCGCACAGTGAAAGTGCAATTGGTTATTCTCCGTCACAACTCATGACTCTAATGAGGTCAATGAAAAGTGGTTAGGACGGGACATAAGTCGCGATTGTGTTGATTATTGTGTTATTATTGGAGCATAAAGTTTAAGAGCAGGTTAAGAGCAGGTCCAGACAGTACAAAGAATAAAACATTTTCTTCAATTTAAAAGTTCAGTTCAAACCACATTAGGAGGGAGAGGTCATGATAACGTAGATGCTTGCTTTCATTTTGGTCCACAGCACAGCATTTCAGTCCTCCAGCAGCTCACCAACTGCTCTCAGTTGTGGTGACCATCTCATGTAATGTCTCAGCCAATCAACAAGGGACAGCCGGTCTGTCTCTACAAATCCCCCATAAACAAGGAACTAAAACACACAACTAATGTAGCAATGTCAATACAGATAAAATACATATTGGAGATAATTAGTGAATAAAAATCATTCACATCAAAATTAATACAAATATAAAAGAAAAAACAAAATCGAATCTTCACATCGTCCACGTCTTTACATGTGCACGTTGCACTGCTGAAAGTAAGCCTAGTAAAATGACAGCTACGTTTTTCCGTGACTTAATCAACATTGTATATTATTGTATTCAAGCTGAATACAATAATACCTCAGGAGTTAAAAATAATTTATAAAACGGGTGGCTTAAATCAAGGGATCTGATTGGTTCCCAACTGTTGTATATTGAGCATATACACACAGCTATGACGCCCGTTCAGCTTACAGAGTTCAGTATCACTCTGCGCCTAACTTGAACAGTTGTTTATTTATATATAAAAGCAATAGCATAGTTCACTGAAGCCTAAAAATATGTTGATTGATGGAGAGGGTGGAAATGTTGTAAAGCAATAGGCACACGGTGAGTGAACTCGATAGTAGGCTAAATTGCCGGCGAACCAAGCTACCGTCTCTAGCCTTCTCTCTGAAGGACGCTACAGTGTGTTGCATAGCAACCGCCATACACTTTGCCGGCAGCCAGGAGGGACTACTCTTTTGTGTTTGTTAAAAAAAATGCTTTTCCGACTTTCTAGCTTTTTCAAAATTGAGGGTGTCTTTGACTTTCATTTTGCCATATTTACGTAACCTTTTTATAAAAGCAATAGATCACTTCAGTCAGTGGTATACGGTCATTATACCACAGTTAAGGGGGTCGCCGTCCCTCCACTGCGCGTCGGGACGGACAACGCCCCTTAACTCTGGTATAATGACCGTATACCACAGCCTGTCGTGATCTATTGCTTAAATATACAATCCCTGAATATAATCAGCAACCACCTTTCTAAAGGTTTCTAAAGGATCTCTCCCCACTCTCACTCTCCCCCTCCCTCCCTTCCTCCCAGGTCCTGACTGGTACCTGGTGCGGGTGGAGATGACGGTGTCGGACGTGAACGACAATGTGCCGGAGTGGAGCATGGTGCCCGTGCCGTACCTGGCGGTGGTGTCCCCGGACGCGCTCCCGGGCTCCCTGGTTTACCAGCTCCTCGCCCGGGACGACGACGGCGGTGACAACGGCGAGGTGGAGTTCTTCCTCTCAGACGGTAAAGAGCTCAGAGGTTTTGCCCCCAAAATGGCACCAAACCGAGAAATCGCGAATACAAAGTAGGCTAATTTTTCAGTTAAAGATCAACCCTTAATTATAGTTACAGTCTCAAAGGGATTCGCACACAACATTTTATGCCATCACTTAACCCTTAAAGAAAGGGAACTCCTTTAATTATCAAGGAAGGAACCTTGGGATGGAAGGCAGATTGAGCGAGTGCTCTTTTGAAGATGGCAACAAAATACGAAAAATATTAAACAAAAAAAAAACTAGAGGGGAAAACTTGAATTAAAATAAATTACAAATATCAGTACATAGCCATGTATATGTTTGAGATTAAATGTCCTAAGCTATGCTAAACCTTGACAATTAAGCACGTCTGTCTCTCTCGCAATATCTCTCTGTATCGCCCCAGGCTCCTCTCCTGTTAGAAATTAGTTTAAATTAGAGTGATGTTATGAATGCACTACTTGTGGTTGTTGGTTTGTGTAAATGACGTTCTCTGCGATGAAGGGGCAATGAAAGTGCCCCAGAGGATATTTCAAAGAGGAAACGTTTGGATTGGTTTTGTTTCATTATTTAATGGGTCTCTTTTGCTACTGGTACAGGAATCAGTCCACTCTCTGTTGATTTAGTAGTTTTGTGATGTTTTAATTCACACTGCCTGTTTTATGAAAAGTAATGAAGAACATAAATCCATGCAATTTCACTTTGTGAAAATGATTACATCAAACTGTAGATACTGCAGCATAAAATACAGGCCTGTAGTGCTGTTCGAGGTAATCTCCATTTTTGTTTTTTAACTTAAAACTTTCTGCCATCTATCCCACTTTCCCTCATCTCTCTGAATTAAACACCTTGTTTAGTTGTTTGTGTGTGTGTGTGTGTGTGTGTGTGGGGGGGGGGGGGTGTGTATGGACCCATCTCTTTTGGATCAATTCCCATCTTCCCATTAAAACAAGCCGAAAAGTCTGTTGAGGCTACCAAGCGACTCGGCTTTCCTCACTGTTTGAAATATGCTCTATGGCATGCCACGATCTAAACAGTGTGTAAAAGTCTATGGTTGCTATAAATCATCGTCTATCTTCGCCAATGGCTGCAATTATTACAAAAATTGCATGCTAGGGAAACATGTGGAATTGGTTAACCAAAGCGATAACACCACTTTGTGAAACATCCCCTGTGTTTAAAACCGTGAAAGTGAAACCTCGTCACCACCGTCAGCTTTATTTTTTCTTTCCCTTTTAATACATATGAATATATACAGTAGAGGACGAAGTACACAGACCACATACTCTAGTAAAAGTTGAGATACCTTGTGTCAAATATTACTCCAGTAAAAGTGGAAGTACTCCCTTTAAACGTTGACTTGAGTAAAAGTATAAAAGTACTTAAAAGCTTCAAATGTACTTAAGTATCAAAAGTAAAAGTAATTTGGTGTAATGTAGTTCAAACTGGAGCATATATCCAGTTTGCTTCAAACAACAGGTATATTAGCCTTAAGTTGGTTTCACAGTCAAACTGAATTCTTGAAAGAGGAAATTGTATGCTTCTGAGGCAGACAGAGAAGGCACTTAAAAATGAATGAGTCGTTCTTCCTTTCCACCACCTCAAATAGTTCACTTAAATATGGCCATGGGTGCTCCATTTAAATATCTGGCGCTTCTTCCATTATTGTGTGTTGGCGATAAACGTCAAACATGACAGCGAAATTCGAAGGCTAAACAGAGATACGAGGACAGAAGCAAAGTTGGGAGAAACCCGCCCAAACTGCACGAATCACGATGTGTTCTGATTGGTACACTTGCGGTGCTCGCACACTCATTTGGACCTGTCACTTTACTGTCTATGGTCACGAATGCATGTTGTGGAAAGGAATGTTTAAAGGAATGACATGTTTTTGAAATGTAGTGGTCTATATATATATGATACCTATTAAAGGACAGGCACGGTTGCTGCAACGTAACATCTCGTTGAATCTGTGAACAGCTGTGACAGCAGACAGGTGATGCATTCACTGATGCATTCACTACATGCTTGCAGATAATAACATGTAATACGTTAAAAAGCCTCCGTAAAAAGGAACAGACTATTCATCACATTCATTCATCACACCTGGATTAGAGTGTGAGCCAACGTTGAGTGAGAGGGGGGGGGGTGGGAGTCGCCTGAAGAGTAGATGTTTGTTTTCACTGAAGAGTAAGCAAGCACTCTCATCAAACCATTCCTACTCTAACCACTGCTTCTGAATTGCTTAAGCAAGTGTCCTTAAGTGATGTGTCTTGTGCGATATGATACGATACGACAGCAAGGCAAAAGGCCTCCTCGATGAACATTACTCAGATGTAGATATCATCCGAAAATGAGATTTTTTATCTTATCTGTCGAGGTATTTTCCCTCTTAAACATAATCTTGTTTGTCATGTGGTCACAAGGTCAAAGAAGACAAGGCATTATCTCAAATAATAGTTCAATTTGCAAATTGGAAGCAGGATAGCATTTGTTATACAATAATATCATACAAATTGACCGCTATACATTTACATTTACATTCAGTCACTTAGAAGGCACTTTTATCCAAAGTGACTTACAAAAAATCCTTTATCGATGTAAAATAAGTAGTCTGTTAACTGGTTGTTCTGGGAATAGGTCTCCCATCAGCAGCACAATGGATATAGTGCCAAAATCACTTCTTTCAAAATAACCTGGGAGGTGAGAATATGCGTATATGCACAATATATATACACACTCCAGACACCATGCGTGGGCAGTGTCGGAAGTTAGCGTGGTATGGCGACACGGTGAGAGGCAGAGAGAGATAGTCTTTCTTTTCACGTAAAAATACATCTCACTAGCTAATCTAACCATAAAGGAAGGAATCTCTGTTTGTTTATATGTCTGTCCTCCGGGTTTCTCAATAACAGTACACCAGATAACATAGACTTCACAACAATTGTGGAGTGAGGAGTGAGGAGCCAAGGAAGTGCAGCTTTTGTGGGACCTGCCCATTAGACTGCAACCTTACCGGTTAGAGCTTTCAAAGCATTAAGCTGCAGAGGGGGGATACTGGAGATGGCTGCAGCAGGGGGGAAAGAGCCATCCAGCAGCCCCTGCCGAAATGGTCAAAAGAAGGACGGCACCTAGAGAATGGACTATTGATGACTGACCACTGCGACCCGACTCCAACCCTCTGCCCCGCATTGGCGGGGTCCTGGAAGGGATCGCCGGGTCACACTGGTTCACCTCACTTGATCTACAGAGCAGCCACTGGCAGGTGGAGCTGGTAGTAGAAGTACAGAGCAGTAACCCCTAAACCTAACCATAACCCTAAGAATAACACTGACCATAACCCCTAACCTAACCATAACCCTAACTTTAACCCATTACTCTAACCATGATCCTTATCCTAGCCATACACAACTAAACCTAACCATAACCCTTACCATGACTCTTTAACCATAACCAACCCCTCAAACTCTTTATAACCCCAACCTTAACCACAACCTCAACCCCAATAACTAACCTTAACCCCAACCATAACTGATTTGATTGACCAGGGTAAAACCCAATTAGTTGGACTAGGCCCATAGAGGTAGAGCCACATTATGACAGTTCCACCCATTTGGCTCTGAAGTGAGCACCACTTAGAAAAATATGAACGTAGCATCAGAGATTTTTGGGAAACAATCCATATTTGGTAAATTTAGGGAAGGAATCGCAAGGCTATGGCCAAAATACATTAAGTAGTCAGTCCTTTAACTCAGTAAATTACTTAATTAAACGGTTACTTTAACCGTCAAATGGGACCTAAAATACATTATATGGAGATGAAATAGCCACTGAGATCATTACTTAATGAAGAATGCCAATATTTGCTTTGTATTACGAAAATTTTATAAAAATGTTTCTTTTGACTAAGAATGCTGGCAGTTATTCTTACATCCCATCACCGCAAACTACCTATAGGTCTTAAGAACTACACCTTAGTGGCTTCTGCCAGGGCTTCACAAACACCTATAGGCCTTAAGAACTATACCATAGTGGTTTTGCAAACACCCATAGGCCTTAAGAACTACACCTTAGTGGCCTCACAAACGCCTATAATCCTTAAGAACTAGTCCTTAAGAACCTGGTTTCTGCCAGGGCTTCACAGACACCTATAGGCTTCACAAACACCTATATGCCTTAAGAACTACACCTTAGTGGCTTCTAAGGGCTATAGCTATATAGGTATATATACCTATAGGCTTCACAAACACCTTAAGAACTACACTTTAGTGGCATCACAAACACCCATAGGCTTCACAAACACCCATAGGCCTTTAAAACGACACGTTAGTAGTTGGCCACCAGGCGCTCATGGCTGCAGCTTGTCTTCTCCCCACAGGCGGTGACGGGCGGTTCGAGGTGGACCGTAAGAGTGGCCAGGTGCGGACCACCGGGCTGCCACTGCAGCGGGACCGGGAGTACCTGCTGACGGTGGTGGCAGCGGACCGCCTGGGCAGCCGCAGCGCCCCCGCGACCGTCTCGGTGGTGGCCGGACCCCGGCCCCCGCAGTTCTCCAACGCCTCCTTCACCATCGCCATACCGGAGAACACCCCCGAGGGACAGCCGTGAGCACACACACACACACACACACACACACACACACACACACACACACACACACACACACACACACACACACACACCGGTGAACACGTTATGGAGAGACATACTGTACACACGCAGACACACCCACACACACACACACATGGGAGGGCACATGAAATCACACACGCGTCCTTTATCTAGACGCACACACACACACACACACACAAACTGGGCACAATTTCCACTATCCATCCTAACAAACCCACCATGATCAAAACGGATTTGGGCTGGAACTCCAATTATAGTAATTGCCCTTTTTTTTTTTTTTTTTGCAAGAATTCCTTCCTGACATAAATCTTAAGCGTGCTCACAAATAATAACATGATTTCTTTAAATTGGCTTTGGCGAGCAATTTAGCAATCCACATGTTTCTGCCCAGTGGAGTCCCATGTACAGACACATTATTCATTATAGGCCCCACATGCAGAGTCGTGGGCAGCACTGAGTTATTGATCTGTTCAGACACACACAAACACACACACACACACACACACACACACACACACACACACGTTAATCTAAGCTTCAATCAGTGATTCAGTGGTGTGTGAGAGATTGAATTCATTGTCTAAGCCCTGTTCATATTAGATCATGTTGTGCACTGGTGTGATAGCTGTTCAAATATGCATGCCGCAATGACTCAGATGCATGCACAGGCGCCTGATAACTTTCTATAATCCAAACACACACACACACACACACACACACACACACATACACACACAGACACACATACACCCACACACACACACACACGCAAACACACACACACACACACACACACACACACACACACACACACACACACACATACACGCAAACAAACACACACACACACACACACACACACACACACACACACACACATCCACACACACATCCACACAGACACATTGAGCTGTTAGTGCTAATATGGGGGTCCTGATAGCTTAGTGTCTCTGCCATGGTCTAATTATTGACTGTCCGGCCTCCTCTGACAGACGGAGTTAGTGAGCTGCTGAAGATGATAATGTTATGCTCCAGTTCTTGTCAGGAACGTACCAAGGCCCTTACACGCACAATAGATAACAAGGGATCTCCTAATCCCCAGCCCCATTCTTGGTGCGGCTCCACTCTCCTACTAATGGCCACCGTTTCTTTGATTTGGCTCGGTCGAGTACTCTGCCTGAGGGCAGATATTTTGTTCTTAGCCAGGACTACAAACATAAATGTAGACGATGCACAATGTACCGGTACACATTAAATATTTGGGTTCCCCATTCACGACAGGCCTATGCTGAACAGTATGATTTTTACGCATTTACCTCCAATTCTGTTTACACGCTGAAAATGACTGAAGAAAATAACATTTTACATTATTTAACAGTTATACTTCCTCTCAAAGGTTAAGGTAACAGGATTGCATAGCGGCTAGGGCCCCTCCAGCCGATAGGTCCTGGGTTCGATCCCCAATGACCGCCAACCTGCAGGCTTCTTCGTTAAGATCACCAATAGTCTTCCCCTCCGGTCTGACTGGTGTTATTCTCGCCTCTCCCTCAGGTTTCTGGCCACGCCGGCCCTTTCCTTCCAGAAAGAGTCCATCAGCTACAGCCTGCTGATCAACCCCAGCAGCCTGTTCTCCATCTCGGCGGAGACGGGGGAGATCAGCCTGACACGCTCCATCGACTACGAGGGCGACCAGCACCGCTACCTGCTGCTGGTCCGGGCTAACGAGGGCCAGGACAGCCTGAGCAGCGCAGCCGAGGTGGGGGCCTGCTTCTCTTGTGTTTCACTTTGTTTGTTGTTGTGTGTTTGCTGTTGGTTCCCTTTGTGTATTGCTGTGCATTTGAGTTGTTTACTTCTGTTTACTGTGTGTTAACTTTGTATACTGTGTGTTTGCTGTGCGTTTACGGTTTGTATACTTTGTGTAGACCGCGTGTCTGCTGTGCGTTTGATGTGTGTTTACGTTGCGTTTACTGTTTCTTTACTTTGTGTAGACTGTGTGTCTGCTGTGCGTTTGATGTGTGTTTACTTTGCGGTCACTGTTTGTTTACTTTGCATAGACTGTGTGTTTAATGTGCGTTTCATGTGTGCTTACTGTGTGTTTGCGGTCTCCTTGATGTGTTACGTCTGACTGATGTGATTTAACTTCCCTATTTTCTATAACCTTGCTATTATGTGTTGACCTTCGTTGAACTGTCTCCGCGTTTTGTTGTTTGTTTATGTGCTTATTTCTGCCCACAGTGGCTGAGCATTTGTAAGAGAATGAAAGGCTCCCGTAATGCATTAGCTTGAAACTCGATGCGCAGATGACATTTACGTAGATATACTGCCATACGTGGATAAAACTAGGTATGCGGGGGAGGAAAAATACAGAACTTCCAAATGCAATCTGCTTTGAAATGCAATCCCCTTAGCCAAATTGCATTCCGCTGTGTGGCGCATCAGACGTGACACAGCTAAATGCTAAGCACATCATGGGATTTCCGAAGGCACTCAGGTCCTCGTTGCGTTTCAATTAAAAGGAGGCAGCTACTGTGCCGTGTGGAAATCTACTGACTTCCCAATCACAGTAACCCAACTGATTAGGAAAGCACAGCTCAAGCTTATTGAAATGATTAAGAGAACGAGAGACTCCCGATTCCTCCGACATTTATATCCTACTGGCATTGTGTAAAATATTGCATACGAAAGATCACAAGGATGGATTGATTGTGCAGAGTTTCCCTCCCCACCATACGAGAAGGGGAATACAGAAAGAGAGAACAGAAAGAAAAGGAAGGCAGAGGGAATGACCCCAGTAAAGACAGACATGAAGAAAGAAAAGTAAACAGACCGGCACTGATAAGCGAGTGCATGTCTGGGGCTGTGCATGCTTGACCTATCGCGCTCCCCCACCCACCCTCCTTGCACTCCAGCCTCACTCTTCTTCCACTCTCTACATGGCCTCGCTCGGTAACCCCCGCGCGGCCTGTCTCAAACCCTGCTGCATCGGGCCAGCCGTGCCCCACGCCCTCCCATCAGCACTTTAGCATTGTGAGCTACGCTGCTTAAAATAAAAACGTGTTCAACGAAACACAAATAGCGCCGCAGCCCTGGTGTGAAGCCTAGCACTCTCACGAATGGCAGTCTCACGAACCTGTCCGCCTCTCCGTCTCCAAATTAGCAGATACACGGCATGCACGATTATATTTATTTTTCACAATTTTTGCAGAACACAACACCTCCCTAAGCCAAGGTCTGTGTCTCCTGTTTCCGCCTCATCCTCACCGTTCCCACCTCCAGTTTGCCTCCCACCCCGGTGGTGAGCCGAGGAGTCGTATATTTCATATTTTTGTCGAGTGGAGGCACTGCGGGCGTGACTTTCATTTGCAGGTGGCTTCCCAAGTCATCCCCCTGTGGGACTGATAGCTCCGTGGCACCATTAGTTACCTAACCAGCCCCGGTCTGCACACTGCTGCCCTGCTACCCGCCCCGGGTGTGTGTGTGTGTGTGTGTGTGTGTGTGTGTGTGTGTGTGTGTGTGTGTGTGTGTGTGTGTGTGTGTGTTATTGAGGACGGCAATCTTCATCACAACTGAATTCCCTTCACCTTTCATTCAATTGTCTCTCGTTTCTCTGCTTGGTTGGCAAACACACCTGTGACCGTGCACGCATGCACACCGAAACACAGACACACACACACACACACACACACACACACCGAACACACTGATCGAAACACACAGCAAAGCACACACTAAGCCACATTTGTCCATATCTTACTAAACCCAGTGTGGTTTATTTTATATTACATACACAATTTTGTTATACACGCATACATGCACTCATGCACACACACACACACACACACACACACACACACACACACACACACACACACACACACACAAAGGGAACGGTATTCCGGACCACCAACAGCAGAACATGAATCACCTTGGGGAGGGAACACGGTCAGATCTAATTTTACTGCCCATGGCTGCCGAGCTGATCTTTACCAAAGGATTAACTGATAATACGAAAATCTCATCTGTCCCAGCGGTTCTCCTTGTCTGGCTGCTATTTACACACTGCACATTCACGTGTGCGTCACGTGTTGGCAAGTGTGTTCATTTTGGTTATGGGCCGGGCTGGGCTAGGCCAGCTTTCATAACCCTGTTCAGGTTTTATTGGGTTCTGAACTGGCTGTCGGTCAACAGTGGTACCCCACGCTAGAAGTTTGTTTGCACAAAAGCCCCCGCTGGTGAACACGACCGCAAAAAACCAACAAGCACCTTTGTGTTGAACAGGTCCTTAAAAGGACGGCTCTTATCGGGGGCTTTACAAAAAAAAAAAAAACCTTCAATAAAACCAATTCTACTCCGACTGTGGAGGAAGAGACCGATGAACTGGAAGAGGAGAGGGTCACATTCTATTTCGATATAACAACCGCTCTCCTCCTACAGCGAATACGACGTTTGTTTATAATACAATGTTTTCTCTTATTTTACAGCCCTCGCCTGGTGACCTGCTGTACAGTCAGGGAGTTCGGCATAGAGAAGCATTAAGCCAATCTAAATGTCAGGCTGTTAAAAGGG
>NC_140282.1:11933511-11964322 GCF_964030765.1 Micromesistius poutassou
TACATTTGTCCGAAGAAGGAGAAACAATATATCGCTGTCGGTACAGTAAGGATGTTCATTGAACCAAGTGCCAAACACTAACAATTGTTAGGTTAAACCCCGTCCCATATACAACAAAGCTAGCTCGCTTAGCCGCTAGGAGGTGTGGACATTAAATGCTTAAGTCCCAGCTGCAAGCATGAAATGTGATGCCGACAACTCACGTGTGAACGTAAAGTGTCAAGTGTGTCACAGCTCTTGATGGGATGGAGTTTGGGTCACACTCGCTGTGTGTCCAGAAGATGGATGCACAGGGATGTTTTTGATCCATTTTCCCCTTCATGTATTTTGTGCCTGTAATATTTGAGAACCTTTGAGTATATGAGGCGGTGCTTAACCGTTGGAGAGGGCAGTGCATATTTCATGATGTTATGCTTTTTCTGTGACGGATGTCGTTGATGCAATTTACAACAATATAAAAGGTAACTATAAAACATGTTTTACCAGTGAATACCTGATGTGTAATGGAATCCAGTGCGTGATGAAAGGCAGTACAGGCCTGGCTGTCTTGTGTTGTTAGTCCTGAACTAGTCATGTTTTATGGTGTTTGAACCGGGCGTAGGATTATATTCTTCAGTAAGAGAGGGAGCTATAGAAAAAAATAGAGGTAGAGAGGTAAAGTGGTTAGTGAGGGAGCAATAGATTGATATAGCGAGCTAAATAGAGGAGGAGAGAGAGATAGAAAAGGAACATAGAGAGATGGAGGAGAGAGAGAGAGCAGGAGAGAGCAATAAGGCCCTCGTTAGGTCAGCTTTCACATATGCTTCCAGTTGAGCACATCTACACCTCTGGTGGGTGCAACTACACTACACACACATGTATTCACAGAGACACAAACACACACGTATAAACACACGCACACACACACACACACGCACCACACACACACACACACACACACACACACACACACACACACACACACTAACACACACGCATACACACACACACACACAGCTGCACAGCCATACACACCCCCCCACATACACACACACACTCAAATGCTCCTATGGTGGCATACCTGGCTTCTACTAGATAGGTGTGCAGATGAGTGCATGTGTGCATGTTTTCATTGATTTTCTGACAGGGGCCGTAGAATAATCATGTATGTTTCTCCTGAAGCCCGCAAACCCAATGCAGTTCTTCAAATGACACACACACACACACACACACACACACACACACACGTACACACACACAGACACAAAAACACTCACTTCTGAATATGAGAAAACATGGTTTAATCAAAATAAATACATTCCATTTGGTATCTAGTTCTGTGGCGTTTCAAAGTAAGACATCACAGCACCAACAATCTCTAAAACGCAAAAACGTGTCTGTGCATGTTGTGAGTGTGTTTCTGTTAGCGTGTTTGTGTGTTTGAATCTGTATCATCATTTTGTGTGTTAGTGTGTGTATTTTGGAAGGTGTGTGTTGTGTGTGTGGTTGTGTATGTGAGTTTAGTTGAGTGGTAGTATTGTGCTGAGCCGAGGATGTGAGATGGACAGACAGAGATCATTAAATGTATCATTTTCCGGATGGTTTTCCTCATGTTTATTGATCCTCTCAAATACAAGCAGTGTGTGTGTATGTGTATGCATGTATGTGTATGTGTGTCTGTGGGTTTGTGTGTTTATATCTATGATCCAGATTTTGATCATACAATATAATCATACATCGCTCACATACGTCCTCAAACTTTGGCTTTTTGCATGTGTGTCTCTATCCCATGTGTGTCTCTCTCTGTGTGAGCTTATGTGTGAGTTTGTGTGTGTGTGTTCATGTACAGGTTGTTTGCGAGGGGAGCTAGTTAATCGAAGGACTCCCCACAAATAAAGTGTCCCTCTAACAGCCACACAATCAATATGTTCTTGTGCGGGGGGAGCGAGAAAACTTTACAAACAGCCTGGAATCTGACTGGAGGAAGACTCACACATTTTATTCCAATCTTTATTATTTGCATCGCCGACATCTTGGTGAGTGCCCCCCACCTCCCACCTCTATGTGGGAGCTTTCACCCTCCCATCAGGGCCCTCTCACCTGCCATTACCTGTCTGTTTCCACGGAAACCACCTCCAGAGGCGGGCTGCCTTCCATGCTGTGACTTTGTCAAGGAAGGTTGCACTTTGGTGTGTGTGTGTGTGTGTGTGTATGGGGGGGAGGGTTTGGGTGTGAGTGTGTGCATGTGCGTGTCTGTGTGTATGCGCATGAGGGTGTGTGTTTGAGGTGTGTTCGTGTTACAGTTGTGTGTGTGTGTGTGTGTGGTGTGTGTGTGCGTGTGTCTGTGTGTGTGTGTGTGTGTGTGTGTGTGTGTGTGTGTGTGTATAAGCACGAGGGTGTGTGTTTGAGGTGTGTTTGTGTTTGTGTGTGTGTGTGCGTGTGCCAAGCATGTCTCAATCCATGTGTTTGTGTGCATCTCTCTCTGTAAGGTGCATTTGAGTGAGTTTGTTTGTTTATGTGTGCTTAAAGAGAGAAAAGGTTGGCAGGATGAAAGGACGACAGTAGAGTTGTGGTCTTCTCTCAGACGGCATGTTGCGCTGTTACCTTTATCCCTCCTGTGGAAGCAGGTCAAGGCCAGGGGTTTGTATGGCAGGTGAGGTATGGCTGAGAGCTGCATTAGATTTGTCGCCCCACAACTCGGACAGACGATTAGTTTGGGTAAAGGGTCAGATGACTCTGGCCCTTTTCACCCTCTCCAGATGTATCAAAAATATTCTACAAGTCTCACTACATCCTTACTTATTTTTCTTCTGCATGTCGCCACCAACACAGTTCCTATAAACGTTATGTCAACATATCTGAACTAAGCACTTAATGTAAGGGTAAAAGGTGTTAACCCTGTTGTGCTCGGAACAGAAATGTCCACATACAACACCGTCCTCCCAGTTAAACCCAGCAATTCATACCAGCGTCACTAGTATACTCAAAGTAACTCTGCAATACACTTAAATTGATGCTGAAGATCCATACAGTACAAAGCACTCCTCCACACATCAATCCACGTGTTTATTGATGTCAGTCATTTGACCTGGGCTTAGTGTGAGGTTTTTAAATATTGAAGTGACTATTACCCTAGAACTCACTTTAACTGTTACTTTTACAGGAGTGAGAATGAAATGATAATAGATAGATAGATATAGATATAAGATAAAAAGTATACATATTGACCCATGCAGATATGACGCAGATTAGGGTGATATGGCTGAAAGACATATCACAATATAACTTGATCTTATTGATCTATATCGATAACTATTGATAATTGTAATGACCTAAAAAGACTAGGAATTACCATGCTGGATTTAAACACTTCTGTTTAACACTTAATATGACCTTCCACTGTTCTTCATTGATAAATACTCCAATGTCGATACAACAAAAGAAAACACTCTAATATTGTAAATAAGTGGAACCGTGTTTGTGTAACAAACCCAGCTGCTAGATGCAGTGGTCCAGTCTCTTATATATATATATATATATATATATATATATATATAGAGAGAAAAGGTTGGCAGGATGAAAGGACGACAGTAGAGTTGTGGTTCTCCTCTCAGACGGCATGTTGCGCTGTTACCTTTATCCCTCCTGTGGAAGCAGGTCAAGGCCAGGGGTTTGTATGGCAGGTGGAGGTATGGCTGAGAGCTGCATTAGATTAAGTTTGTTATGTTAATATTGATCAAAAGTAGGCTTGGGCAATAAAACAATAAATGATCGTATCGTGATAGACTTTTGATCAATATCAATATAGAACATGTTCAATATATATATATATATCGATAAGAGACTGGACCACCGAATCTAGCAGCTGGGTTTGTTACACAAACACGCTTCCATACTTATTTACAATATTTAAGCGTTTTTCATTGTTGTATCGACATTGGAGTATTTATCAATGAAGAACAGTGGAAAGTCATTTTAAGTGTTAAACAGAAGTGTTTAAATCCAGCATGGTAATACCTAGTCTTTTTAAGTCATTAAAATTATCAATAGTTATCAATATCGATCAATATGATCAAGTTATATTGTGATATGTCTTTCAGCCATATCGCCCAGGCCTAATCAAAAGTCTATCACAATACAATAATTTATTGTTTTATTGCCAAGGCCTAACGCAGATATGTTAATACTTTACGGAGGAAAGACACAGCCGCTGAAGGGAAAAATTCCAACTTACATTTTTCCATAAAAGTGAAACTCGTTAATCAAGTGTTTCAAGAAAGAGCTATTCATCATAGTTTTGACTCACTACAATGCCCTGCATTGCCGGGGAGGCCATTACAGCATATGCTTATAGCCCAGCGGGATATATAAGTGTCATAATTTAGTGAAGCACATGTCTTATGAAATTGTGGCATTGAACCTGGTTGTGATCGTAGCCATCCGTCTTGAAGAAAACCCTAATATTTCAGTGTTGGGCAAGCAAGTAAAAAAATATATAGCTCCTTCACTGTTTAACGAGCATCACAAATCAGCAGGCATATGGTGAAAGACTTACACTTACAATCATGTATTGATCATATAGTTTGTGTTCATAGTTTCTGTTGGCAGGCTCAATATGAAGTGGCAGTAAGTGCCAAGGATTTAGTCAAAAGCGTACGGCTATGCAAATTTGGGGATTTTTTTTTTCTTCTACTTTATATGTGGCAAGCTTATCTGTTAAGCAGATGGTGAACCAACACTCTGAAACGTCACTCTTAGCGTTTGTTGGTATGATTCATTCTCAGCCCCGTCTTACTTGCACATGTTTATGGGTTGCTGAAGCGTAATGAAAGATGTCTTGCGTAAACCTTATGTAATGTAACCCGTTGACTCGCTTAACTGTTGGGAGGAACTGTAATATTGTGTTTTTGAAACCATACAATGTAAATACATAAACTCCAATAGAGGAAGCTAACTATTTAAATTGAATGTTTAAATAACCAATAACATTCAAATATTTAATAAATTCTGCAGCATTTACCAAAGACTGATATTAAGTTTATATTCTGTAGCATTTTACTGGTAAACAGCAGAATGAGCTTTTATACATTTCACGTGTTGATTTTGAAAACATTCTAAAAGTTATTTGCACATACATAATGCATTCCATTTCAGACTTTTGCCATCGCATTTGGCTTGACATGATGAAGTCTATCAACTGACTGGAGGGCCAGGGAGCTGGTGCTCCCTGCTCTGACCCATATAGACACGTGTGTGCCACATATATGTGTGGCGTCTGTTGCCAGATCACACAGTCCAATTCAACACAGAAGATTTGTGTTTAAATCAAGATGTGAGACCGATGACACACCTCATTGTTAGAGACACCTTAGCACGGCAGGGACGTGGATGCATTCAACGGGGGAAAAATGTATACAGAAGCACACAGACGCTGCTTGTAATCTACAGCTATGACTACAGCCTTGACATAACACCACTCTCCCCTACTGAAAGTACGAAGGTGGGGGTTGACTGTGTGGGTGCCCTCCCGTGTAATTCCACCATCAATTTCATGCCGGGGTTATGAACCGCCACTGAGGGCCGTCGGCTTCTCAGGTGAGATAAATACCAGCAATAATTTATTGCCCCCCCAATCATCCGCACTCCCCCTGACAGCTCATCCGCATCCCCAGACAGCTATTAGAGAGAGAGAGAGAGAGAGAGAGAGAGAGAGAGAGAGAGAGAGAGAGAGAGAGAGAGAGAGAGAGAGAGAGAGAGAGAGAGAGAGAGAGAGAGAGAGAGAGAGATATAAAATGTATGAGTATAAAATGTACCAATCTCCCTTTTTGTTTTCTCTTGCCATAAGAAAAGCAAAAAATGTAAAACTGCCCACTAAAACTCTCTCCAAAGTTAACAAACGACAAGCAGTGTGAATAATGGTGTCAATCTGCAACAATATAAGAAAATGAAAGATTGTCGCTCTGCGTGAACAAAACAGGCATTTATCTGAAACCGCACGGTTTAAAATAGATAAAACGCCTTCACTGCAATTATCCCGTACACACCAATGCCGATCAACAATGTTTTTGTCAACTGTGGCTTGTATAACATGCCCCAAGCAGGATTTTTCTTTCCTTTGACTTTAAAATTTTCTTTCCAGGGTGTATTCCAAGTCCTTCCAAGTCTTTAATGTTCCTTTGTTCACAGCTGTAACACACACATTATACAGTTTGTTCCCAATAATATAGTCCAGTGCCATCCACTCTTTACTCCCTACCTACAGAAGAGGGCTTAGCACCTGTTACTTCAGCCTTAGAAGCCGACCTTGAACATGGTCATTCTGATCTGGTGCCATCAGTCCATTACACCACACGTAAGTAGTTTCTCTTCCTCTTCTGATAAGGTATTCCTGAAGCTTGCAAGAAGTTGTTCCACTAGGGTGATTAGAGTGGATCTCCAGTTTGGCAGCCAGTGCCATGGTGTTAGCTATCTTCCCACAGAGAAGTCAGTTGTACAAGGGTTTTCACTGTAACCACATCGCATCTGATTTAAGTCCCAGGTTGACAGGGAATCTCCAGCCATGCTCCTTTAACGACTGGCTACCTTAAAAGCCAGTGAAGTGATTGAAGCTGCCCTTCTACTTTCAAGGTGAACTAAACCCTGTCCTCCCTCTTCTTTAGATACATATACAACATATTGTGGTATCCAGTGCAGCATATCCTAAAAATAACTCCCTGAATCCTTGCTGGGGTGTCTAAAACACTAAGTCGATGCCATACTATAGGTGCCACAAGATTGTTTGCAATAAAAGTGATCATCCCATTATTTTTGACCACTTAATCAACTCCTAGGTACTTGATACTGTTTGTGGCCCATATAAGCCCTTCAGTTAGCTCTTTCTTTTTGCCATTTTCCCACAATTTACTCCGTACTTTTAGCCCAATTTACTTTTGAGTATGAGATTAACCCCTAAAGCTCCACAATCTGGATCAACGTTTGAACTTTACTATCCTCCCTAGTAGCTACAATAATATACAATAATATATAATAACCATCTTTCCTAATCCTACAAAGTAAAGGTTTGTTTGCAAGTGATTAAAGCATATCAGGGACATAAGAGCCCTGTTCAAGTTCAAGTTCAAGTTCATCCAATGAACTAGAGATTTCCAAAAAGTCTCAAATTAATTATGTTATCTCTAATCGATCTGCCAGGGATACAATGTGATTGGTCTGTGTGCACAACCTGATCCATCATGTCTCTCAGACAATTTGCTTTCAACATGACATAAAAAAATACTTAAAAAAAACAAATGTGATGTCCATAACAATAAAATCTGTCAAGCTTTGGTAGGGATGACTAATTGTCTCTGCAAATAGACCAGGAATATTGTCTTTCAGTGCTGTGTTTAGAACGCCACACATTCTCCAGATCACAGGTCTCAACAATTGCTTTAAAATTCTCCTTGACTGTCAATGTGGTTTAATGTGATTCCTTTCCAAATCGCTAATGGTGCCGTTAAAATCACAAAAGATTGGTTGAATTGCAGCTTTTTAAGGTGCCTGATAATTCATCTAAAAGTACACATCTATCCCGAGGCAAACTGGTGCGTAAACAACACAATCGTGTTCTTTTCATATCTTGCCTTTAGTAGATGGCCCTTAGCAATTTCTCCACAATCAAAGGAAATTAAAAAAAAAAAAAACAGATGCTAAACTCAAATGGCTAAAAACAACCTGAACACCCCACTCTCTCTGCCATTCAACCTCCTCTCCCTTGCTGAGATTTAAAGATGCAATCTTAAAACTACTCATGGTTATGTTGTGTGGAAAACAAGAAGCAACAAATCAATAATGTATATCTGCTCAACGGCTTATTATTTATTGTTTGGCAATTCATCTTCCTCATTTTTTGTGCAGCCTTACCACCAGTTTCCTTAGCCTGTACACATCTGTCTCTAAGATTTCTAGATTTCTAACAAATTACTATGAAAATAATCATCAACAACGTCCCTTTTGCCTTTAGTTGTTTCTAAAAACTTTTGTACTTGTTCCAGACTATAACCCTGTCTCCCCTGTCACCCCTGTGCAAACAAATTCACACCAAATGCATACAGTCAAGTATACATAATGGTGCGTTCAGATCACTGGAAATTATAGGGAAAACATTTTCACGACGTCGGAAAGTTCTCGTGAACGACACCTCATGATGCTCTGATGATTCTACTTCCTTTCGGAAACTGAGGCCAGATTTTGATAACAGAGTTGCCCAGTTGGTGACATATTGTTTACTAGTGTAAAAATTGTTAACAATATAAAATAATCAACCATCATATCACATACTTTACTATTGATTCACGTTGTAACCATCTGTTGGCATCAACTTTGCTCAGTTTTAAACATTGTGTACTGGTTAACCAGCTCTAGATAAGGGCAAGTGTAGCCTTCCATACAGTGTGCTTCTCATAAATAAAAGCAAAAGGATAGTTGGTGATAGGCTACAAGGAAATAATAGCATGCAGGCTTGAAACTGATCCTACTAAGTTCTGTTTTGTTCTGACCGTTTTTTTTGGATAAAAACACATTGCAGTGAAGAACTTTTCGATTCTGAACGCAGCGCACATTCGCTGTCGGGAATGTGGGTAGTGTGAGCGTCATCACTGACGAGGCGTCTCGTTATTACCAGGACACATGAACGGCACATAAGTCATTACAGGCCAGAGTGGCTCCAAGTTGGAGGGGGCATCATATCAATGCCATTTTTTTTTACATAGCATTTTAGCATTTTTGTATAGCATCCCCTCTTGATAAAGTCCCTTTTAACAGTTGGCAGCCTGAATCTTTTGCAGAGTTCACACATTAACCCCTCCCCAAACCTGGGCGGCATATTCTGTGCTTGTGGCTGGTGGTCTCGTTCCAGGACCATCAGTGGTGCAATGAATTTAACACACTCTGAGTTCGACTTGGCCTGGGAGGCTGACCTCCTCAATGATGCAGCAGTGAACATTGATTGCTCAGATTATTGCTTAGACTTCTGAGAAACTGCTGGCGATTGATTGTAACTATTTTTGAGTTAGAACAACTATGCCTTCTGATATTGCAATTTCAGCCTCAAGGACTTTGGACCCTGGTCTTTCACCCAGTCCATCAATGAACCCAATGCTACGATTGATCAGTTTGTCTGTGCAGGTTACTGTCATTGTGCAATTTTTTTGGAATCCTTTTGATAGCAGGGCCAACTCGTTTAACGTGACATGAGTGCTAAATTGAACAAGAAATACTTTGAAGTCAGCCACTTTAACACACCTTCATGTCCGATAGTTTCTCATCTGTCTTTGCAAAGCTAACATAGTGAGCACAGTGATTCAAAATGATTCCAAAGAGCAAACACTGTGCGAAAAGTCCTGGCCACCCATCTCGTGCTCAACACATGGATTACTACTGTACACACTACTGTACACAGTGTATCATTTGTCCATAAATGCCTGGAAAATTAGTTCACACCACTGACCTCAGAAGGAGTGTCACCCACAGCGGGCTCAAGTCGGGGATTTAGGCAATGCCTCGGAAGTTCAATCAAATCTAGAAACATACAATGTAGTTCACAGCTCACATTTGAGGTACACGATCAGTGTAGTTGTACATCCCAGGCTTGTTTTTCCAAGAATGGACATTTCTTAGATTCTTTGGCAGATTTTTTCACACATATACTTCAATGTATCTAGTGTGCAAACCAATGTCACTGTCAATGCCACTCAACTTGTAACTGGTAATCCAATAATCGGTCATCTTCAGAAAATACACATTATGTGCCAAGTAGTAAAAATAATGAAATAATGTGCACACAGCCTTCAGGTGTGATGCATTCACAGACTTTCTTTATTCTCTCTTTTCCTGCATTGTATTGTATGCGTTGCTGCATTGTGTGACCATTTGACCCTTTATGTTTAATGAATTTCTTTCCTAGGAGAGCCATTCATCTGGTTTACCATCCTTACAATCTATTCAGGGGTATACCTCCTTTTTTTCTGGCCCACATTTCCTCGGTCCATATAGCGAAAGAGTGAGCTTCCCAACCCTGTGCTAGAGTTAGCAGAGAGCAATATTAGCTGAGGAGGTTAGGGAAACATTGCTAATCTTTTCAGGTGTCCAGCTAGCATCTGAACTAGCAGCGGTTGCCCCAGTGCTTTCTGTTTGCTCCAAGGGCTGAAGTACCAATGCTGTATTTACTTTTCCTGCTCTGTTGCCATTGACATGATCTTTTCCGAAAATAAAAATTGTGTGCTAGTAGATTGTCAGCTTGAAGACGATAGTAAAAGAAAATTGGGGGCAAATTGGGCTTTTTTCCGTGGAGTCTAGAATCATCACCACGATACTATTCATTCTGGATGCTACTTTGATACCATTGTAGCCCACCACCTCACCCGGCGCTAACCCACACTCCTCCACCGAGAACTCCACACTGGCAGGCACCTTAACGCAGGGCCGGAGCCAGAGATTTCTGACCACCCTTTTCATTTTTTGGCACAACAAACAACCAGCTTACCGCTGGCTGTGGCTGTATTTTCGTTTTAAAAACCTTGAAAGAGTGCTGGACAGTGCTTGGGACAATAATAGAAAATAAAAGTGATAAAAACACCTGTGAAGAATCAAACCTTAGAGAGAAAAGAACCAGTCTATGACGAACACACTCCCCACAACCTCCAAAAACACTCACACATCGGAGAGAGAGAGAGAGAGAGAGAGAGAGAGAGAGAGCGAGATTGTGTGTGTTATCACAGTGATTAGCTGCTGTTTGTGAAGAGGCCTCAATGGGTGGATGAAAATGCAACAGTTATACTAGCAGTGTCTGTCATCCTGGTCTTCCTTTATCTACATGTGGGAGTGTAAGCGTCTATCATGTGTCTTTGTTTGGGAGTGTATCATAAAATACCAAATTTGACCTGATTTAATACTAGACTGATGCAGATGTTCACACGCACATGCGCACACACACACACGCACGCACGCACGCACGCACGCACGCACGCACGCACGCACGCACGCACGCACACACACACACACATTGCAACACAGTGTTTACAGTGTTAAATCGTCAGTGTCACATGTATTACATAACACGACTGCACAGAATTCTGAAAAGAAATGTTTCCCAAGGCATTATATAAGGAAACAGTGCCAAACGAGGGGGCACCGGGACAACATGGATCCGTGGGTGGATCACATGCTCCTTTCACGTGATTGTGAAATTAGACCGGAACGATGGGATTCTGTTTGGTCCCCCTCGCTGCCCTTTATGTACCTATTTGACCCCAATACAGGGCATAAGATCATATTGTTTATGTACTAGCATAACAACACGTGCATAGAAATAACTATAAACATACCGACATAGGTCTGTAAATATCTAACTTCATAATGAACTCACAGGTCAGGATGTAAAAAATACCCTGTACATGAGTTCTTCTTCGTCATCTTACCAAAATGTCACAATTGCAATGTTTATTTTATGTTGTTGTTCGATATTCAACATTTACAATGTGCTTATTTGCCAAAGCTGCAGTCTGGTTGTAGAATTATTAGGATTGTGTGCTCATTACAACTAAAGTTGTTGAGTTTAAACATTTTAGCAGATTGTATTGCTTTTTAGGACTAGTTTTTTTTTTGTATTGCATTGTATTGCAAAAAGGTAAAAGTAGCTAACTGTTTTCTAAACAGCTTGAGGGCAGTGTGCCTTCAAAAGCAATCTCATAGACCGACTGAAGGCTAAGCCGCTCTTCCCCTCGCCCCCTGCCCTAAATGAAACTTGAGCTGACTGTAATTTGGTGGGTCTTATTATTGGTCCAGCATTTGCTGAGTGTATCGACTCAATTGTGGCACACACACACACACACACACAAAGGCATTATTCAGTCAGTCCTGCGTGGTTGCGAAATTACTTTTTTTCATGAATGGACACAGGGGAAATACCGTTGTGTGGCCGGAGTGAGGGAACAGAGTGATGTTTAACAGCAGATGTTTATCTTCTGTCTGTTTACTGGTGGATCGGTGTTGTTTAAGGTATAGGTTGCAGATGTTTACCAAGACTCCCAAGATGATTATTTGATAGCCTAACGTCTTACAACCCTAGCAATATCTGCCTGCAATATCACCGTCCCACTTGGCAGTTTTCTCAGGTTAAGATATCATTAGGCATGAACATTGGTTCATATAAAAGGGTCCTCTACCCTTCCCATTTTTTTCTATAAAAATTGAGCATTAAATATATATATAGTTTACATGCTAGCATTCTCACACAACCTCAGATACATTTGGGTTACTGTATCTTTTCAATCTGTGCTTGCAGGACCATCATTTCTAGCACAGTCCTATTAATATACCCTTCAGTGATTGAAACGTGTGTAAATATGTTGCAATACATTACATAACTTTACATTACTGGCCAGGCCCCCACTCCACAGACATTTACTCAAAATAGAGTTAGAAAAAGCATATTTGCAGCCAGTGTCTAGTTTAAACCAAAAGTTTTGCCTTGAGACAGGGGCTCTGATACCATGACATTAAAATAAAGTTCTTGAATGCATGTGTGCTTGCATGCACATGTGTGTCTGTGTGTACGCGTACACACATATATATATATATATATATAATATATATATTATATATCTTTGTGTGTGTGTGTGTTTGTGTGTGTGTGTGTGTGTATACACCAAAAGTTTTACTTTCTGCCCTCATTAAGGGGCTAGAGCAATGTTTGTCAACACTTCCAGCTGTGAACTGTGAAACACACCTGAACTCTTTAAGATTGTTATGTTTACCGCTGCACGCGTTTCGGAGCCTGCAGATCAGAACAGCATCAACGAGAGAGAGAGAGAGAGAGAGAGAGAGAGGAGAGAGGAGAGAGAGAGAGAGATGAGAGAGAGAGAGAGAGAGAGAGAGAGAGAAGAGAGAGAGAGAGAGAGAGAGAGAGAGAGAGAGAGAGAGAGGAGAGAGAATGGGAGAACGATTGAGAGAGAAACACATGGGAGGGAGAAGGAGAGAGACAGAGGGAAAATGTGATTTCCTACTGAGCAGTCTGCCCTCTGTTTAAAGAGTGCATTCTTCCCTGCAGGTCTATATTCTTCCCAAGCCAACTCTAATATGGATGTGTTTTGGTGAGGCGTGTTGGCCTGTGAAATTGGTAGCAGAGAAGAAGGAAGCCCTAGAACAATGTATAATACTTTTATGTTGTTGCTTGGCTATAAATTTGATTGTATCACGGCAGCCTAAACAATTACGATAGAAGGATAGGGAAATGCTTGTTTTTCTCCTTCTGTGTTGTTTTGGAATATTTACCAACTATAGCAGGATCTTCATGTAACTACCTTGGCATGAATATGTTATTGGCTGCTGGCCTCTCCCTGTTCAATTTATCACAAAGTCTTATCCGTTGTTGTTGACACTTGATGAAAAATGATCTATTTGTTTTGTGGGGTGACCCTTTTAGGTGATATATATATAGAGTGGCAGTGATGTGCAGCTGAGCTGGAGAAAAAACTGACAAAACCCAAATCGTATTAAATGGCACAGGCAACTTCAAATCAGTGATCTAATAATTGTTATTGAATCTGCACTTCTTACCTGCTTCATCAGTCAAGCAATTCACATACTACATTGTATTATGTTAGACGATAGCCTAATGAAACACGACAAATATGGTTAGGAGATCTGGCGCAGCGATGTCACATCCCTTATTGTGAAGTTATTTTAATGCGTTTACCAGTTGGTGATTTCCTAATGTATTTTAAAGCTTTGTTTCTCTCTCTCTGGAAATAATATCTAATATAAGGTTTGAACTAAATCTATATTTGACCTCAAAAAACATTCACACATGAGGCCATTATTCACATACACATTCACATAACATCTTTAAGTCTTTATGTGTGTGTGTGTGTGTGTGTGTGTGTGTGTGTGTGTGTGTGTGTGTGTGTGTGTGTGTGTGTGTGTGTGTGTGTGTGTGTGTGCGTGCGTGCGTGCGTGCGTGCGTGCGTGCGTGTGTGTGTATACACAGCTACAGGACATTTGTCTCGGAGGATGCGGGGCCCAACACGCTGGTTGCCACAGTGTTGGCCAAGGACCCCGATGGCGACGGGATTACCTACAAAATCACCACGGGAAACGAGGAGGGGAACTTTGTTATCGACAGCCAGAAAGGTAAGAGACCCTCTACTGGAAAGCCTTTTAGCTTTCTCCTTTTTGTATCCTTTGCTACATTGTCGGCTGTCTTCCATTCTTCTCCATGTGCCATTACTATTTTTGATCTGTGATCTTTGATCTTTTCAAGTATGCCATGCTTAGGCGAGACCTATATAGGGCTTGTACATCAAAATTCGATACTTTGCTATATTGAGAGGACTCAAGTTATTTTTATGTAAAATCCTAAATATACCTAAATAATATACCATAACCTAGGCTTGATTTTGCCACGTTGTGCATGAGAAAATACTGTGGAAGTTAAATGGGGCTGGGTTTCAAACATGCTAATAGGTCTACCCTTGCTAATAGATCTACCCTTTGTACCCACATTGTGTCCTCAGCCATTTGGTCACTGTTACTAAATTCACACCGTTGAATACAAAGTGTACAATCCTGTGTGGTTGCCAGTCTCCACCAACCAGTTAGTGAACACTCTGCTCAGAAACACAGGTTGGGTTTTTTTCATGATGTCTAAGTGCCCTTTAGTATACACACATCGACCACTGGGCAGTGGTCGATAGTTGCGGTGGCATCCAATAGATACTTAAGCTTCTTGGACAGTTATAGTATAACTGCACAATGGTTGTATGTGTGTGTGTGGAAGTGGTGAGCACTGTTTGGGCAGCAGTTGATTCTGACATCCATGTCCAAGAAAGGCTTAAGCTTCTTGGACAGTTATAGTAAAATGGCACGGTGTGTGAAACATTTAATCTGCAATTATAAAGCTCCTACGCAATAAGGGAACGAGCTTGCAAAAAAGTATCACAATGTATGTGTTTGTTGTTACCATGGGGATAACACAGCGTTCCCTCCTGGAACTCTGAGCCCAAAATAAATATGATGAATCTCATTCAACAACAAACTGTTCAAAGTGAACAGTAATTGAACAGAGGGTTCACTTACACTTTAAAACACAGCGTTTCCCCATAATGATATATGTGAACAATTAATTACCAAACGATGACAGAAAGAACATTACTACCATATATACATAATAAAAAACAAACTTTGCAAAGCTCCTATGCTTAGAAAAATGGAGGCACTCATTTCGATGTGATTTATAAGCCCTATACAGTACATTAGATGTGCACATATTGAATTAATTTTAGATTTTGTACAACAACAACAACAACAAAAGTGTCTTTGTCTATAGAAAGATCCCCGCCTCTTCCCTTAATCCTTGTTAAACGTGAAATGAGGCAACACTGGTGCTCCCTCTGTCACTGAGTTCCTCGCTCTGACCATTACCTCACTGCGGCGGCCTGCCTTTGTGATTAGTAATGTAAGAGCTCAGATCATTACTCTCTATCATTCCTCAAGTGGCTCTGCCCAGAGATTCTGCTCACAAGGATTTTCTCCTGAACCGCATCGAGCCGAGGTCACGCTGCTCGTAAAATGCAGCCCTCCTCCTTTATTCATGTGACTCTCCCCCACCACCCCACTCTATCGCTCTCTCCCTCTCTTTATCACTCCCTCGCCCTTTCTCTGTCGCTCTCTACCTCACTCTATCGCCCTCTCTCTCTTTCTAGCCTGCTCTTCCTTACTCTATCGCTCTCTTCCTTTCTCTGTTGCCCTCTCCTTTTCTCTATCATGCTCTCCTTGCTATCAATCTCTTTCTCTCGATCAATCTCTCCCTCCATCTCTATCGCTCTCTTCCTCTAGCTATCACTCTCTCCCTCCCTCTCTAGCCTTCTCTCCCTCCATCTCTATCACTCTCTACCTCTCTCTATATCGCTCTCTTCCTCCATCTCTATCGCTCTCTCTATCGCTCTCTCCCTGCATCTCTATCTCTTCCTCTAGCTATCACTCTCTCCCTCCCTCTCTAGCACTCTCTTCCTCCATCTCTATCACTCTCTCCCTCTCTTTCTATCGCTCTCTTCCTCCATCTCTACCCCTCTCTCCCCCTCTCTCTATTGCTCTCTCCCTCTCTCTCTGTTGCTCTCTCCCTCCCTCTCTATCCCTCTCTTCCTCCATCTCTATCACTCTCTCCCTCTCTCTATCACTCTCTCCCTCCATATCTATCACTTTTTCCTTCTCTCTATTGCTCTCTCCCTCTCTATATCGCCCTCTTCCTCCATCTCTATCACTCTCTCCCTCTCTCTCTATCGCTCTCTTCCTCTAGCTATCACTCTCTCCCTCTCTCTATTGCTCTCTCCCTCTTTCTCCAATGCTCTCTCCCTTTCCCCCACTTGTTCCCTCTCTATTCCTTCCCTTTGCACCCTTTTCGTCTCTCTCTATCTCTCTTTCACTCCGTATCCTCTCTCTCTCTCTCTCTCTCTCTCTCTCTCTCTCTCTCTCTCTCTCTCTCTCTCTCTCCCTACATTATCTGTGTGTATCTTTCGCTGGGAGGAGGGAATATAGTTGAGGTCTTTATGAATGCAGACATGGTCAAAGGTTACACGGGTGTGTTGTCAATGCCATTTAGGTTGACAGACTGTGTGTGTGTGTGTGTCTGTGTATGTGGGGGGGCTCCTTCAGTTGTTCTGATTTCCCATTGGTGGAGAGAAGTGCCTCAAAGCCTGTGCACGGACATTGCCACGAGCAATCTGAATTTTAAATGGGTTAAGACCACTCTTGCGTTCATGTGGGCATGTGCAGAGCTGATATTTCTATGTATGAATCTATATATGTATATATATATATATACATGGGGAGAAAAGTAATTTAATAGCCATTCGACCCTTTTGTAAATTGCCACGACTGCCAGATCTGCATATCACATTAAAGGGTAATACGATGACTTTTACAAATTCAATTACTCATAACTTCAAGGCACAATTTCCCCCACTCGCGGGCAATAACATTCACTGTCAACTCAGAGTGTCTTTTCAATTCATTCCGTTTGCATCGCTTACCGAGCCAGGCACATAGCGAAGGTGTGATTGGCAACCATCAGATAATGAGTGACTAAATTGTTTTTTTGTTGTATTTAAATAGTGTTTAATTTGCAGACATTGTTTGCTCATCACTATTCAAGTCACAGTTCTAGGCTAGGTCTTCAAACCGCAATATCAATCTGACAAAGTGATGCTGGCTTTATAAACCACCTGTAGGAATATTCTGTATTTCCTCTGCTTTTATTGTAGTTGCAATATATTTCATTATACAACAGTTAGTTCCGACCGGTCCCAACCGAGCAATTTGATTGGACAACGAGACATTCCATAGTGCTGATATACAGTATAACAGCACTGGGACTTTTCACAGACATAATCACTCCGCTGTACGGGCGTTCTAATAACCGTTATTAGCTAAAGTTAGCTAACAACCTAGGCAACAGCCTAGTCTCCCTTCAGTTGCGGAACTATTTTTGTTGGCGGAGCCGAATAAATGATTACATAACCACTATATCAATCCTCAGAATTATTCCTCGGCGTTCACCTGATTTAATTTATTTAATAACTGTTTAATTACTTGCATTTTGTTTGAGACATTATGATCTTCTAGTTAAATGCTCACCGCTTGTGAATTAACACTGTTATAAAATATAACAGCATTATCATACCAAACATGATTATATGCATTCCTTGGTTGTATAAAAATTCAATTTAATAGATTGTTAATGCAATTGAGTGCTGCCATGAACAATTATTTTTGTAGCTGTCATTCTATCGATTATCTTACTGATTAATTTCCACACAAAAAGGAATACAATTCCTTTGGATGGCTTTCTTTGACTGAGAGCAAGAGATAAAGAAGGACAAAAACAAACAATTCATCATTGTTCCACCTGTAATACTTGTAATGTAAGATATAGTCATATTCCCTATGTCTCTTTAACTTTAACATTTAATTATTTTGATCATAATTATTCAAATGTTATGTATATGACACACACTCCAAAGATATATGCTTAATATAATGGCATAAATATAATAATCAGATGAGATATAGGCTTATATCCCAGCAAGCCACACTGTCAATCAATGTATCAATGTAGAACATGCTTGATACTAGAATAAACATGTTCTTATCTAGGCCTGGGAACCAGACTTATCTGCAAGCCCATGTTTTATTTGCTCTGGCATATGCGTTTGGCCCCCCTCCAATCCAGAGATATTTTCAGCAAACCTGCCCCGGGTCAGGCCAATCACAGCTATTTATCTAATGTGGGCCGGGTTTACTCCGATGACTGTACAATTTCCCCTTGGAATGGAAAATTAACTGAGATGTTCCGTACACATTTGCGAATCGGTCTGGCAATGTCAGGCTGGTTCTAATCAGCACTTATTTGTTGAAAAATCAAAGGTAGCAGGCCAGTAAGGGATTATGACTTTAATATGGAACATTTGTTGCAGCAACGATGTGCTTTCTCTTTCAAAAAGAAGGCAATGGTCATTTGTCTCATAAACATGAATTGATTATACTTCTTGAGTGGCATATCACATGTTCTCTTCTGTTGTTCTTTCAAGAGTTGAAAGATTTTAAGTTATTTGCATGAAAAAGCAGCTCAGCTTCCCCTACCCTTAAAGATTTCTCTCTTGCTACAGCTTTGTGGCCCAGACCACCAGCCATGATGTCCCACGGTGGGCAACGCCCCAATTTCATTATAGATGGCATTGACCAATCCTGGCAGCCCTAAATGCGCTTATAATTGCTTTCAACCCAATGTTATACAATGCTATAATTTAGTAGCCCTGAACTAGCGTAAGTGTAATGTCGGAAAATGTAAACATGGTTGGTTTATGAACACTCAGAAAACCTCATTGCCACTAATATTAATTTGTAATCATCGTCAGGACCACAGGCTTCCTCATGCAGGGATGTTAGCTAGGTGTTGGCACACCTTTTTATTTTTTCTGTTGATGAGTTTTTTGGTCCAACGAGCAATAACTCAAGCCTCAATAAGGATCCTGATAAACAGCTCACATGTTAAGGCGCAGTTGTAATTGACTTTGCAAAATGACCAATCTATAAACAAAACGAAATACGTGTTGGGTTGCATTGCACCTGTATGGGTTAATGTGTGGAATTACGTTCACTCTATTACATTCTTTGCTGGTGAACAGAAAACCAACTGCCTTATGTTGCTGCTAACGTTGCGCATCAGTGTGTCCTTTTCCCCAGAGATATAGAGTCGCTTAACTAAAGAATAACAGCCATTCTGTTCTCCATTTGATCATTCTGTTCTCCATCAGATATTTTCTTCTCCATTCCTATTTATATATATATATATATATATATATATATATATATATATATATATATACAGTATATATATATATATATATACAGTATATATATATATATTTAATGATTTTAATGTTCTGGCTGAACCCCTAGAATATTACACTGGGTAGGAATTCCCTAATTTATCTTCTTAATGTATGTATTCTAACGTATTAAAACATACACTTAGAATATACTGCTGCTATTTATTACCTTGTTGTTCGGCTCCCTCCCTCCTTGTTTTCCAATACAACATAAATCATAACCCTGGCTCAGCCAGTGCATCACTGATGAGTGTGGTAATTGTTTCTATATTTCGTGACACCACATAGCTTTAAGGGATTTTAAAATATACATACAAAGTTGGAGTGGATGACATTGTGTAACTGTAGTTAGACGATGTGGCTGTGGTTTGGGACCATGTGGGTTAAGATGAAGGTTTTACTGCACTCGGATGATGAGAGAGTGGACTCTCATTGCTACAGCCGAGGACATAGCTAACCAAAACGTGTCTTTTCAGACACAGTGTGATTCCCTGCCTTGCCTCTGTATTAGAGTTCATATCCCAGCGATCAAACAAATCCTTTTCTACGTTTCCCCTTGTTAGCGGCTCAAAGAAGGGCTCGTCTTGCAGTGTTCTTCCACATTATCAGTCTATGAATCCGTGGTTGAAAGGAGTTCACGACTAGCATGGAAGCGGCGTGATAACGCAGAGCAGCTCCAGGTCAGCCCTGCTTCAGGGCAGCCAGGGGTGGTCGAGATTAAAACATGGATCACAGAGTGTCTATCAAAGACGCTTGATCACAGAGTGACCTCCTGGGCGGGAGGAGAAGGAATGGCGACTGCTTTGTTTTATTTGAATTCAGTGTTTCATGGGGCTTGAGGTAACCTGAGGGCGTATTTCTACTTTGCATTAAAACAGGCAAGATATTTTTGTTGCGGTGGGCGTTGTTTATTTTGCCCTTTTGCCCTTTGACTTGCTGTGACTCCGCTGCCTTGTCTTAGTCTGCTGGGATGACCTGCGGGGTTGACCTGAGACTCGTACATGGAGGAAGCCCTTGTCTCACACCCGGCTCTTTCCATATCCTTTATTTTATTGTGACACATGGTTTCTGTTTGTCTTTGTGGCTAATTGATTGCTCTCTCTCTCTCTCTCTCTCTCTCTCTCTCTCTCTCTCTCTCTCTCTCTGTCTCTCTCTCTGTCTCTTGCTCCATCTCAGTCTACATGTCCCTTTTTCTTTTCCCATTATTGCCGTCTTCTCTTTGTGTTTCTTTTATCTTGTCTACTCTTTCTCTGGTATTTTTTTCATTCTCTCTCTCTCTCTGCCTGTCTCTGTTCTGTGTAATTCTCTGTGTTTCATCACCACTTTATTGTTTTTGGGTTACATGGTGTGACATTGATTAGCGAGATCATTTGGAGACAGCGAACAAGCGATATAAAGGAAGAGATGAAGAGAGAGGGAGAGAGAGAGGGAGAAAGTTCCCCTGCTACCTCTCCCTTGTCATTCCATGTTATTACTTTCTCTTTCCCCAGCCCGCTTAAAACCTACAACACAAAACCAACAATAACACTAATCTGGTAATCTTATTTAGTACTGAAAAACAACGTAAACAACGTAAACATACAACAAATGGAATTTAACCCCCCAACTCAAACCTTTCAATTGTAGTATCATTGGCCAGAGCTGTTTGAAGTTAATACAATTTCACATTTCATTCATTTTTCTATTTGTCTTTTCTATGCTTCCCAAACTTTGTACGCATTCCTTCCACTCTCTCCCCTCCCCCCACACTTCTGTCTCCTCTTCTCATCTTCTCTTCCTCCATCATGCAAAGGGACATTTAGTCCACCCCACCATGCACACACACACACACACACACACACACACACAAGCACACATGCATGCACTAACACACACACACACACACACACACGCACGCACACACACACACACCCCTGCGGTACCGTCTCCTTTATTCTCTGACAGCCGATGACAAACTCTGGCCCGGATGCAGACCACATGCTCTATGTTCTTGAGAAGACTGTGTGGTTTCTTTCAAGCACAATTTCACTCACATGCATAGGCAAGCACACACATGGCAGATACCCAATCACATTATGGAGATGGACGTCCAGGTAAAAGGTCTCCTGCATAATACATTCAAACACATCCCCATACTCACACCCATCCAATATGCATGGGCACCCATGCATATGTATAGTAACTGAGTACAGGCATCTGAAACACACACACACACACCTACACACTCAAGCGCACACACACATGCGTGCACCATCTTGTAAGGACACGATGGTGCGCGAGATATGAAGAGACTGAATATCCTAAACCCCTTTCCGTGTCTAATTTTTGGCCACTTAGAGCAGCATGTGTTTCCCTCACGCCAGGCTTTCAGTCTCTTACATTGTCTGTGTTTGTGCAGAGCAAAGACGTGGGAGTAGCGAGGATAGAATGAGGAAAAGTCAGACTACATCTATTAAATTACTTTGATGCGTTAAGCAATTATTCCATATAGCATTGGTAATAATTGTTGTTTTTACATTCTGGGGTAATTATCTTCACATTCAAGCATGCATGCTATTTTTCAGTATAGCGAAAGATAAATAAAAACGTCAAGTCAATTATAGAGTTTTTATGTTTTTTTCGAACATTCAAACTCATGCGGTTCAGATTCCTGTATTTCCATAAAAAATGATTTCTATGAAAGAGAAAATTATTTCTCTATATTGTGTCTTTATTTTATATTTTACTCTCATAATTACTTTCTGGTAAACCCATTGTACATCCCTCATTGCCCTGGAAACGCATAAATCACATACAAGACAATTTTTCTACATTTGCACAATAAGACTAGACATAAATCCACTCATCCTACTTCCCCTTTTATGTATTTGTTGTCTATTTGTTCTCCTCTAATCCTCACAACACAAACTCTGGGGGTGAGCAGGTGAGGGCTGTATTTGCTCTCCTGTTTCCTTCTGGCTTTGCTAAAAAAGCTCCCATTTTGTACCGTGGAGGGCAGTGACCACGCAGTAACAACAACAGACCAGGTTAATTGAGTGCTGAGTCTGCATTTGTAGAGGAATGAAAAAAATAATGTGTGTTGAAGCAGGCTTTGAGTATAAGGATTATTGACAGGTTAATGCCTTGTAGGCCGAGGGGAATGGCAAGAGGCACACAGGGTTGTGGCCTGGGAGAATTTGGGCTTGCAGTGGTACGCACGATGCAGACGTTGCGATTGTTTGACATTGCACTTTCTGTAAGCTACTCTGTATGAGGGGCCGTATGGGACATTATTCAGAACTAGCGCATACCCATATGAAACCAAACTCATTCACATACTATACTGAAAACCTTGCACACATACAAGTGAAAAGCTTTTACATACACAACTGCACTCTTGCACAAACAACTGAAAAATGATACGCTCACATACACAACTGAAAAGCTTGCATAAAAACTAGTGAAACCTTTTACATGGACTACTGAAATGCTTTTACACATACTAGTAAAATGTTCTCATATACACAGCTGAAAAATGTCCTCACACGCACATATGAAACCATTCACATACTATACTGAAAACTTCACACATACACAAGTGAAAGCTTTTACATACACAACTGAAACACCCTCACTGAAACAACTGAATAGCTCTCATAACAACTAGTGGAACTTTTACATAGACTACTGAAATGCTTTCACACATACTAGTAAAATGTGCTCATATACACATCTGAAAAATTCTCTCTCACATACACATATGAAACCATTCACATACTATCCTGAAAACCTCTTAATGCAAGCTTTTCAGTTGTGTATGTGAGCGTATAATTTTTCAGTTGTTTGTGCGAGAGTGTTTCAGTTGTGTATGTAAAAGCTTTTCACTTGTATGTGTGCAAGGTTTTCAGTATAGTATGTGAATGAGTTTGGTTTCATATGTGTATGCGCATGCTAGTTCTGAATAATGTCCCATACGGCCCCTCATAACTCTGTGTGCTCTCTCTCTCTCTCGCCCTCTCTTTCACTCTCTCTCTGTCAGTCTTGCCACCACAATCTCCCTTTCTTTTTCTTAAATATCAAATAGAATTTCAAAGTGCAATGAGGTTATTTGTCAGGGGTAGTCGTGTATTTAAAACGTTAAGTACATATACACTCATGCATGCACACATGCACACACACACACAAACACACACTCTAACACATTGAAACACACAGTTTGCCTCTGTGCAGTGTAAGTTGCTTCACTCAGAACCAATAGGGATGTGTAATGATTTAAATACCAGCCAGGTTCTCTCTTGAGAAAACCAATGAATTGAGTTCATGGCATCTCTGACACAACCACCTACACACACACACACACACACACACACACATACACACACACACACACACATAAACATACACCCCCCCCCCACACACACACACACACACACACACACACACTTACTGCTCCACCTCTGCAGATAAGGAGGAATGTAATAAGTGTGTCCATGCTCAGCCCACACACGCACTCTTTTTCAATCTCTCTGTCCCTCACTCTCCTCTCTTTGGCCTATACACTCACTCACTCACACACACACACACACACACACACACACACACACACACACACACACACACACACACACACACACACACACACACACACACACACACACACACACAGTAAACAAAGCACCAAAGGGTGAAATTAAAAACCCTGTGAAGAGTGAGGAATGCAGATGAGACGCCTACACCTGGGGATAAATTAAGACTGAGACACACACACACACACACACACACACACACACACACACACACACACACACACACAAGCACACATGCATGCACTAACACACACGCACACACACGCACACCCACACAACACACACACACACACACACACACACACACACACACACACACACACACACACACACACACATACGCCCAAGCAGACACACGTGTGCACTCACACACACAGAGAGATAGAGTGAAATGGATGGTGAAGAGTAAGTCAGTGTTAAGAGGAAATACCAATCTGTTCTGTGACTTACAGGTTACCCAGCCATACTTAATGAACTCCCTTCCTCTTTCTCTTACCCTCCAGGTCTCTCTCTGACTCATATCCAATGTGCAAAAGCACAATGTGTCTCCACCAGCAAGGCATTTCTATCTCGCCTCTTTTTCAGTCAGACAGTAGCATGTGTTTGTTGTGCAAGGTAGAAAATATATCAAAGTAATCGGGGAAAGAGCAACCTATTTAGCCTGTATTTAAGACGGAGATCAACACCTACCCAAGCTGTTTTGAGATCTGTAAGATCCGCGGCTGCATCAGCGTCTCATCAACACTGTTCAAGTCACTACGGCTCCCCTTGTTCGGGGTCCGGGGTTCAGAAGTCGTTGTTTGGAGTAGCCGTGATGGCGCTGACAGGTATCATGTGTTCTGTACCATCTGCCTGGCGTGCCAAGCGCCGTGAATGACGCGCAATTTGACAAGCGGTGTAAAGGTTGAGGAAGTTGCGTGTCGTGAAAATAGCAGCGGGAAAATGACAAAGACGAAGAAGTGGATGCCATTCCAAAAAATCTGAAATAGAAACGCTGTGGAGTGGGGGAGTTGCAACCCACCGTATCCATCCGTTTGGAGAGCAGAAGGATGGCTAGGTTACCACTCGCTACGTCTTGGTATATTTCTAGGCCGCCGGGATTGTTGCGTTGACAGATCTCAGTAATCCTGAGCACCAGGCTTCAGCAGCCTGCCTCGTGCTATCATAAATGTGACATATTTCTAAGTTGAACAGTTATATTAGGTCCAGAACGAAAACTTGTTATTTTTTGTATTTTTTTCCACTGCAGGAATAGGATTGTTTTCAATGAAGATCAGGTATTGGTTATGTTGCTATATGTGCCAATCCAAGCTTGGGTTTGGGTGATGGAATAGAAGGGTTATAGAAAGTATGATTCTCATGTGACATGTGTGATATTATTATATTATTTCCGATACAGCAATATTTGATATCTCCGGAGAAGCATTAACCCCTTGTCAGTGCTGTGTTGGAGTATAATGAGGTGAATCACGTAAAGGAATGATTTCCAAACAACATTTTAAACCTTGTGTTTGCGTGAGCTGCATTTGTTCTCATCAGATAATGTTTATGTTCAAGAGTTATTATTCTACATATGAGTATCTATGAAATCAGTTCATTTACCTTCTGATCTGCTTCCGCTTTTCTGCAAGAGACATCTGAGACATCTGTCTCTTCATTTATTAACCAACATTTCTTGATAGGAAGCCCTGTTTATTTAGTTCAAGCAAAGTACGATCACCTAATTGTCAAGCTTTATTTTCTCCTGAGGTGGATATGAACTTGATCCCCAAAATAGTGCTGTTGGCAATTAGCTAATGAGAACCCATTAAACTAACGTATCAATACAGTATAATACAGCAGAAATACAATAAAATAGAGCTTGGGATTGCCAGTGGATTGCAGGGAAAATGTTGTCAGTAGAAAGCATGTATAACTGCATGGCATGTTGACGCAACACACAGCTCAGACTTGAGGTTTTAAGCATATCCTCCCACAAATATGTACTGTTGGAAAACCCGAGAGCTGTGCTTTTGTTTCCTTCTTGGCCAGGACTACATTTCCCTCTTACAATTAAAGATGTTCTCATTCCACTTGATTTTTCCGCTTGCAATTTCACGTTCACTTTTGTTTGTTGTAAATCCACCCATAACTACTTCCAATTTGCTATGCCCAAAACATCTGCTTTGCCTTTTGAATCCGTTCCTTCATCTTGGAAGAAACCTGGAAGCTAATGCCAGCCAGGTTCTGCTTCCAAAACAACAATGCACTGCTTATGTTCCAGGAATTTGATGATACAGAAGTACAATGAACATTTCAAACATGGTTTGAAATGTAAACCATTACACTAAGAAACAAACAAAAATCAACAGCATTATGAGAAATGAGAGTGGGCAGGCCAAGCTGAACAATACTACAGTATGCGGCATCAATATCTAAAATCACATCATGTTGTGTAAACTTTGGATTTGAACAATGGGTATCTAACCAAAGTGCCCTGACACAAGGATATGGAGGGGGGGAAAGATCCACAAAGGTGCATTCTAGATAACGGCATACATTTGAGTTGGGGAGCTGGGCTTTTGTGATAAAACTGTTGTATTATTTAACAAACTATGTCTTTATGTTCCTCCTTTCGAGAGCACATTTACGAGCGGAGGGAGGGGGTCCTGGGAAGACCAATGAGTGTGTCTGTGTCTGCATGTGTTCTAACAGGCAAACACGTTATTCATGTGAGATTACACCGCTGGGGTAGACAGGTGTTAATACGTTTGTTCCTTTTTTTTGTGCCCCTGTAATACAATTTCTCCACAAACACAGGCTAAATTAACCTCATTTGTTTTGCTGCTTTTTACATTTAGTGTTGAATGCATAGAACACACAACCCGGCAGCCTGAGTTATAGTCACAAGGTTTTTATTTCATTTGAATAAACTCAGGCGAGCGCTTTGACACGCAGCTTGTGGAAATGGCACAGCCTAAATCGTCTAAATATACGAAACCAGACACACAAACATTATATTTAAAAACAAGAGGATTAGTGACTCACAATCTGAATTATAGTTCTAGTTATGACCAATCAACGCAGATAAACTAAATGTGCTGTGAGTAATATATATTTATTTGTAAAAATAAGTATAAAATCACTCTACATTGCGACAGCAATCAGTGGCACAGAGCATTTGGTCAGGGAATGGGTCACCCAGTCCTTCCGCCCTTCAGTGAACAGAAAAATAAATGTATGGTATCTGATTCCCACCTAATCCATCCATCAGGAGAGAGAACCTCAGAAAGAGGCGGCCCTCTCTGTGCGTTCATGGGCAGGCAGCAGGATTACTCTGTTGACTGACAGAACAGAAGAGATGACAGAAGAAAATAAAGCTGCCAGGAAAAAGGGGCAGAAGTTGTGCAAGAGTCGTACAATTCATGGAGATGTTGGAAGCAGGGAGTAACTGCTTAGTTCTAACTGCCAAAACAGAATGGAGGTAGCCAAAAATACGATTTTAGGACTTTAGGCGGCACCAATGTTATAGGACAGTAGGTCAGTTGGTAACAATAGGTAATTTTATTTTATTTTTTAAGTTAAATGCATCATCACCGCCCAGTTTAGAGTTTTGAGGTTATATGCATCTTCAAGGTTTAAGTAAAGGTAACACTTTTTAAATAAAGCTTGTGTTCAATGAACATCTTCCCACTGATGACAGCAAGAGAATAATTAAACTGAAAATAACGCTTGGCTTCTCTCATTGGTTCCAGGACTGATCCGTCTGCGTTCTAGCCCGCCCCCACGTCTCCAGGGGGTTGAGTACATCCTGAACGTCACGGCGACGGACGACAACGCATCAGGTGGTCCGCAGTCTCTGTCCTCTACAGCCCAGGTCATCGTAGGGGTGGACGACGTCAACAACAACAAACCAGTCTTCGAAAAGGTGATCCTGGTTGGCCAAATGGACGAAGCGCACACTAGGGCTGTCAAAATTGCTCAAAAATGACGTTTGAATATTCCCTCTAAAAAAAGCACATATATTCAAACTATTCAAATATCTATATTTGCGCATTATGTCAATGACGCGCATTACGTCAATAACAGGACAAACTAATACAACGAGACATAACTATCCCTCCCTGCTATTTTGTAGTTCACCAAAACACCCTGAAACAACTTGATTCTCACAAACTTATGCCACCATACGCCACTAACAGTGCAAGCAGGCCAATGACAACCAAGCGTGCAGTCCTTCCTCCGTCACTTTAAAAACCACCAGCCGCTACTGACACACACACACACACACACACACACACACACACACACACACACACACACACACACACACACACACACACACACACACACACACACACACACACACACACACACACACGCACACACACACACACACACACACGCATGCATGCATCATACGTACACAAAAAGACACACATGCGCACGCATAAGAAATTAAAAGTTAAATATGATGGGAAAACATTTACCAAGAAGACTTCCATCAACCCGTACATACTCACTTTGTCATACTAACTGAACTGTTATCATCTGTATGATCTCAATGTGAGCATTTCATTGCATAGAAAGCCTCAAAATGAGATAACAGATATATACATTTTTAGAAGGAACAGAGTCGAAATTTCATAACAAAGACATCTCAACCAATGTCAACTTTGCAGTAAAAATGATGTAATTGACAGGATTACACCGGGAACACATTGACATTGCCTGCAGCCACAAGTGCAATCATTACATCCTATGGTGCTCCTGCTCATTATGTGCCCACATTACGAAGCAATGACAATATAGCATAAGCATCAGCTGTCTTATCTTCATCTCTCTGTCTAGCTCTCTCGCCCCATATCCCTCTCTCTCTTTCTCTCTCTCGCTAACTCTTTTGCTCTCCCTCTCTCAATCTATCTCTCTCTCCCTTATTCACACCCCTATCTATCTCTATGTCTCTTCATCTCAGTTTCTCTCTCTTGCGCGAGCGCTTTCTCTATTCTCTTCTCTCTCGCTCGCCTGTCCCCCCCCCCCCCCCCCCTTACTCTCTCAATTGTCTGCCTATCTGCCCCCCGTCTTCCCTCCAATATATCTCAATGGGTTAAATATCTCCTTATTCCCCTCGCAGCTGTGTCGAAGCTGCTGCCTGCTTCTCAGAACTTTCTCTTTCTCTTTATCTCTCCCTCTCTCTTCTCTCTCTCTCTCTCTCTCTCTCTCTCTCTCTCTCTCTCTCTCTCACTCTCTCTCTTCCCTACTTCCCAACTTCCTCTTTTTACTTCAGTCTGCACATGGACTGCCTTCCTCGCAAATGTTTATTATGTTAGAATCACTGCCCCGTGTCTTGTGTTGGTCTTTGTAAGAGGTAAATATTTTTCTTAAATTCACACTCTCGAGAGTCGTGCAAGGCCAGCACTTTTCCGACGCTTCCGTCGTCTACATTAGAGAAATGAAGTGTTTGTCACATTTCAACGCACTCTGGGGAAGGCTGGTGCATGGGAGTCTGGGCTACTGTCGCTCCTTCTCGCCAGGCGTTTTTTGTTGAAAGCCTGTTGCAGACTTTTATTTTTCCTGTTAGCAGATAGCAGCAAATGCCGAAGCCAACCACGGCGGCCTTGCGGCGGGGCTAATATGTAAGGAACACCAGATACAGAGAACATTTGAGCACACATTTGAATGTGATGACGGAGAGGGAAGATGCTGACGTAGCAGCGAGGTTCAGACTTTTCAAAGACACAACACAAATGCTACATTTGGAGCTCATAGGAATATTTGTCATGGATTCAATGAACTTCATGAAAGGGAAAAGCACATGATGCAAGTGTTTCAGTGCACATTTACTGGCCGTTTCTTGGTTGAAAGCTAGACTCTCTGCTGGCAGCCCCGACCCCAACCCCACCGCAGTAGGACCCTGAGAGGCAGAAGAGGCCCCTTTCATCTCTCGGTTCTTTATGATTCCCTAGGATCACGCAGGGGTCTCCAGAGCTGATGGATGGAACAGCAGGAGAGGAGAGAGAGAGAGAGAGAGAGAGAGAGAGAGAGAGAGGAGAGAGAAGAGAAGAGAGAGAGGAGAGAGAGATAGAGAGAGAGAGAGAGAGAGAGAGAGAGAGAGAGAGAGAGATCATCAACCCAGGTCTCATGGAGCGAGAGAGAACAATATGGATAGAGAGAGAGATAGAAAGAGTGAGAAATAGAGAATGATATAGCGAGCCATATGGATATAGAGATATAAAGTGAAATATATAGAGTGATATAGAGAGCAAGATGGATAGAGAGGTAGAAAGAGAGAGAGTGATATAGAGAGCAATATGGATAGTAAGAGAGAGATATAAATTGAGAAGATAGAGAGAGAGATAGTGATATAGAGCACAAGATGGTGCTCTATATCAGAGATAAAGAGAAGGAGAGAGAGAGCGAGAGAGAGAGAGAAAGACAAAGGCACAGACACATACACAGTCAAAGCCGAAGAGACACCAACATTTAATTGGTGTAAATGTTTGTACACAGCACACACATCCTTAGGGAACTCCGCTGTGTGTTTGTAAGGAGGTTCACACCTCCTTACTTATGCAAGGAACTGTAGCAATTACTGTACTTTTACGTATGTGGAATCACTGCTCAGGTAGAGTTGTGAGGATCAGAGCAGCAGGAGGAGAGGGGACGTGTGTGGGGATGTGTCGGTGCTGCTGGGAGTTGTAGAAGGAGTGCAAGCGGAGGTTTCTGGAGAAAGGTGCATGCGCCTACTCCTCCGTTCCAATCCTGTGTTTGTTTGTGTTTTGGCATCTCTGTGTGTGTGTGTGAGTGTGTGTTGTGTGTGTGTGTGTGTGTGTGTGTGTGTGTGTGTGTGTGTGTGTGTGTGTG
>NC_140282.1:11964522-11987574 GCF_964030765.1 Micromesistius poutassou
CTTCTCTCATTGGTTCCAGGACTGATCCGTCTGCGTTCTAGCCCGCCCCCACGTCTCCAGGGGGTTGAGTACATCCTGAACGTCACGGCGACGGACGACAACGCATCAGGTGGTCCGCAGTCTCTGTCCTCTACAGCCCAGGTCATCGTAGGGGTGGACGACGTCAACAACAACAAACCAGTCTTCGAAAAGGTGATCCTGGTTGGCCAAATGGACGAAGCGCACACTAGGGCTGTCAAAATTGCTCAAAAATGACGTTTGAATATTCCCTCTAAAAAAAGCACATATATTCAAACTATTCAAATATCTATATTTGCGCATTATGTCAATGACGCGCATTACGTCAATAACAGGACAAACTAATACAACGAGACATAACTATCCCTCCCTGCTATTTTGTAGTTCACCAAAACACCCTGAAACAACTTGATTCTCACAAACTTATGCCACCATACGCCACTAACAGTGCAAGCAGGCCAATGACAACCAAGCGCGCAGTCCTTCCTCCGTCACTTTAAAAACCACCAGCCGCTACTGACACACACACACACACACACACACACACACACACACACACACACACACACACACACACACACACACACACACACACACACACACACACACACACACACGCACACACACACACACGCATGCATGCATCATACGTACACAAAAAGACACACATGCGCACGCATAAGAAATTAAAAGTTAAATATGATGGGAAAACATTTACCAAGAAGACTTCCATCAACCCGTACATACTCACTTTGTCATACTAACTGAACTGTTATCATCTGTATGATCTCAATGTGAGCATTTCATTGCATAGAAAGCCTCAAAATGAGATAACAGATATATACATTTTTAGAAGGAACAGAGTCGAAATTTCATAACAAAGACATCTCAACCAATGTCAACTTTGCAGTAAAAATGATGTAATTGACAGGATTACACCGGGAACACATTGACATTGCCTGCAGCCACAAGTGCAATCATTACATCCTATGGTGCTCCTGCTCATTATGTGCCCACATTACGAAGCAATGACAATATAGCATAAGCATCAGCTGTCTTATCTTCATCTCTCTGTCTAGCTCTCTCGCCCCATATCCCTCTCTCTCTTTCTCTCTCTCGCTAACTCTTTTGCTCTCCCTCTCTCAATCTATCTCTCTCTCCCTTATTCACACCCCTATCTATCTCTATGTCTCTTCATCTCAGTTTCTCTCTCTTGCGCGAGCGCTTTCTCTATTCTCTTCTCTCTCGCTCGCCTGTCCCCCCCCCCCCCCCTTACTCTCTCAATTGTCTGCCTATCTGCCCCCCGTCTTCCCTCCAATATATCTCAATGGGTTAAATATCTCCTTATTCCCCTCGCAGCTGTGTCGAAGCTGCTGCCTGCTTCTCAGAACTTTCTCTTTCTCTTTATCTCTCCCTCTCTCTTCCTCTCTCTCTCTCTCTCTCTCTCTCTCTCTCTCTCTCTCTCTCTCTCACTCTCTCTCTTCCCTACTTCCCAACTTCCTCTTTTTACTTCAGTCTGCACATGGACTGCCTTCCTCGCAAATGTTTATTATGTTAGAATCACTGCCCCGTGTCTTGTGTTGGTCTTTGTAAGAGGTAAATATTTTTCTTAAATTCACACTCTCGAGAGTCGTGCAAGGCCAGCACTTTTCCGACGCTTCCGTCGTCTACATTAGAGAAATGAAGTGTTTGTCACATTTCAACGCACTCTGGGGAAGGCTGGTGCATGGGAGTCTGGGCTCCTGTCGCTCCTTCTCGCCAGGCGTTTTTTGTTGAAAGCCTGTTGCAACTTTTATTTTTCCTGTTAGCAGATAGCAGCAAATGCCGAAGCCAACCACGGCGGCCTTGCGGCGGGGCTAATATGTAAGGAACACCAGATACAGAGAACATTTGAGCACACATTGAATGTGATGACGGAGAGGGAAGATGCTGACGCAGCAGCGAGGTTCAGACTTTTCAAAGACACAACACAAATGCTACATTTGGAGCTCATAGGAATATTTGTCATGGATTCAATTGAACTTCATGAAAGGGAAAAGCACATGATGCAAGTGTTTCAGTGCACATTTACTGGCCGTTTCTTGGTTGAAAGCTAGACTCTCTGCTGGCAGCCCCGACCCCAACCCCACCGCAGTAGGACCCTGAGAGGCAGAAGAGGCCCCTTTCATCTCTCGGTTCTTTATGATTCCCTAGGATCACGCAGGGGTCTCCAGAGCTGATGGATGGAACAGCAGGAGAGAGAGAGAGAGAGAGAGAGAGAGAGAGAGAGAGAGAGAGAGAGAGAGAGAGAGAGAGAGAGAGAGAGAGAGAGAGATCAACAAACCCAGGTCTCATGGAGCGAGAGAGAACAATATGGATAGAGAGAGAGATAGAAAGAGTGAGAAATAGAGAATGATATAGCGAGCCATATGGATATAGAGATATAAAGTGAAATATATAGAGTGATATAGAGAGCAAGATGGATAGAGAGGTAGAAAGAGAGAGAGTGATATAGAGAGCAATATGGATAGTAAGAGAGAGATATAAATTGAGAAGATAGAGAGAGAGATAGTGATATAGAGCACAAGATGGTGCTCTATATCAGAGATAAAGAGAAGGAGAGAGAGAGCGAGAGAGAGAGAGAAAGACAAAGGCACAGACACATACACAGTCAAAGCCGAAGAGACACCAACATTTAATTGGTGTAAATGTTTGTACACAGCACACACATCCTTAGGGAACTCCGCTGTGTGTTTGTAAGGAGGTTCACACCTCCTTACTTATGCAAGGAACTGTAGCAATTACTGTACTTTTACGTATGTGGAATCACTGCTCAGGTAGAGTTGTGAGGATCAGAGCAGCAGGAGGAGAGGGGACGTGTGTGGGGATGTGTCGGTGCTGCTGGGAGTTGTAGAAGGAGTGCAGCGGAGGTTTCTGGAGAAAGGTGCATGCGCCTACTCCTCCGTTCCATCCTGTGTTTGTTTGTGTTTTGGCATCTCTGGTGTGTGTGTGTGTGTGTGTGTGTGTGTGTGTGTGTGTGTGTGTGTGTGTGTGTGTGTGTGTGTGTGTGTGTGTGTGTGTGTGTGTGTGTGTGTGTGTGTGTGAGTGTGTGTGCACGTGTGTGTGTGAGTGTGCATGTGTGTGTGGTTGTGTGTTGTATAGGGTGAGACAAGGTAGGTCAAGGGGGAAATTAAGAAGGGTTAGAGTGATGGACATAGAAGAAAGAGAGAGGGAGAGGCAGAGGGAGAGAGATGGAGACTGTGTGGACATGTGAGTCTGGGAGGAAGGATGAGGCCAGATGAAAGACAAGGAGAAAACAGCAGGGATAAAAACAGCTCCCTTGTCATTAATTAGATGCCAGGAGGAGAGCATCAAAGTGCAGCAATGAGGGAGCTCCTCGTCTTCGTCTGGAACCTCTGGGTCACTGGGTGAGAGAGAGAGAGAGCAAGAGAGAGAGAGAGAGAGAGAGAGAGAGAGAGAGAGAGAGAGAGAGAGAGATTGAGAGATTGTGTGTTATCACAGTGAGAGAGGGGGTGGGAAATAGAGAGACACACACAGAGAGGTAAAGAGAGAGAGGGACAGACACAGAGCGGGAGAGAAGGAGGGAGAGAGGGTGTTCCAAGATGGCCATAGACACAGGCAGGGAGCAAGGGGGAAAGGAGGGAAAGATGTGATGTGAGATGCGAGTTGAAGACACAGAGAGAGTGAGAGAAAGATAGAGAGGAGAGATATTCACAGAGAGAGAGAGTGAGAGAAAGATAGATGGACATAAAGAAAAGTGTAATAGCAGACAGACCAAAACAGCACAATGTGATTCCTGAGCTGTGGAAGTCTCTGGCAACAACTTCATGTGATGATGAATGTGGTGAATGTGAATATATATGTGTGAATACACAGCATGCTTTTTATTTTTAACTCCCTGGGCTGGTTTCATTATTAAATTACAACACACAATGGCATTGTCTCATTTAGAAAACAGAAATTCAAAGAGAAGGACTATGGAGGAATATGCACTCTTCAGACATGTAATTCAATGGCACCGATTGTAACACTGTTACACGTTGACCTACCGTGCACCTTATCCCTCTGGGTAGTCAGCCCCTAACCTAACGTCTGTCCCTACGTGAACTTGTATGTTCCTAAACTTCCCCTGGGTGAGTGCAATCCTACCTATCTAGGGGGTCTTAATTCATCTTAATTCACCATGTATATGTGTCCCAAAAGGTTCTCTCTTCAAAAAGTCGCCGAGCAACGCGTGTCCGTCGGGTTGCTTTCGTTTCACTCCGACACTCCGAATCTCACCTGCCGACTCCAGAGACTCTCTCAGTCTCAAACTCCTGAGACTCACCTGCCCACTCGGCTGTTAAGCTACTTACCGGTGATGAGCTCCTCAACACCGCCCCCTCTGTGTGACGTCAGTACTGACCCTGACCCTGAGCACATGCTGCCCTACCGTAACAAACACACATACACACACACACACACACACACACACACACACGTGTTGATGTTGACAACATGTTGATGTTTTGTGTCGGAATATCAGAGGCCAGTGTGAAGTGCAGCCAAAAGCTTGAAAGATTCCCATTTATTGGCCTATGCCGTCTCTCTGCATTTCCTCCTCGGTTGTGTTCTTGTGTTGTGAGTTCTACGTCTGAGAGATATCTTTGATGTGCCCCTCTCTTTATGCTGCCCTTCACAATGAAAATCTGAACCTGCAATGGATGCGTCCTCTGGCATCCATTGAGTGGAATGCATGGAACAACATTTGTGCCACCCACCTGCTTCCTTCCTTTGTATGCATAGCCCTGTCTCTTTCTCTGCTGCTCTTTTCCCCACTTTGTCTCTTTTGCCACGCTCACACTGTCACGCAGGAATGTGTTCGCTTCCCACGGAGAACAGCGCAAAATGTTATCGTATTGCGATTTGACATGGACAAAACTGAATTCCCTTATTAAAATGTTTTCACTTTTGGAACATCCTATTCGGTTGAGGCATGCGCGTGTGAAAAATGCATTATAGTGCACCGTGCGACACAGAGGACTATGAAAGGTTGCGCTCTGTAATGGGCCGTCATCGACAAATTTGTCGGAATCTGAATCTTACTCGCTCAAACTCTTCATCTCTCCTGCTATCACTCTCTCTCGCATTTCCTCTCGCTTAAAATTCTATTCAACTCCTTGTGATTCATTGGTGTGACAAAACTTTTATAGCACCTTAATAATGCCAATGCATATTAAAGCATAATAATATCGCTTTAAACTGTTAGTGAATAACACTAATAAGAATAACCCCTCACTGTGTCTGTGTCTCTCTCTCTGACCCTCTTTCTCTCCCTCTCACTCGCTCTCTCTCTCTCTCTCACTTTCTTTCTCTTTCTCTCTCTGACCCTCTCTCTCTCCCGCGCTCTCTCCCCCTCTCCCTCCCTCTCTCTCTCTCTCTCTCTCTCGCTCTCTCTCTCTCTCTCTCTCTCTCTCTCTCTCTCTCTCACGCTCTCTCAATCTCTCACTGCCTTTCTCTCTCTCCTTCAATTCAATTCAATTCTTGATAGCTTTATCGGCACAGGAAAATGACATTGCAAAGCCGATAAACAAAGACACAAATGACAAATGACAAGAGTTATTTAAATGCAGCAATAACAATACAATAAAGTATAAGTACTATAAAAAGGTAAAATATAAAGGGCTAAAACAATAGGGCTATAACTACTGTTGTAGTTATAGTGTAATGGTAAATGCACTGATTTTATGTTGTGCTTTTTTGTAACCAGAGGCCACTGCTTTACAATATTGCCTTACATTCACCCATTCATACACACATTCACACACCGACGGCGGCGTCAGCCATGCAAGGTGACAGCCAGCTCGCCGGGAGCAGTTAGGGTGAGGTGCCTTGCTCAGGGACACCTCGACACTGGTGGAGCCGGGGATCAAACTCGTAGCCTTTCGGTTACCAGCCAAAACCTGCTCTACCTCCTGAGCTGCAGCTAGTGTGACCCTCCCTCCCCAGTGCCAGCAGTACCGGGACCGGACCTCGGTGCTGGAGAACCAGCCGGCCGGGTCCTTCGTGCTGCAGGTGCAGGCGGTGGACGCGGACGAGGGCTCCAACGGCCGGGTGTCGTACGGCTTCATGCACAAGGACTCCACCGTGCCCGCCTTCAGCATCCACCCTGAGACAGGTACCACGAGCCCCCACAGATACACTGTTGATGTAGGATATGTTCAAATGGGTGTGCGCACATGCACACGCTCGTGCACTCACGCTCACACACACGCTCACGCACACGCACGCACGCACGCACACACGCACGCACGCACACACACACACACACACACACACACACACACACACACACACACACACACACACACACACACACACACACACACACATACATACACAAACACACATACATACATACATACATACATACATACATACATACATACATACATACATACATACATACATACACAAACACACACACACACACACACTTACTCAAACACTCACTCACTCACTCACCCACAAAAAACATGCACACACTCATGCCCACTCAATGACTCACACACACACACACACACACAATTAAACACACACACACACACACACACACACACACACACACACACACACACACACACACACACACTCACACTCAAGCATGCATTATGTAAATTCAGGTTTTTTGATGTATGGCCAGGGGCTTGATTATGATAGGAAATGTGACAAGGTCCCTAGTCTTGTGTTCAACTTGCCTCTGGTTTCCTGCCTATTAGCTGTGTGTGAATGAGTGTCCCCCTGTGTCCTCTCCTTTAAAGTCACCTGAGCATCCCTTGTAACCTGTCCACTGAACATGGCTGCTCTCTGAGACGCGTCTTTCATTTTTCCCTTTCATTTTTTTTCTTGTCCTCCTCCCTCTTTATATTTTATGTTCCCTTTTTAAATTACTAAATATTCCCTTCTAACGGAAATCAATCATCCTATTCGGAAAAAAAAAAAAAAAAACGCAAAGAGAGGAACTGAAATAAATTGTCGCAGAGGACATGCAGACCGAAACCCTTTCACGTCTGCTCGCCGCACTCTCAACCCCCCCCTCCCCACCCCCCCCCCCGTCCTTCACACCTTCTTGCTAACGCTCACATACATAAACACCCCTGGCACTGCTGCCACACCACTGATTGTGTGATCCAAAGTCAAGTGTGACATGCGAGCGGATCCCCTTGTCGTAGGAACATTCCCATTAGCCACTCATTGTCCTCTTGTGTCAGCCAAGTTGAAAGCCGTCGCGGTCGTGAGTGAGCCGGTGAGTGGCAGCACCATTATCCGTCCCGACTTCAGGGTAGTGCAAATTATGTTGAAAATGGTCATGCACTAAAATAAGAGATAGCCCATTCCAATGCTATTGTTAGCTTTAGAGATGATAATGTTTTGAAGTATCTAATGAGCTATGGCTCAGCGTGGGTTGATTGGGGTCCCGGAAAAGGATCTGGGAAGGATCTGGATGCTTGTTTACAGCACTCGAGGAAGGAGTACTAATACTACTACTACTACTACTACTTTTTATACTTCTCACTCCTACTACTGCTACTACTTCTCACTACTTCTACTACTACTACTACTACTGCTACTCACTACTATTACTACTACTTCTCACTACTCATACTACTACTGCTAGTCACTACTGCTACTACTACTACTACTACTCACTACTACTGCTACTCCCTTCCCTACTACTACTACTACTCACAACTTCTCACTACTACTACTACTACTACTACTACTACTAGTACTACTACTACTCACTTCTACTTAGCAGACCAAAGCTACTTACAGTGGGAATTGACGACCACCATTAAGAAGCAGGTAGGGTTTAGGCATCTTGCTCAAGCATGTGGACACTGGGGTAGGCTGCGGACATTGAGGATCAAGCACTACTTTATCATCCTACTTCCTGGTAATATACATCCATAGATATAGAGAATATAGATTCAGAGGGCCTAACTACATTCCATGGCACATTCCCATACAAAGACAGGGCATCTCCCGAACACACAAACCAGCCGAGTATCATGGTTTACGAGGTCTCTGAAATTCTCTTCTCATTTTCCAACAAACCTGCCTTCAGGAGTCATTGTGACGGCAAGGAAGTTTGACCGGGAGCGCCAGAGGGAGTACGCAGTGACGGTCACCGCCACCGACCAGGCCACTGACCCTCTCATCGGTATCTGCCAGCTCAACATCCTCATCCTGGACCAGAACGACAACAGCCCCAAGTTTGAGAACCTCCGATATGAATGTGAGTCGGTTGTGACTATTCTCTAGCTCCAGCTTTACTCCAGAGACTCAAGGCTGAGTAGTTCAGAGTTCACTTGGACTCTGCATAGCCTCCTCCCTTACACCCCCCGGCGCCCCTTCTCCTCCCTTACTCTCCTGAAAAGACCCCTCTCATGCACTTATTGTATGTTGTACAACCTGGCACTTAAAACTGGTACTTTCCATTGTGTAGTGTCTTATCTGAGCTAGCTTTGTTGTTTACGGCTATCGGGTTAACCTAGCCATCGTAAGTGCTTGGCACTTGTTTCTATGAACACCCTTACTGTACCAACAGCGATATATTGTTTTTATTTCTTTTGACAAGCTTTGGATTAGCCTAAATGTTTATGTAAATGTTTCGGATCCAACTTTATGCATAGCACAGAACTGGCTACAGTCTTAAAGGTATTATGTTAATTATGCGGCGAGGGCTCGCTCAATCAAGACAATAACAAACCTATTGTCTGACAACGTGTGGCGTGGGATCATGGGAGAAATCATTGTCACAGACAAGTTTATTTCACATCATGTCATATCGTTCAAATAAAATTCCCGCAAGTCACACAACGCAAACTTACTAACTTTCCATTGATGAGTCGACTATCACAACAGCTGTTAATTTTATGCGTGGAATTAAGTGGTGGGGTAGCCCATAGCGCTGTTATCCTCAGTCAAAACAATCAAACTAAAAACATAATCACCGGTATGAGTCCTCTGTGTCTTGCAGTGTATTCTTGCCAGGGAGACAATCGAGTAGCAGCACTCCCCTCTATGGATCCATCGTTTGGTCCATATTTCCACACAATAGGTGAATTACAAAGTACTCTTCCCCAAACAATAGCATAACTAAAACACAATTAAACCGGAGATGTCTCTCACATTTAAAAATGTTCACAATGGAGTATAATTGCTGTTTAGAAGTGTATCCCACTGGCTCATCAAAAGTTAAACGCAGGTAAAGAACTAAGTTGTCAATGCAGCCCAGGGTGGGTTTGAAACACATAGACCTTTCATAAAACGGGTTTAAATAACTTAACATAGACTGTTTATAATAATGTGGAAACTATCACTGACTATACAGCCAAAAAAGCGCCTACAATATGAGAACTTCTTGTGGAATTTAGAGACAGTGAATCAATGTGTTGTGTGCAGCTCTACAATGAAAAAAAAAAAAAACTATAATAATGTATGGGAAACATGGATAGTGGATGCGGTCGTTCTGACGGATAAAGAAATACAAACCAACCAAAATATAATCCCATCCAAGTAAAGTTTACACTTTAGCTTGCATTAGCTTGGTGGCTGGCATTAGCCACATGTCAAAGTTGTGCATCGTAGTAAGCTAGATCGCTATTTAAATATTACATCAATAAATGAGGTCTCTTCTGGATTACTCTTTTCGTGTGTTTCCCCAGAGTTAGGAAGTAAAGACGCCATTGGCATGAGACCAAATTAACTGACTGGTACGATGAATATATATATTTTTTTATTTCTCTGGGTTTGAACATTGTTTGCAACAATTTGGACAGCATTCTACCCTACTCCCTTTGTTGCAACTATATAGTATATTAAAAAAAAAAAATATATATATATAGTTTTAATTTACTTTATTTTGTAATAAAGAAGAGTAATGAGGTGGTTACAGTCCTATATTATACATATTACAATTGATACACAAGTGTAGGTCAGTATCAAATAGATTTGAGGTGTGAATTAAGCTAGCATGTCTCTCCTTGTTGAGAATGCAGTCTGTTCCTCGTTCCTTCTAGATTTCCTTCGTGAGGACACCATGATTGGTACCAGCTTCTTAAGGGTGGCGGCTCACGATGACGACTTCGGCTCCAACGCCGCAGTCACCTACTCCATGTCCACTGAGCAACCAGAATACCTCCGAGTCAACCCTCTGACTGGCTGGGTGTTCGTCAACCAGCCCATCTCCCAGGTGAGCTCCTGCACACACGCACGCACGCACGCACGCACACACACACACACACTCGAAGAAACTCATGAATGAAAGTGTAACACGAGTTCACAGAAGCTCCACTGCAGGTGCTCAAAGTGGCACCCCGTTGCAGGAAGTCAAACGCTCTTACTGCTAAGGAAAATGATTGCAGCTGTTCTGTTAGACTGTTCTGATGCATTGGGAGTGAAGAGGTTCACCATGGATGACACAAGGGAAAAATCACTCAATTATTGTCACCTCCCTATATTATATATTTGTTCACAATCATCGTAACCTCATACAATCGTCTGTATGATATCGTACGAAAAGTTATTTTTTGTTGGTTACAAATGGCTAGGAAATATACAAATATTCTAACGTGCCTTTGGAAGGCAAAGCACAGTTAACACTTTTTTTATTAATAAATTACTTTTGTTTTCAACGTGACTCGTTTTTTTCCAAATCACTGTCTGAGGGCTTGTTAAGTCACTCCAAGAGATGTGTTAGCGCAAACAGATTTATTATGGACACAACCAATAACCGTGAAACTAAAACACCAAGCTCATTGATTTAACAGCAGTTTTATTTGACACAATTCATTAATTGATCATGTGTGAGAGGTCATTCCTCATCCTGAGTGTGTATTGACTGTTTCTGTATATATATATATATATATATATATATATATATATATCAAGAAGAGAGCATTGCGCCTCACCCAGCGGCTCGCTTGCAAGATTGCGACATAACCATCCAAAATATATATCTGAGAATCTGACCCATTTCGTAATAAAAAATAGATATGAGCAAAATGCACATGAACTTCTTTTAATCTCATAAGGTGAATGGTGATTTTAAGATTCTTAGTGCTTAGAGAAAAAGGTCTGCCCAAAAGGGCTGGTTTTTGAAGTGTAGCCCGCAAAACCTAGTTGATCAGAATGTGGTGTAAAAGGCAGTTTAGAGATAGTAATGTCCTTCCACCCTGAGATTTGACAACCTTATTCTAGGGTCTGACTGGGACCCAAACACAAACCTTGGCCTTCTCACTAACAGTTTAATGGCAAAACAAGCACACTGATCACTGATTTCCGAACATTCATAGTAATCTTACGAGAAATTGTGCATAACTTTTTCGTAAGTTATCATACGGTGTAGGAGACCAGCCTGTCCCAATCTTGCTCCCGGCCCCATATCAACAGAGGTTTTCTGACGACCACTAAGCAGCTGGTCTCATCCCGTCAACCCCGGGATTGGAGGCGCACACTCACACTCTAACTGCTGACCTTGGAGAACACTTTTCACTCACACATGCAGAGTTGTAACTTTCCGGATTCAGACAGAACATCTGTGTGCGTGAGCCAGCAGGGTTTTGCTAATTTCTTCTTGTTCTTGTTCAAGGCCATCTGGTCTATGTTTTTTTTCTTTTTTTTAATTGGTATAGGCCAAACCAAAAAATTAACAATGGGTACAATGCAGAGCTCTTAACACTAGTGTTGAATTTGCTGTAGGTACGATTTAGGCGCTATCGTTTGAGCGTCATTTGTTAGAAATGCCAAAGCCATCCATCAGGTGCTAGCGAGGGAAATTCCCTCTGAGAATATCTGTTCTGGTTGAATTTCCTCCTGCTTCTATGCCTCTCTAAGACAATGTCAATTTTAGACTGCTCTAGGCTTATTTCTGATCAGGGTCCCTCTTCACTGATTGGTTTGGAGAATCTATCTTGCCTGTCAGTCACATGTGTGAATGCAACACCTCTCATTGGTGGTTGAACGGAGGGGGATAGCAGGGAGTGAGTGGGCATTTTTGGTAGGATTTATTATTCAAATCTTGCTCTCTTCTGCTCTTATCCACTCTCAATCACTCCATACAAAATACTAATAACAGTGCCACAAGTAACAAACAACTATATTTCATCCAAAATAAAATACTTAATACTTAAGAAAATAGATTCACCGGTAGACCACGGCAACTTATCTGTCACTGCCCATATGCTGTCGGTGTGAATGCTAATGCCAGAGAGTGTTTGGCGTGATTATGTGGACTTATCACCTTGAGAACGCCTACTGAAGCTGACTCCATCCTCTCGGGTAGTGGCCCTCGAGACTACTTTGCAAACAGAGCTTTTGTTTTTTTTGGAGGGAAGGAGAAACGAATGTCAGCAAGTATCTTTCCGTCTCTGTCTCTCTGTATCTCTGTCTGTAATTTCTCTCTCTCTCTCTCTCTCTCTCTCTCTCTCTCTCTCTCTCTCTCTCTCTCTCTCTCTCTCTCTCTCTCTCTCTCCATATCTCTCTCTCTCAGGGAGAGTGTTACATAATGCAAACAGCTTGCCAATAACTGATTCACAGGGACTGAATGGTGAAACAATTGGCAGATCCTTAAGAGCCGCAGCATGTCATTTACGTGTATTTTTTATTTCCCGTTTTTTTTTTTATATAACTTTAACTACGGCAAAATACCAGCTGCCTGCAGCTGATTATGATTGCATAATTCTATGTCAACTCTACCCTCCCAAAAATCCCTTCCATCTGTGGCACAAGGCAAGATATAGCAACTTCCACCAAGCATGTCAATTCAACACAATACATAATACATACATACATAATGCACCACCCTATCCACCTACCCACCAAGACCTTGAACTAACTCCGTCAACCTCACACGCATGTGTGGTGTTTGGAACACCTAACCCACCATGAAGAATAGCATGACCGCCGTTTAATTAGGGCAGACTGAACACTACTGTTAAAAATGGAATGTACACCTCTTTGTCACCTAGGTGTGATATTGTTAATTAATAACTCTCCCTGCAAGCTACAGCTCTTCTTCTTCTGTGCCAACATTAAAGTTTGTCCGTATTACTCCTCTCCCCTCTTCTCCTCTCCTCTCCCTGCCTCTCTCATCCTCTCCACTCCTACCCTTTTCATTCATGTATATCCATCTACTCCTCTCCTCTCCTCTCCCTTCCTCTCTTATCCTCTCCCCTCCTCCCCTTTTCATTCATATTCACCGATCTACTCCTCTCTTCTCCTCTCCTCTCTATTCCTCTCATCTCCTCTCCTCCTCTCCTCTTCTCTTCCCTCCCCTCTCCCTTCCCTCTCCTCTGTATTCATCTACATCCCTCTCATCCCTTTCCATTCCCCCTCCTCTCCTCACCCATCTTCTCCTCTCTTCTCCTCTCCACGCCTCCCCTCGACCCTCCTCACACCGTCGGCCCTCCTCCGCAGAGGACCTACATCACCAGGGAGATCGTGGCGACAGATGGGGGCAACAGGAACAGCTCCGTGGAGCTGGCAGTCACCATCACCAACGTGAAGAACCAGCCCCCACAGTGGGAGAGGGAGAGCTACGACGTTGTTATACCCGAGAACACCGTCCGGGACACTCCCATAGTGGTGAGACAAATACTGGGGTAGAACAGTCTGTGTGTGAATATTTACACGGGTGCGTGGTTCAGATTGGTATGCACGCTTTTGAACTCGGACTGGGTATTCAAAACACGAACAATGCATTTGCATTGAATGTTGAAGTATCCTGTATTAGCAAGTGGCAAGTGTGAGCCAGAGTTCTTGGAGTCTGTTGCAGTGGACAGCACCGGTCTCCGACCTAATGCAAATATAATGAACTCAGCCTTTTTGATGTAACTCGGGTTCACTATAAAGAAATCCATTGACTTACGGAAGGTTACAGAGTCCACTCATCTGTAGTCTTTGTCCATATGCACACACACACACACACACACACACACACGCACACATGCACCCATGCCAACACACGCAGGCATACACACACACACACACACACACACAATGTTGTTTAAAGAGCACATAAGCACATAACCAAGCAATTTTATTATAGCTAAATCTAAATGTAAATATTGCTAAATGGTCATTCACCCACCCACACAACAACAGTCTAAATGCATTTATAAACAAGTAGTTTCAAACAAATTGTTAACTATAGTCAGCTATCAAGCCCATTCAAAAACCAGTGCATCATGTGTGTTACTTATATTAGGTTATCTGCATGTGGGATGCAACACATGCAGGACTTCAATTGGGTTGCGCATTGTAAGCCACTCAACGTTATTGTTATTTGATTTAGCGGACATATTTAACTGACATATTTATATTGTGATGCTGGCAGCCCTCTGCAAACGGAACAGAGCCGAAAATGACAGCTATGACAGTGTCTTAGGATTCATCATCCTTGGTGAAATATTTACAGCATCTCACCTCAACACATTTCCCTGCTATATATATGTGTGTGTGTGTGTGTGTGTGTGTGTGTGTGTGTGTGTGTGTGTGTGTGTGTGTGTGGTGCTAGGGTACAAGAAACTTTTAACAGATTCTGGGATAAAAAAAAAACATGGCATTTGTTATTTTTGTTCTCTTTCCTATTTGCCTATTCTTCTGCCTCTGCTACCTACACTCTCAGTATGTATTATAGTCTGGAGGAGGGCTGCTTTGTATCTCTTTTCTATACAACCGACTTGATCCTCCTGGCACCTTTTCTTACCTCTGGCTTTGTCTGCCTTCCCTTTGTTTGGTTTTATTTAATTTCCTTTCCTTTCTTTTCCTTTCCTTTCCTCTGCTTATCCTCATCCCTCCTTGCCCTGCTTCTCCTCTGCTCTTCTCTGCATTTCTCCCCTTCATTTCCATCTTCACTCCTCTCTTCTCATCACCGATCCTCCCTCATGTTTCCCTATCCTATTCTCTCCTCCACCACTATCTCCTCCACCTTTCCTCCTCCCACACTCTCCTCCTACTCCGTCTTTCGGCCCTCCCCACTTGCTCCACACCATCTCCTCCTCACCACCCTCCTCTCCGTCTCCTCTCCTCCCGGCACACCATCCCCCCCCCCCCCCCCCCCCCCACACACACACACCCCTCTCCTCCTCACCTCCCACCTCTCCATCTCCTCCCGGCACACCTTTCCCCACCCCCACACACCCTCTCCTCCTCACCTCCCACCTCTCTGTCTCCTCGGTTCTCCTCCCGGCACACCTCCCCCCCTCCCCCCACACACCCTCTCCTCCTCACCTCCCGCCTCTCCATCTCCTGCCCTCTCCTCTCCCTCTCCGCCGTCTCCCTCTCCCCTTCCCTCATGCAGACCATCAAGGCCACCTCGCCGCTGGGGGACCCCCGTGTGACCTATAACCTGGAGGAAGGGCTGGTGCCGGAGACCAACATGCCCGTGCGCTTCTACCTGACGCCCAACCGGGAGGATGGCTCAGCCTCCATCCTGGTGGCCGAGCCCCTGGACTACGAGACGACCCGGAACTTCATGCTGCGCGTGCGGGCCCAGAATGTGGCGGCGGTGCCCCTGGCCGCGTTCACCATCGTTCACATCAACGTCACAGGTACGCCGGCCCTCCCACACCTAGACCACTCTGACGCTTTGGATTGTTGTTATGAGTGGTCCAACAATGTTCACACTTGATGTATGTTGCACATCCTGGCACTCAAAAGAAAAATAAAGAAAGTACTTTGGAGAATCTTATCGTAGCTAGCTTTGTTGTATACAGGGACTGGGTTAACCTAGCGATTGTAGGTGCTTGGCACTTGGTTCTATCTACATCATTACTGTACTGACTGCGATATATTGTTTCTCCTTCTTCTGACAAATGTACTTACTGTAAGTCGCTTTGGATAAAAGCGTCTGCTTAATGCCCTACATGCAAATGTAAATGGTCCTACGAAATCTGTGGTTTGTCTACATCGATTGTGATTTGACTCTACCACACTTAGCAAGCTCACCATTTCTTCCAAGTATGGAAGGCTCCTCCATGTCAAAATTTAGTGAGTTTGTCAGTTGTTCACCCACATGTGACTCATCGGTTGCTGCAATGCTAAGCAATGCATCGCACAAAGGTCCACGGTTGGATTCCTACCTGTCCAATCCAATTCTGTCTACTGGGATGCTAGTGTTTGCCCATGCTCACCAAGCCCACCATACCACAAAGGACCCCATCATCATTGCATGGAACTGTATTCATTATTGGATCGGCTCAATTGCAAACTTAGTAGTACAGTAGTAGTAGTACAGGTCTCTGTTGGTGCTTTGACCACTTTGTTTGAGGCTATTGTGTATGTAATACACTTTCTTTATTTGAAATACTACAACATGCACGGATGGGAGCGATGGAATGTTGATACACCAACAAGTCGGTTTCTCACGCTCTTCAAATTCCAGCAATCAGTTTGCAGAATAACCAGACAAAGGAAAAGGCACGCATGCACGCACGCACGCACGCAATCACACAAACACACACACACATATACAAACCGTAATTCCTGGTGCTATGAAATCATTTTAACTATAATTGTTTTGTTTGTTTGCTTTCTCATAGCTATACTTCACTAATCGACATAGAAATTGTGAGCTCAATGCGGAGGTCTCTCTAAGACTTAGCGGAGACTTTGTTATTTAGTGGCTCTTGTTTGCTGATGGAGATGTGTGAGAGGCGGTCTGACAATGCTGGAGTATACAGTATTTCCAGGGGGATAAACCACAGGCTCAGCCAGAGACATCCAACTGGCTTGGCCTGTTTGTTTGGACTGAATAATTTGCCTTTCCTCCCTCTTGTCATCCATTACACACACATGTTGTTCTTACTCCCACAGACACCCAATGAAACACATAGACACATACACAGACGTACACACCCGCATGTGCATGCACGCAGACACACATATACATATTCACATACATACACACACCACACAAACGCACACAAACACGCACGCACGCACGCACACACATACGCAATGATCCCTCTCACACTCATACTACTTTATGCATCTCGATCCCTTGGGCCCCTGAATAAGTAAATATTAACCTATATTCACTGACATTCATATTATGTTAATGACCATCAGCAGCGAGAAACAAGCACCCATCAGCATCACCATAACCATAACCACCATCATCATCATCATCATCATCATCATCGTCATCATCGTCACCTCCACCAGCAATGCTTTTGTGCATCCCCTGGCTTGGCTCTGGGAAATAGCTTTGCAGCACTTAGACCCTCCATAAATGTTACACTCCTCTGACAGAAGCACACACACACACACACACACACACACACACACACACTTGCATACATATTGAACCTCCTGCATACAATTTTTCCCCCTCATACCAGTGAGTTGGTCTTAATAATTATTCTTTTTACCATGCTTCTCATCCCTCTCTCGCTCTCTCTCTCTCTCTCTCTCTCTCTCTCTCTCTCTCTCTCTCTCTCTCTCTCTCAGTTATCGGTTTTAATAAGATCACTCTTTGACTCACATGACGGGAGACTGGAGGGGTGGAGTTGTAATGGATTTAGAGCTCCATCTTTAATTTATAGATTAAGGGATTCTCCCTGGAGTGAAAAAAAAGAAACAGGTAGCAGCGTTAACAGTATCGCTATTCCATTTAAATCACATTTGCTGTCTTGAATTCAGAAAAAAAAGAAGATGAGAAGTATTCCTTTTGTTTTGTTTTTCTGTGATAAAATAAAATAATAACAAAAGCAAAAGCAAAAGACGCCGAACAAATAACACACACCAGTAGGTTTGCATTAACTTTAAACCACTCTGTGCTACTCTGTGAGACTCTGAGTCTGGTACAGTCACTCCTGACTGTCTGGAAACAACTGAGCCATCTAACACAAGTCTCCTTTATTTACCCCCCCCCCCCCCCCACACACACACACACACACACCCATGATGAAAGCCTTGAGAAACTACAAACAAATCTGAAACATAGGGGCATCGGATGAGTCAGACGGAGCGGCTAAAGGGTTAGGCTTTTCTGCTATCTCAACAGCAGAGCCTTTGAAACCAATAATAAACACACATCCATTTTTAATGCATTAATTTAAGCGGCACAAGGGTACGGCACGTGCCACGGGCGCATGGCAGTGATGCGGGTCTCACAAGAGGAGAAACATTTCAAAAGATCACTAAATGACGTCTCTCATGTCGACCACCTATTCAAATGTTCCTGTCTGGGGTTGGTTAATAATACATCTTATCTTATCCTATCTTATCTGAAAAAAAAATGTTTAATTCTGTTTGGGAGGCAATAGCCTAGCCTCAAGAGACATCCCTGATCTCGTAAGTCATCTCACTCCAGTCTCTCGTTGGAAGATCAGTCTGGCCTTGAATCCCGTTGAAACCAGCTTTCAAAGCCCAAAAGATAACGGACGGATAATCAGCAATCAGCTCTCTGGGGAGAGAGTTTTAGTTAATTCACTACACTCAGAGCTCGTGCCCCAGTCTGCATAATATCCAAAACAATGGCAGCGCCCGAGGAAATTGTAGGAATTGATTGAGCAATCAAAACCAAAGCTTTCTGCTTTACCTCTGACCACATTTAACAAGAGCCGAGGGAGTGTCACTTAGTTATTTAATATGATTGGCTATGGTTTGAACAACCCCTGCCGATATGTATAAGTCTAATATGGCCAATTACATATGCAAAGACTCTGTCCCCCTCGCTCTGATTGGCTTCGGCCACCTCTTGGGTTTTGAAAAAGGGTTTCAGTGGGAGACCTCCAGAAAGATCTTCAGTACTGTGATGGGGAAATGGTGCTACTAGGGTCTCACAAGGGAAATCTGCAGAGGAAATGACTTGTGGTCGTCAACACGTAACTGCAGCCTTCAGGAGAAACACTGCGGGGCTGTTTAAAAAGCGTGTGTGTCTCTTTGTTTCTTCCCGGCAAGATGTGAATGACAACGTCCCCTTCTTCACCTCATCCATCTACGAGGCCTCGGTCACGGAAGGGGCAGAGTCTGGGACGCTTGTCTTTCAAGTTTCTGCCAACGACCTGGACCTCGGCATGAACGGCAAGGTAGGCACACACCACAGTCCTGCACACACACACACACACATCACACATTCATGCACACACACACACGCACACACACACACACACACACACACACACACACACACCACACAGTCATGCACACGTACACACACACACACACACACACACACACACACATAAACACAATCAGGCATGCTTGCTCTCTCATTCACACACACGCACACACACACACACACACACACAGACACACATGCATGCCACATACATACTAACAAACACACAAATACAATCCTACACAGACCCTCTCTCTTAGACATATACAGGCGCACACACATACACTTACAGTCACACACACACTGGTGCGGGAGAAAATCAGTAGAGGGAGAGAGGAATGTTGCAACTCGTGCAAGCGTGGCTCTTCACCTCTCAGCCCTGGTCATCAATTCAGTCAGACAGAAAATCCATAATCTCCTGAGAAGCCTCTTTACACTTTGAAACTCCCCCCAAACTCCGAGATGAGCCTGCCTTTGGAGTGTAGGAGAGCGTAGGAAATGGGAGGAAGAGGGGGTGCTGAGAGGGAGAGGGAGAAGGGTTGGTTTGAGATATGGAGGGACCTTTTGGCGGGTTAGATGGGAGCATGGGTAGATGCACACACAAACATGCACACAAAAACACACACACTGGCACAGACTGCAGGCAAACAGTGCAGAGACTCACACATAGAAATGTGTCAGTCTGCATTGTGTGATATCGCTGGAGAAGGAGATGAGCTAAATTCAGAGAATCATACACAGGAATAGGTTTTTATTCCACTTGGCTATAATTGGCTTTACACATTTAGGGAGAATATCGACACCCAAATGAAACACCTCCAGATTTGCGATTGCAATTTAATTAAGATTTTGATTAGGATAGGATAGATCATTTTGGCTTGTAATTATATACTTATCCACTGTTTAGACCGGCGAGGATGAATGGTTCCTCCATAGTTCCTATGATTCTTTAAAGGGGATTGAACAATATTATTTAAACTGCTCAAATTAGGTTTCATTTGCAGTGTATTTCAGGAGAGATTGTGGAAATATTGGATTTAGTTTGATAACATGAATAGGAAGCGCTGTATATGCCGGATATACAAAAGGATGATAAAAGACAATAAGCTAACAGTACATGTTGATATACGTTATCTCTGTTTTCCCTGATTTGCTGTTAGTCTGTTAGCAACACTAGCTAATAAACATGTAAACGTGTGTTTGGTTTGGCTCGAGGGAGGGCTTTGCTCTCGCATGGTAGGAAAATTAGAAACTACAATTTTTACTTTGTGTACCTTTTGAACAGCAAAGAGGCACATCACTAGATAATCACACCCACTGTGTTCTTTCACAGTTTATTGGAAACACAGTGGTAGCCAAGCATGTATAGATCCCCCGCTACCATACACACCCCGGTATAGCAAGGGTATCACTCATTCACAGCAGTTACTGGTGGTCTTCAATCGTGGTGTAGACGATCCTAGGTCCTAAATAGATTGTGTCAGAGGGTAAACTGATCAAGGGGGTGCTGATATCCAAGCTCTGCTACGGTATAAATTAAGGATTTATTGAAGAACGAGATGCCAAAATATTGACATGACCAATGAGTGCAGTTTTTTGTCAAGTACTAATTATACAATTCTCTCTCATACATCTCTCTGACTCTTTCGCCATGAGTGGTGTCAACGTTATCAAAAAATACAATTTTGATAAGGGTTATGTAACAAGAATCAAGGGTGCACGCGCAAAACATTGCGTTTGCATTTACAGGAATGTTTCAATGCCATGATTTCAAACATTTCAGAGGACATGGAGGAGCCCTGACTGACAGGGTAGCTGCAGCTAAAAGGCCTGTGAAGTTTAAACCTATCCCTCATGCAGAAAGTTGGCATTGTTCACTCCCCTGTTCTTATGTCGCCATGTTCTTCTGAAAGAACAACTGCAGTCAAACGCTCCACAGAGTATGCATTCATTATGCACAGAGACACTATAGAGTTTCAGTCAGTTTTGACATTTTCACTTCCTATTTCCTTTCTCCGTTTGATCAAATGCATTAGGCAAAGCAATTTGGGAAATGTGCGGAATCAACCATATGTGTCACATAATCATATAGGCCACCTTATACAAGAGCATCTCAGTGTTCCGTTTACCCCACTAGCTTCTGTGGCTGTTGGCTTAATGTTGCCTAGCCCATTTATCGAAATATGAATAACAAGTCTTTTGATGATTAATGGCCAACATGAAATCGATATCTTCCTTCCCTAATGTAGAGCCCATATTTGTCCAGACCTTGAGTATTCATAGAGCAGTATTGTGAGCGGTTTAAAGGCAGCCAATCACAAAAGTTTTGCATATACAAACTTTGAAATGATCTTGTGTATCCTTTAACACCATCAATATATTTCTGTCTTCCAATGCCGCACAGGCACAGTGTTGTTGATGGAACAAGTCTGGACTGAATGAGAAACAAATAACGAATAGCGGGCCCTTAAGCCTTATGATACGAACTTGTGTGATTCAACATCTCCTCGGATGGTGAATTGTCCTGACTTGTTGGCTGATGACTCTCTGGTCCTGCAGGGGTATCTGTGTTTTTGGCTGGTTGAAGGTCAGGAAGGCCATTCTGGAACAGTGCCAATATGTAAATAAATGTATGTATTTGATAATTTTCCGGTTTAATTCACATAATTTTCTTGAGCGGCATCTAGCTGAGTGGCAGTTCCTACAGGCGCCCGGCAGCATATATTTAGCAACAACAATATTTTTGGGTTCTGCGTGACTCAAAAAGAGGGAATGACAGCCAGACAGAAAGATGTTTTATGTGAGGCCAAATATTGTTCTGCTTTCATTATAAAAAAAAAGGTTCATGCACATTCGCCTCACAGATTTATAGTCACCATAGTAACCATCAGAGGGGGCATCGATCTTTGTTCACATTAACGACACACATCCCCGAAGGTTCCAACATGAATGAGGCCCTCGCTAGATTGATCGACACATACCTCACTCAAGCTGCAGCTCTATGCAGAAACAATGCCTCTGTTATTGTGCATCAAGACGATAAATGTATAGGCACTGTACCCTCGTGGGTATACGAAACATGGGGTGAGCATAATCTAGTAGTAAGGGGCTCTGATTCCCAGCCAAAAGGTTCTTGGTTTGAATCCCAAAGTATCCTTGAGCAAGATGTTTAAGCCCCTATATGCTCATTAAATACACGTTTCTACAAAACAGCGAAGAAGCTGTTTAGTTTAAAGTGACTCACAGTCTTAAATAGATATGTACCTTTCAGGCAGAATGAGAGAAAACATGTACAACAAGCTAAACATATCTATTTTCGTCACCAATAATAAATCATCTACTGCTGTGGAGTGTGATCCAGAGTTTTCTTTTCTTCATTGCTACATAAACATATATAAGTATGATTTTCCTGACTGAACCCTTCAACAAATTCACTTATCCTTGAGTTTTGCCCTGGAAGCCACACACATTGAAATGGGAAACTGAATATATTGTTTGATATCCAGGTCGGATCCATCTGGTCTTTCTGACTCACTGACACTGAATCAATATTGTATACACTTGTGTGAAGCAAGAAAGGCTAGGGTCAAGTGTTAAGGCGTTAACATGTTTCTTGGGTTCTGTTAGTTGAGACGTTCTAATAGAAAAAAAACGACAGTAGGGTGAGTCTATTAGAGCGAGCTGGGTAGTGGTCAAGTGTTAAGATGTTAACATGGACAGTAGACAGATTTTATAACAGTGAGCCGGGTGGTCTATTTTGCCATGGGGCAGACTCATAGCTTAATGGGGCTCAATCCTGATCTATGAACTAGTAAGGTGATTATAATTCAACTCTTGAATTATAATGCAGAGTTGAGGACAGTTAAGTGATGCTGATCTGATATAGCATTAGCATGCAAGCTAGAGGCACAGGGTTCCATTAA
>NC_140282.1:11987774-12022774 GCF_964030765.1 Micromesistius poutassou
GAAGATTAAGTTAAGTTGGGGGATGGGGGGGGTAAGGCCCTCTCTGGTGATCCGGCAAAAGTGCTTAGCAGCACCTTTTGAGATCAGATCTGACTGTGCGTTAATCGTTCCTCAGGAATAAATTAATGTGATCCTTATTTACCGTGTAAAGTAGCAAACAGCAGTAGCATCGGAGGGAATTCTGTGGTTTGGAGTCTGTTTTTTTTATCGTACTTCTCAACACTAACTAGCAAAACAAATTACCACGGGGGCCGTTGAAAGGCGATGAACAAAATGTTCCAGCGTTTTTTCCTGTAATTACTTGTAGGGTGATTAAAATGGGGGGCTGTTGAGGATGGTGAATGGGCCCGATGCTTAACCAATTCAGTTTTAAACAGAAGGCCGGATTTCAATTTCTGCCGGGTATTCAAACTATTGTACCGTGTTTAAATACTGCTCAATCCCTCCCAGGCGTGTGATGTACGATGAATAGTTTGTGATCGTCCGGAAAATACTGCAACATAGACATCCACAAAGTTTAAAAATGTTTACACGTCACTCTGTGTACTTACTTATTAGTAGAATTACCACATCCTGGAAATGAAATACATTCCAAGTGCCCCTGGGATGTACCTGAAAATAACAATGTTCCCCCTGTTTAATACCACAAAGTACTGCAAAGTACATCCACAATATTGCTAATAACATTAATGGCATTCCATAATGTATGTATTATCACTGGGATGCTCTTTGCAGTATTTTGTGGTAATTTGTAGATTTAAAAATGAAGGACAATTTGACACTAGACACCATGTACAATTTTGTACAATTTTGCTCCCATTTCCAGCAAGGGAGTCTGGCATGCTTGTGCTCTGTTTTGCTGTGATTAGTAGGACCTTTCTGAACTGGCATGCCCTCCAATGGGAAAAGTTTCAGTTCTGAGTGAACAAATGTGACAAAGAATATATAAATGCAGGTGTTCTTATCCGAGATATTGCACACAGTGTGTAGTTAGTTGAACTCTGCAGGGGTGCAAAATTTTACACATAAAGGGACATTTGAGGCTTTACCAACCAGACCTGTGAAACATTGCTGTTTTGTCTCTGGATTTAGTCTTTCACAAATTGCTGAGCGTTTTCAAGGATAAAACTCCACCACTACATCACAAAGAGGTCAGAACAGTGTGTGACATTTGAGTCACTTAAAAAGCTGTGCATAGTTAAAAATAATAAATGTCATTTTATGATGTATTACATAAAGTGACCTGCTATTTTTTTCTTACCTCAAACTGCTCATGTCGCATTTTGACAGACAAAGCAAATCCATTTGCTCTTCTTTGAGTGCAATAAGGACAATATCATGTGATAATGTGTAAGGTAATTTGTTGATGCACACAGTAAGGTAGAACAACAAAATAAGTGCTGGAACGCATCACACGTCGTGGTGTGATGCACGGTGGAAGGCTTTACACACAGCGTGTATTGATTGCACTTTTCCATTTTGAATTCATTTCTTTCATTTTATTTTGGTTCTTATTTAGTTTGTGTTATTTGGTCACTTGCATTTTCGGTGAAGATACCGAACGCCATTATTCTGTGAAGTATTTTTCGAAATGAGTTTAATAGTTTCATAAAATGGGGATTCTACTTTCCATTTTTCCATCACATATCCGTAAACATTTGTTTACACATTTTTGAATTTATACACCTTATTAAAACAAAAAACGGAGAGACATTCAGCATGCTTGAAGGCACGTCCCTGCACTAAATAAACAGCGACTGGTTAAGGTGCATTTCACACTGGAAATCTCTGCCGCCTCTTTTGACGACGGAACACGTCTGAGTGAGAGCTAATCAATGGTGCAAGTTGGCAGTGTCACCAAAAAAACACTTTGCTTACTTAAAGCTCATTAAAAAGTGGTGGCGTGCAAGTCTTGATGCAAATTGATGAAGTGCTGATTCGGCAGCAGATACAGTACTAATGCCCATATGTCTCCGGTCTGCAGGGGCCAACGCCAAGCTCCGCTACCAGATCACATCGGGGAACACCGGAGGGGTATTCGACGTGGAACCAGAGGTGGGAACCATCTTCATCACCCAGACCCTGGACTACGAGCAGACCAAGAGGTGTGTGTGGGGGGGGATATATATATATATATATATATATATATATATATATATATATATATATGTAATTTAGATCATAGGCCTAAATTGTTAGTCTAAGAGCATAATTGCCAAAGCCATATTATAAGGTTTATCTTGTATTTAGCGTCAAGCATGCCAAGTCAAATAGCTGACTTAGGCAGATAGGGATTATGGAATGTAAAAAGCAATGATTGGCTTATGATGCAGCCAATGAGGCACAACAGATCAGCAGTGTTAGGAAAGTAGACGTGAGATATCACAATTTGGCCAAAAATATGACTGAGGCAAATCTGCTATGAGGCTAACGGAATGATGTCAAAGTCGAAAATGAATACAAACTATATGACTAAAAAACAAACACCTGATCCTCTCATTAAACACCCCCAAACCCCCCTCCCCCCAAAGCTCCTAACTAAATATATATTATATTTATATTTGTATTTATGTTCAACACCACTGCGTGTGAAAAGCTCTAATCGTCCCCCCCCTGGGGCTGCACAGGTACCAGCTGCACGTGGTGGCGTCGGACGGCAAGTGGGAGGACTCCACCACGGTGGAGGTGAGCGTGGTCAACAAGAACGACGAGGCCCCCGTGTTCACCGTCAACGAGTACTACGGCAGCGTCACCGAGGAGCTGGACGGCTCGCCGGTGTTCGTGCTGCAGGTATGTCCCCCCCCCGCTGCTTTGACGGACGTCCTGGTTGTGACGTGTGGCGTAGCAGATCACAAGAGGAATTCGTAACCCATGCATTGCAGGAGGGTTTGAGGGGTCTCTATGCATATTGGATACTGCAAAAAACTACAGCCCACATACAATTCTGTTTTATTACCAAAGTCATAGTTATATACACACAGGACTGAGCACGTTTATATAAGCTCTTGGGTTTTAAACAGCTTGATGATAATCAACCATGCAGTACTGCTGAAACCAGTGGTTCTAAGTAGTCCAATAGAAACCGCCACCCATCAGCAGCCCTGAACCACAAGACGACACATAAGTTGAACCCAGAGATATACTTAAATTTTGCCATCGCAAGCAAGGTTCAGGTGTAGCCTGATGAGATGGATTTTCATCCTGATGAAAAATTGATAGCAGTTCAACCACCCTGATATTACAGTGATGAAGTCCTGTGGAACAGCCTAGTCCTCCATGTCGAGGAGTCCTGGCTACGCTGTGCTTAGCTACGGGGTGCATCTGGTTCTGTTTGGCTCCCACTGATTCATAGTATTGTTACACTTACTATAGCAATTTCCAGTAATCATCTCTTTGAAGAGGCAGAAAAATGTAAAGCTGAGCTGAGCTGATCCGACCAATGGGGATCCTTCTTTTGCTAAGTGCGGTGTGTGCAAGATCGTTTTTTTCCTTTCCCACTTCTCAAAGGAAAAACAAGGATGAATCTATACTTCCAATCTGTTATAGTGTATCTCTTTGGGTTCCTCCCCAACTCGCTGCTACACCCTTCTTGTTAAAAAGTTTGTAGAAGTTTAAGTTTACAACCACCCTTTCCCCATCCGATGAAAAGTGCCGGGGCTGCCAAGATATGCTATCAAATTAGGAGTTATTGCTATTTTTTTCCCCTTTATATCACAGCTTATAGTGTTTTCATTTCAGTTTTATTTTTCCAACATGTGATCCACACACTGGCTTGGTATTATCCCACTTTAATTGACACAGACACATTGCCTCACCTGCTCAGACGAGAAACAATGGGTAATGAGAACTGTTGATGCTGCAGAGGTGTTGAAAGACGCCGTTAACAGTGACAGATATGATTACAGAACCGGTGATATCCATCACACAAAATGAATAAATTGAAACACGCAACTATGTTTTCAATTTAATAATCTGTGTTCACCCTTTTTTTATTTGCCGGCCATGTTTTGCTGTCTCTTTTTGCGCCTATCCCATCTCCATTACCAAAGCTCACATTATGGCCTGTCTCCCTGCTGAGCTGTGACAGTTTAAAAGCAAAAAAAAATAACTTTCAGTTAATTTGTAGCAAATGTACCAATACTGTCAACCTCTTCATCTCCAAACATGAAAATGTGCACAAAAAGGCTCTATTTTGGCACCCATGTTGGCAGCGAAATTAGACTGGTAAAAAGAAACATGTTCCCTGGGTGAGATCAGTGCAGATGTGCTACCGGGTATCAGTGGGAGGCAGGGAGGAAGGGGGGTAAGTGGGATTATCCAGCAGCTTGAACTGCTGGTCGTTTGAAAGAGACAGTTCCCGGTACAGGCGTGACGATCATCAAGTGAAATCACCGTTCCCAAGCAACAGACGAAAACTCAATCAAAATTTCCCCCCTTCTCTGTGTCTGTCTCTGTCTCCCTCCCCGCCCGCCTGCCGCCGCCATGCTTCCAGGTAACGGCGTCCGACCCGGATAAAGACGCCAACCAGGAGGCGCTGCGCTACTCTCTGCACGGCCAGGGCGCCGACAGCGAGTTCATCATCGACAAGGGCACGGGCAAGATCTACGCCCAGCGCACGCTCGACCGCGAGGAGCGCACCGTGTGGCGCTTCGTGGTCATGGCAACGGACGAGGGCGGCGAGGGCCTGACGGGCTTCACCGACGTCATCATCAACGTGTGGGACATCAACGACAACGCGCCCGTCTTCACGTGCACGCCCAGCTGCCACGGCGACGTGGCCGAGAGCTCGCCGGCGGGCACCCTGGTGATGGAGATGACCGCCACGGACCTGGACGACTCGGCCGTGGGCCACAACGCCGTGCTGTCGTACCGCATCGTGGGCTGCGTGGACGCCGCCGCCGCTGCCGACGGCGCGTTCGGCGAGGACACGGGCGGGGGCGGTGGCTCCGCCCACATGGACATTTTCTCCATCAACGGCACCACAGGCACCATCACCGTGGCGATGGCGGGGCTGGACCGGGAGCAGATGGACTCGTACCTGCTGGTGGTGGAGGCCCGGGACGGAGGGGGCATGACGGGCACGGGCACGGCCACCATCCGGGTCAGGGACATCAACGACCACGCGCCCATCTTCACGGAGCACGCCTGTCTGGCCCGGGTCTCGGAGAAGGCGGACATCAACGCAGAGGTTGCTCACCCCCCCCCCGTCGTTGCTAACGTGTGACCGTGGTTACACCCTCATCATGTTGGAAAAGAAGGAAACATACTGATATTATTCAATGAACAAACACAGACTAGGATATTTGATTCATAAATGCTGTGGACATAACATGCTGATACGTCTCCAACAAATACAGTACGATTGTAATACAGTTGTAAGTTGTAAACAGGCAGCATAAAAAAAAAAAAAAAAAACGACTAGAAGAAGAGGAAAGCGTGGTACGAGCGAAGCGAGGAGTTAAGACAGGATGTGTTCTGCGTGTGCCTCTCCAGGTGCTGGACCTCTCGGCGGTGGACCGCGACACCGGGGAGAACGCCCAGCTGACCTTCAGCGTGGTGGCCGGCGACCCCGAGCAGAAGTTCTACATGGTCAGCCATCGGCAGGAGCAGCGAGGGAGCCTGCGTATGAAGAAGCGGCTGGACTACGAGCGGCCCAGCGAGCAGAGATTCAACCTCACCTTGAAGGTGCTCGTCCGCGTGCCGACGCACGGCCCTGAGCGCAGGGAATACAAAAAAAATAAATAAATAAAAAAGAGAAAGACTCAAAGGGAAGAAACACAACCTCCACGCGGAGAGAAGGTTATATCTGCTGAACTATGTTGTTTTATTTGTATTATCAGGAATTTTTAGCTTTGGATGAATCTATTGGTTCTATGGACAAAAAAATCATAATAAATATGTTAATATGCTGCATAGGAGGATCGACAATGAGCCAGAGATGTGGAATATATAATATTCCTTTGACAGATTTAATAATAAAAAAAAAACACACCTAAATTCCCAGTTATCACAAAAAAACTGAAATACACTGCTTAGTCACTGCTTTCAAAATGCTTGGTTAGCGTTTTTCTGAGTGAATTAAATAAATATAAAATAAAGTCTCCATCATGCGAGGGATTAAGACAATTCATGGTTGCAGGTGGAGGACCTGGACTTCTCCAGCCTCCTGCACTGCGTGGTGGAGGTGGAGGACTACAACGACCACGCCCCCGTCTTCATCCCACACTTCATCTCCCTGGGCCCGCTGCCCGAGGATATCGCCATGGGAACCAGCATTGCGCGGCTGGTGGCTAGCGACTCGGACTCGGGCCAGAACAGGGACCTCACCTACAGCCTCTTGGACGACTCCGACCCGGACGGCATGTTCGCCATCGACCAGGCGGGCGTGGTCACCGTGGCCCGGCCGCTGGACCGCGAGGCCTCTTCTCAGCATCACCTGATCGTCATAGCGACGGACCACGGAATCCCTCCTCTGACGGGCAGCGCCACGGTGCAGCTGTCGCTGTTGGACGTGAACGACAACGGGCCAGAGTTTGAGGCCCTATACACTCCTGTCGTTTATGAGAATGTCTTTGGCCCTCAGGTAGGCAGCACTGAGTCATACACAGGAGTCATACATGGATTTAATGGATGGATGGATGGATTATTAGGAAATATGGCAATTTGGATGTTGTCAATGTCATTAAACAAAGGATGAGATACATGCAATTGTCAATATCAGACTTGCTATCTCAGAAACATATTTATTTATGGGATTTGATAATGATATGAAATGTAATTGAATTCCACCTTACAAGACACATCATTGACACAATGCCTCTGATATGTATGGCTCCCCCCCCCCCCCCCCCCCCCCTCTCTCCGTCAGCTGGTGAAGATGAACCAAACCTCCACCCTCATCCACGTGGTGGACCGGGACTCCTCGCAGAACGGGCCGCCGTTCCACTTCTCCGTCCCGCCCGACTATCGCCATAGCAACGACTTCTACCTGCAGGACAACCTCAATGGCACTGCCTCGCTCACGGCCCTGAGGACTTTTGACCGCGAGCGCCAGAAAGAGTTCCTGATCCCCGTCGTCATGAGCGACAGCGGCGTGCCGGCCAAGACGGTCACCAGCGTGCTGACGGTAACCATCGGCGACCAGAACGACCACACCCACCTGCCCGGAGAGAAGAAGATCATGATCAACAGTCACAGAGGTCAGAGTTTGTGTTGGCTGTCGTCAGGGGAGGGCTGTTCAATAGGGTGGTCAGCACACAAATGTACATCCAGTTATCACAAAGTATCATTTGCTTTGTTTTTAAGCGAGTGAACAGTGAGACATGGAATTAAAGCATGATATAGATAGCTAGATACTCACTGCGAGCCAGCAACTCATATTCCACACCACAACACCTTAGAATATCCAGCAGAAACCCTCTTAACCACCTGACACACCTTTACAAATGAATCAATGTTCTTTCATTTCAGCTGTATTGGACAAAAACATTACACATTAACGTGCAATAGCATGAATATGTTCCAATTCTATAGGGAGCAACGGCTTAAGCCTTGTAATGACTGTCAAGAAACCATAATACAGGGAGCAGAGTGACACAGGATCAGGGCACAAGAGAGCAATGAACCCCAAACACGTTTTCTTACTAAAATAATAATAAGTTGTACGTCTTATATGAGCAATTGAACCCAAACACGTTTTTTCTTTCTAAAATAATAATATGTTACTTATGTGACCCTGAATGTAGTAATCCATGCCATGTTGTCCCAATGTGCCCAGAAGAAAAACCCTTTATAAGACGTGAACGTTTTTCAGAATGCAGATAAGTCTTTTCGTGAAGCCTGTTTGTATCTGTGCCTGATGGTATACTCATCGGCGTCACGACCAAGGGACACGGAGGGGTGATGTTTGTGGACGTGTAGGGCTCTGTCTGGGCAGCGGTTGACTGCGGCATCCGAGGGAGAGTTAACCTCTCGGACACTCGTAGTATAATTATGAGGATAACTTCCCTCTGCGACTGGAAAAAAGGGGTCAAATACATCGGATGTTGTTGCAAGCATTTTTATTTTTTTTTTACCTTCAAGCATCAAAGCATCATTCTTTTACCTCAGTTATTTAACATTTGGATTGTCTGTTGTACAAATTATTGATGTGAAAACATGTTGAAAGGGAAATTTTAGTCTCCATTTCAACTCCACCCAACATGAGGGGAATTAAGACATTTAAGTTACCACTATAATATAATGCTGGCAATTTGTGCTGGGCTTAAACAGGGGAGATAGACATATAAACAAATTTGTGTGTGTGTATGACTGAATATTTGTGTGAGTGTGTGAGTGCATGCGTCTGTATATGATTATTTGAGTGAGTGTGTGTGCGTGCGTGCGTGCGTGCGTGCGTGCGTGCGTGCGTGCGTGCGTGCGTGCGTGCGTGCGTGCGTGCGTGCGTGTGTGAATGAGGTGGGGGACACATAAGAAATGTACGGCGCAAAACAATTATAAAATGACATGCTATGCCTCCAGGCTTTCAAGGTTACTCTCTACGCAGGGAGCCGTTTGCCTCGTGGCATTTCAGAAACCATAAACAGGAGCTATGTGTCTCCCGACCCGGGAGAATGAGTCATTGTAATCTCTGCGGTATCCAGCCTTAATCATCGACTATTCAAAAAGAAAAAAAAACATTATTATCCAATACACTCCCAGCAACTCCCTGGACTAAATGTAACTCTCCTTCTTATAATGATTGTCCTTCTTCTTCCCCCTCCTCTTCCTCCTGCTCCTCTGTGACGCATGGCAGTGTCTTAACAAGTGGATGTTTCGACTTTTGATTCACAAGAAACCAAAATGGCTCCATCTAATATGTCGACGATTGTAAAAGCGATGTAATAGCGTTATACAAACGAAAATGGCTCTATCTAATATGTCCACTATTGTATAAACAATATAATAGCGTTATACTGTTTAAAATATATTTGTTAATATATTGGTTTTGCATAAAGTCCACTCAATTGTATATACGTAGTGAATATGACAATATTCCTCTCTTGTGGCTTTGTGTTTGAGGCTGTGTTTTCGGTATAATCACACACATGGTGTCTTGGGAGACATTCTATGAAGATGGAACTACATGATTAACATAGTGATTATCACGCGATTGCACATTGACTGGTAAACATATATGATGGCAGTCTACCTTAAGGGCCGGGAGTCCCTCCAGGACTGAATCAAATGATAGATACTGTCCAATTGAATGACATAATGTAAATATAAATACATATATATATTCTATTATCCAAAGCAATTTGAGTGCATATATTCATAGCATTGGTGGCCGGAGTGGAAACCCGACCTTCTAATCCTGGCAGTATTGATGTCTTGCTCTACCAGTGTATACAGAAAAGTCTACAATAGGATGTCTTTCCCGCAGGAGGAAGAACTGCCTCATTAGCAAAGCTTCTTAACGATGATGGTTCCTAATTGGATAATTAAATACAGTATTAATGACAAATGTAACACAATAACATAATAACATTGATTATAATTTGAATTACTTTAATTGAATATCATATAGCACAATAATTGTAATATAATGTAGTCATTTTGCCTTACCCAAATGGAAACACTCGTACACAGCTGTGTGAGGACTCTCAGACAGCTTCTCTTAGGCTTTCACACACAAATACAAGAGTGTCGGTCACCCTGACGAACTGTGTTTCCCATGCCTGCAGGTCGCCTGCCTACCACAGTGCTGGGGAAGGTCTACTCTCCTGATCCCGACGACTGGGACAACAAGACCTATGTTGTTGAAGGACACATGCCAAGGTAGCCCACCTGTTCTCAGCTGCTCAAACATCCCTCCTCTATGTGGCCGGTCCGATTAGTGATCGTTTCTTCATCGTCCTCACAGATCCTCCTGTTCTAGTTAGATATGTGCTCTTGTCTTTGATACAACACACACAATCGTTTGTACAACAGTTTTGTGTGGGTGCTTTGTGTTTTGTTGATTTGTATTTGTTAATTTCTTAGCGTTGCTTGTCCTAGTGCTAGTCTTTTCTCTGACATTGCTTGTGTTGTTTGCTACATTTTCATTCATACTATATATATATATATATATATATATGTGTATACTTAAAAAAAAAAAATGAAACCCCCTCTTTTATTCATACATTTTTTTACAGCATTCTTTTCCATCCCTTTTGCCATTTTCATGTCTCTGGAAGTTTCTGTCTCTCCTTATTTCTGCTTCTTTTCAAAATGTCCCCCCTTTCCTACGGCTCTTGTTGATTCATCTTTGCTTCCTTCTATTTCTTTCAGAGCTTTCCTCTGTTGCGTCTTTACATGCCCGGCCTCCTCCTCCCTTTCTCCTCCTCTCAGTCTCTGTAACCATGGTGTTAGTTATCCTCATTTTTTGTCTCCTGCTGTTTCTTCACTTGTTTTCATTCTCCATGCTCCCTCTGAGGCAGACACATCTGTGTGTGTGTGTGTGTGTGTGTGTGTGTGTGTGTGTGTGTGTGTGTGTGTGTGTGTGAGCGTGCGCGCATGCGTGCGTGCGCGTGTGCGTGCGTGTCCTTGATGTATCACACCTGAGGCCTCAGGTCTTAGGCTGAAACTGAGAGTAGATTCCTGACAAGCTGTGTCTCTTATCTTCTTGCGATCGCTTTCCGGATGCAGAAGCATCAAACCTTGTACGCTCGCCAACGATCCTTTCTGAATCTCTGTGTGTATGTGTGCACGTGCCTGGGCCACACACACACACACACACACACACACACACACACACACACACACCCCCCCCCCCCCATACATTCTCAGATGTCCCGGAAAAAACCTGATTATTCTGAATCACATGTCAGGTTGGGTGACATTCTACTGCTGCGATATAAGAATGACGGGAACATCAATACAAACTAAAGTGAACTTATTAAATAACAAACTTTCCCGGCCTTGCACTTACTCTCCTTTTTCATCTCTTCTTAAAGTTCAGCATGGGAGGAAGATTGGTGCTAGGGAGTCTCATTAAGGGCAGCTTGTCAGTCTTTACAGTACTGCACCATACATGCACTAACGATGTCTCCATTGACATTCACTCATTTGTATCAAAGGTTTGGTGGAGGAAGTGGCCCACAAAAATATTTCATAACACAGGGTAGGTTTTATTTCCATTGGGGCCTTACCTTCTTCAGGGCATGTGTGTCCCTTTGCTTGTTCTCTATACCCTTGTGGAGACGAGCAGTATCAGTTAGTGTTTAAACAGAAGACAAGGCACAGTGTGGACATGGGATAGCTGAGCTGCTCTTGTGTAATTTAAGGTGACGTTCAACATCGATGATCCGGCCAAATCACAAACTTCAGACGTGCATGATGGCTGGATTCCTAATGAAGTTGTGAAACATTTCTTTCTTCAAAGCGCTTCCTATGTAGGATACACTGATGTAACCTTGGTCCCGTACCATTTTAGCAGTCCACTTCTCTCGCTTAGTACTGAGATCAAGAGACATCTGGAGAGTGTGTAAGCAAGGGCAAGTCAAATCGTTACAGAGCCCCTATTGGAACGTATCCTCTTGTGTTTCCAGTTCAGGTTGCTGTCCTTGCACTGTTCGCATCAAATACATATTTTCATATAGCTTCATCTGGCACTGTGCCTAGCAGTAAGCGTAGCATCTTGAATTTGCATTGGAAAAACAGTGACGTGTTTGCTCAGCCACACTGTAGCCTGCTTTTATAAATTTGTGCAACGTGTGCTTCATTGAAGTGGCACAGCTAACTGGAATTAAAATGACTAAATTATGGAGATTCCGGCCAAAAAGAGGCTGCTGGGAAAAAAGGACTTCAGCATCTTTGGGTGAACCATTGGAGAAAAGATGAGAAGTTAAGTAAACTCAGCAAAAGATTAAAATTGCCTTTTGCTGTATAAATATCAGATGTGTCCCACACTTTATATTTCTGAATTATTCATTGCGCCAAGCTTATTGTTTCCTTTTTATAGTGAATACTAAGGTGTCAGCATCCAACCTGCAGGTGTACATCCAAACATACATGTTTTCTTGTCCAATATGTATATCACACTTATTTGCGCATTTATTCTTCTTTAATGGTCTCAGGCTACTATCAAAAGCAAGATGAAAGGCTGCAGTTACAATGAGGACATGGGGGATCCAACCCACAACCTTTCGCGTCAAACGTCCCAGCCCCCACACGACACTGTACTACCATGTCTTGTTTCATACTGAAGAAAAAAAGAAGAAAACTATCATTAGTCATTACCGTCCAAACATACAGTTCTAACTGAGCGTTGTTTGTGTGTGCGTGCGTGTGTTCCATCGCCTCCCAGCTACTTCATGCTGAACAAGCGCACAGGCTTCCTGATCATCAAGGACAACGCCCCGCCGGGCAGCTACGAGTTTGAGGTCCGCGTCACCGACGGCATCTGGCCCGACGCCGTCTCCAAGGTTACTGTCCACGTGAGGGAGCTCCGGGACGAGGCCATCCACAACTCAGGGTCCCTGCGCCTCACAGGTACGGAGCCTAGCGGATTATTATGTTATTTTATTACGATTTTTTTTTTATTATCCTTCAGGATAATAAAATAATATCAGGCTGCGGGGTGTGACAATAACAATCATAAATGAGTGAATGGATGTTAGTTATAATCATAAATTAAACATACAAACAAAGACGTTTTTGCAGAGATAAGTTCAAAGGAAGCCTGTTAATATCTTGGCAATTGAAAGTGAATTATGTATGTACACATCCTACATGAAGTCAGTTTAAAATAATACATTGTACTTTCTTCCGCTAGATTTCTCTCTATCAAAACAATAACAATAGATGCCGTTTGATGATGTTGTGAAGTAGTGTGGATTCATGGGAGTTGTCTTCACCACCATTGCCGGTGAAAAGCCTAATGAGGTGACTCAGGCATTAATCACACTCACGGACGAGTTTATGTATTTATGTTTTATTGTCATTATGTTTAGTCACATTTACTCACGTTGTGTCATTTAATTCCAATTGAATAGTGTGGCAACCCGGTCCACAAGAGTCGAAAGGTCTCACGGCAAGTACCACGCAGAGGTTTCAAATAAAGCCGTATTCGGCGTTTATTCACAGGTATGGTAGATAACAGGTAAAACATCAACTATACTATGGCCTCCGAGAGACTCGAGTGGTAGGATGTATCGTCGGCCTTCTGCTGGGTTGTCGTGCCTGCTTCTCCCTGGGTTGAGTTCCCGGTCTGCTTTTAAGATGTCCGCCCGGTCGTTTCCACCCTCCGGCCAGGTGTTCTCCATCGGGCTGATTGCGTTGAGTGAAGATGTGCTCACTGCCACCGGCTAGTGGATGGCGGTAGTATACACCGTCCACCACTAGCCCACGGTTCCCCCTGGTGGGGAGCGGGTTGCCACAATAGCCGCAAGAAACATAATGTTATGTTGCTAACCTACCATCAGATGAGCTGACTGCTCAAACAGCTGTAAATAATGTTATTTGTGGTTGCCAAACACTGTTTTCCATGCTCAAAACAATCAAGGGAGGTGGGGGGGGGGGGTCCAAAGTGTTTTTCATAGATATTCACACTCTGAATTACAGCGATGGGACTGTGGATAGTAAAGATGCAATCACCGGTATGACTCCCATTGTGTATTGTTGTGTATTGTTGTGTATTGTTGTGTATTGTGTATAGCTGTCAAGGAGCCGGTTGGGCAGCAGCACTCCTCTATATAGAGCTATTGTTTAGTCAATATTTCCTCACAATAGGCAAGGGTTTGAAACTTTCCCGAATCTTTGCAGCCATGACAGCAATGCAAACCTCGTGTGTGTGATAAGTCTGAAAAAAACAATGGCGGGCGTGATTTAATTAGAATTGTATTCCCGTCTCCACGGAGACCCCATGAGTCTTAACTAATGAAACATTCAGTGACCAAACCGATACCGCACGGATTATAAAACAAGTTGGTCTGCAAATACCTACTTCGGTCTCAGGCATTCCAGAATCAAATCAATATACGCTGCCCCCTTTATTAAGAGCCGTTGTTGTCACAAAAGTATTATTCATTTCACAAAGGATACGCCATTTGGTGAGTGCTTTTATCCCAAGTGCCTTAACTGCGATTGCACACTTCCATATGTGTAAACTGATCTGTAAATGAATCTCTCTTAGGCTGATGTCAGTTCCAATTTCGCCTAGAGCTAAAAGCCGTGGTTTTGTGTCTCTTAGAGCCAGTTAATCAGTCTACAACCCTACAGGCACTCTGCTAGAACGCTACACACATTGCATCACGCTGATGATGACATCAGGGCCTCCAGCGGAACGTGAACCTGCCTAGCGATGGACAACCAGGGTAATTGTAATGCAGTTCTGGTTAATGTCGCTCCCGCCAATGGTCAGTGGTGTAGGGTCCGTCACTTTCACAGTCAATGGAGGGGTTGACTTAACGCTTTCATAACTCCCTCTTAATGACCCGTTGGAAATAGAGCTGTGACGTCCGTGCGGTTGTTTTGGACGTATGTAGGCGGGCCGGATAGTGCAGTGGTTAACGTGTTTGACTCCTAGCAGAAAGAAGCCTGGGTTTAATCGCCAATCTCCTCCGTATATGTGCAGAAATCCTTGAGCGAGGAAGCTTATCTCCTGCCTCTTGTCTATAATGACGTTTTTATTTTAAATCCTCTGTTTGTTCCTAAGGATAAAACAGGGGGGAATTGGCGAGAGGATCGTGTCAGGTTTTGTTCTCAGTGTTTATTTATTTAATTTTATTCTATTTTAATGCATAGCCAGCACAAACATGGTGTTGTATCCTAACACAAGTCCAGCCACATCCATCATCACCTGCCTTTAGAGAGGAGATAGGACATGGCTGAAGGATTTTTATGATTTCAGGATATTGAAATGGAACCAAAGGGGTTTGTGAGAGGTGGTGGTGTGTGTGTGTGTGTGTGTGTGTGTGTGTGTGTGTGTGTGTGTGTGTGTGTGTGTGTGTGTGTGTGAGTGAGTGAGTGAGTGAGTGAGTGAGTGAGTGAGTGAGTGAGTGAGTGAGTGAGTGAGTGAGTGAGTGAGTGAGTGAGTGAGTTGAGATGAGAGGTTTGTCTGGAGGAAAAAAATAGACCACTAGTTTGTGGTGGCAGTGTGAGAGCGAGAGAGAGACAGAGGCAGCCGACAGCATTGTCATATGCATGTGGATAAAAGGTTTTGCTTCTCATTCAGTGGAGGTAAATTAATTCAAAGCCAGATGAGACAGCGATATCGAGAACAGCTGGAGTTTACCGGTCCAATATTTGTTTCACCAAAATGAGTGTTGGATCGAATAAAATAAAAATAAAAAATTGGGAAATGGCTAAATGAAGCTGCTCTTTTTTGTGTTCTGTAGAGGTCGGAGGGGTTGGTTTGTTTTCCATCACGACCGTTTGCATTTATTATTTTTAATATTATTATTACTCTTTTGAATGGATGAGGGAGCCATTTAATCCAAATCCCAACAATGACTTTTCCATTTCCATTGAGCAAATCCTTGCAAACCTTGCAATAATTCATACATTCATATAATTGCATGCTTTTATTACAATTATTGGTCTGTTTGCTGCAGGCCCTAATACCTTATCCACAGTTGAGGAAGAGGTTAACCAACCAACGCATAGAGATAAGAAACAGGTGCAGTCGGTAACTGCTATTGTTAAAGCGTCTTAGTGGTGTTTGAGTTTCATTCATGAACAAGGTGAAACAAAACATAAATAAGTAAACAGGTTAGCAAATATGATCCGACACGAAGCAAGTGGGATCAACGACAAAGACACCATGTGTCAACAAGCGGTGACTTTGCGATCATTGTGTGGTTTAGGCTGCTCTAGCCTAATTGCATATTTTCTGTTTGGGTGCAACATTACCGAGAGCCAATATCAGGCAGGTGGCTTCGGCATAAACAGCCTCATTGATTCCTAAATCTGTGGGATTATGAAAATATTCCACTTATAGCATTACTTACACCCTCCTTGACATCCTAAATCCCATTTCGAGAACAAATGCCTGATGCTATAAGAGGACATGCGAGGAAAGCTAGTTAAATGGGCCTGGTGGAGATTAAGTCTCCAGCACTTTGCTCCAGCCCTCTCCACTCTGCAGCGCTAACCCCTCCTTTGTCTCGCTCCCACACAAGCATCCGTTGTCGTTTACATGCTGTTGATATAAAAGTGAAATAGGTGATAACACAAAGTCTGTATAACAGTCACAGATCAAAACGAGTGTAATTATAGCAGCATAGCACACAGACACAGACACACAGACACAGACACACACACACACACACACACACACACACACACACACACACACACACACACACACACAGCAATGAATTCCCCCATTCATCCAAAAGCTATTGATTTACCAAACACATTGAGGGGTGGAGGGCACACATTAACACACACCCACAAACACTAAGACACGCACACACACACACACACACAGCCAAAAAGACAGACACACACTATCCCGGGCGAGGTTGGTGGCTCATCTAGCTGCACCAGGAATGTAAGCAGCGATAACCTTTAGGAGATACAACAAAAGTACAGTCCATTAAAAATGGGCAGTTGCACCTGGATGGAACCAAGCTGCTGGCAATCTCTGTCCCCTTCTCCACTTCTATCTCATCGGCCCCTCTGTGTCTATCCCCAGAGACCGGCCTCCAAAGATCGATAAGAGGCAGTGGAATTGGGTACGTAGCGCAGTAGCCACCACAAGGATTAGCTGCTCGATGTTGCTTCACACTCAGAACCTTTTCTCTTTTTTCTTCCCCGGCCCAAGGCTGTCCCCTTTTATCTCTCGTCTCTTAATGTTGTCATAGTTTCACCGTCTATCTGCCGTTTCTGCTCTTAAGTGACGCGACGAGCGTTCCTCCTTGTGTCTTGTATTACCCTGTTGCTGGGACTTCCTGTTCGGCCTCACTCTGTCATTCTCCCACACTAATGGCCCGCGCTGCAAGGCTGTGCCGCTATTAGGGCTGACACGTCTGTCCTAGCGCCTCTGTTGCCATATTCAGGTGTGACAGGTTTGCCGCTCTGTGTTATTTTTCTTCTGTTTACTATTGGGATAGTCTAGACTACAAAGTGGGATACCATCTAGTTGTTGACGGCCATTCTTTACTGGGTCCCTGAGACATTGTAGTTATTGGATTTTTACTTTTGGCTGGTCACCGTTACCGGCTTAATCAAAGCCTTGAGCGGTGGCGCAGCTCCCTCATTGGTTAAGAATGCATGAGCAGCGCTCCAGTATGCACTGTGCAACACTTACTGCGCCGACTCCTGCCTGATGGCTGCTGACTGACCCTGCGGTGGCAAGGAGGGAGAGAGACATATATATCCAGAGAGAGAGAGAGAGAGAGATAGTTCCACATGCATCTGGATCAAAGCAGCCCGTGTCCCCATCCTCCTGTGTGTGTGTGTGTGTGTGTGTGTGTGTGTGTGTGTGTGTGTGTGTGTGTGTGTGTGTGTGTGTGTGTGTGTGTGTGTGTGTGTGTGTGTGTGTGTGTGCGTGCGTGCGTGCGTGCGTGCGTGCGTGCGTGCGTGCGTGCGTGCGTGCGTGCGTGCGTGCGTGCGTGCGTGCGTGCGTGCGTGCGTGCGTGCGTGCGTGCGTGCGTGCGCGTGTGTGCCTGTCCTCCCTGCCACAGCCCGGGGCGAGAGGGCAAAGGACTGATGGGAACTGATGTTCCCCGTGTCTCTCCTGGGCCCCATCCATCGGTGCACTCTGCACTTTGATGTTGAACACCTGCTTAAGCCCTAATGATCCACCTTCCCAGGTGTGTGTGTCTGTGTGTGCAGAGTACACGGTTGCTGTTTTGAATTGTTGAAGACCTTTTGGCCTGTAATGAGGCATGATTGGCAGGTTAGGTCTGAGGCGGAACCGGCGAGGAGTTAAGCCAGCTACTGCTTTACGGATTAGTAAGGGTAGACACACACACACACACACACACGCACGCACGCACGCACGCACGCACGCACGCACGCACACACGCACGCATGCACGCACGCACGCACACATACACACACACACACACACACACACACACACAAGCACACGTGCACACGCATTCCCGTGCACGCAAGCTTGCGCATGCTCAGATGCACACACACACACACACACACACACACACACACACACACACACACACACAAAGAATAAAGTCAAACACTGACTCCAACACCTGCAGACACATAATGCAGAACAAACACAGCTGCAACATAATAGCCAGTTCACACACACGCACACACACCCACGCACACACGCATAACGCACCAACACGTGCACACATATGCCTGCAAAGTTATACTTTCACACTAAAGGGAAAACACTCCCCAGCTGCAGTGTCTGTCTGGCCCCATAATCTCACTCAGGGGAATGTGTTACAGCAGGCTACACTGGTTTAATATCCACGCTGCTTACACACACGTTCACACTAGCTACCCAATGGGCTTCAACACTTAAATACACAGCCAGGACTACCGAAGCAGCCGCTACCAATAGTGAGAGTTTGTTTCTGATCTTTGTTTTGTAGCACGCCAGCATCCCTCCACTCTCTAGGCTTCTCTCCTCGGGTTCTTTGTTCAGGTCGTCTGCTGGAGACAGTTTCACTGGAGAGGCAGATTCATAGGAGAAACTACTGGTCTGTGAGAGTTAGTCTGCTGACGTTTCCTTACCTGTGATGCTATTCAGCCAATTACAGGTGTCTTCTTCTCTGTCTCTTTTTCCCTGTCTGTTCTCTGCCAAAGTCGATGAGAACCACATCCAAAATCTCTTTATGTCTGCATCTGAATGTTGTTCAAATGCAGACAGACATACCAACGCGTAGGAGGCAAATGAGGATGACAGGGGAAGGGGTGAAGGGAGTTTAATTGTGTCTTTAGTTGTGATAAAAACGAGGATGCAATTAAAGACATGGAAGATTAAAAGGCATCCGTCTAACAATTGCGTTCTTGTGAACTGTTATTTGACGAGTGTGAGCCAAATGTCAGAAAGAAGAAGCCAGCGTGTCATCAGTCCTTGTCAAGATTACAGGCGGATGGATGTGTTTCATTTTAACATTGTCATAAACAGAAAGATGATGGATAATTTAGAAGGGGAGATCAATGTTCCATCCTCTTTAAAGATAGTGTGTGTGTGTGTGTGTGTTTGCGTGTGCACTCGTGCGTGCGTGCATGCATGTGTTTGTGTGTGTGTATGCGTGTGTGTGTGTGTGTGCGTGCATGCGTGCATGCCTGCGTGTGTGTGTGTGTGTGTGTGTGTGTGTGCGTGCGCTCAACCCCATGCATGTGGCTTTGTAGCCATGTTTTTCTTCCAGTGTTCATCAAATGAATAGTGAGAGAGCTGGCTGGGGAGTATGAGTCACAAAAAAAAGCCCTAGTGTTAACATTAGGAGGCCCTTGGATCACAGCACAGCACGCGTCCCACTGTTGCTCATAAAGACATTTGACCAAAACAAACACACAAACGCATGTTCTGTGGATTCCTCACTGGCCCTTGGAAGCTAATCTCTGACTCAGCCTTGGAACTGAATCCTCATGTTTTTCGTCTATCTTTTTTCTCGTAGGCAGCCAACAATCTAATAATGTGTGCTTCTTATAATATTATATGTGTGCTTGTGTGTGTGTGCATGTGTGTGTGTGTGTGTGTGTGTGTGTGTTTGTATGTATGTGCACGTGTTTGTGTGTGTATTCCAGACATCACAGCGAGGGAGTTCCTGGAGCCCCGGGAAAGACTGCGAAGCCGCTACGATCTGCTGGTAGACTTCCTGTCTGAGATGCTGTCCGTCACCCCGGATGACGTCAACGTCTTCAGCCTCATGGACGTCCGGGAGAAGACGCTGGACGTGCGCTTCGCCGTGCACGCCGCCCAGTCCTACCTACAGCCGGAGAAGCTGCATGGCTACCTGGTCGCCCACAAACAGAAGGTAGGTAGTGGGTTTCAGAAGGTGGCTGGTGGGTTGCAGAAGCAAGCTATCAGGTTGCAAAAGGTAGTGGATTGCAGAGGCCTCCCGGACATTGCAGAGGGTAGCTTGGGGGTTTCAAAAATGTAGCTTGTGTAGTGCAAAAGGTAGCTTGCGTGGTGCAAAAGGTAGCTTGCGTGGTGCAAAAGGTAGCTTGCGTAGTGCAAAAGGGTAGCTTGCTGCTTGCAGAATGTGTCGATCCGGTCGTAGAATATGGCAGGTCGGTTGCATAATGTGGCTAGCCGGTTACAGGATTATGTTGTGGTGTCTATGGGGGATTGACACCCTGGCAAGATTTACTGGGTTCAGGCCCCAATGTCCATAGCCTACCTGTAGGGCATCCTTGAGCAATTGCTTATCAATTATGTAAATCATATCAATGCTTGGGCCAACTATGGAAACGATAATGATAACGATAAACGATTTGGAGTGTGTAAATAGTAAAAAAGTTTGAATGATTATTGATGATTATTATCGACTAGTGATCAGGCCAATCAGGTGTCACTTGCAAAATAAATAATTATCCATATTACCATATTATCTTTAAATTACTCCTCAATTCAGTGTACATAGCTTTGGTTGGAAGAGTCAGCCAAATGATGGTCAATCGTAAGAATCAGGGATCCCTACTCAATGCAAATCACTGCTCATGGCTTTCTTTAGGCGGTTTCAATCACATGCCCTCCATATTTCATTCAGAAGCAAGTCACAGAACCATGCAGTTTCTTTGGTCTGAATCCATCCAATGCAATCACAGCCCTGCTCTGGGACTGTCTGCCATTCACTTGACTTAATAAACACAGGAAAACCTTTGTCGCTCTCTTGGTCATTGTGTTGAGGATTTTTGCAAGAGGAAAACATTTTATTAAGTTGGCAATGTTGTTTTCCCACTATTTCTTCTATTTTCCTTTCTATATTTTATAAAAAAAAAATCAAGCCCCAAATGTTGTCAGAATCATTCTTTCAGTGGTAATCAATCATGGTAACTCAAAATGAAAACCAGACTGTGGCTCCTTAAAATATAAATGAAAACCCCTCAAACCAATCTGTTCTATGAAAGTTAGCTCAGGAAAACAAACTTATTTTGGGGGGAGTCAAATATGTTCCTCTCGGACCTCTTGGACAAGGGTTAAACACCAATTCTTTCTGTATTAAAATTGTGGATCTTTTTTGGCGTTTAACAAACAATCAATTATGTGATTTATTTTTATTCAAAAGTTCAAGCCATACCAGTTTTTTTTTCAACCAGAACCTAGTATAATGATACTTACAATATGCAGTATATTTTGGCCAGTTCAGTCACAAAATAACAGCTTCTTAAAACTTGTTCATGCAGTCTGCGTTCTAGCTGATTATTTTCAAATACATTAAAACGACTCCAACACTCCAACGCGGAGGTTTACTCTGTAGTGTTGATGGCAAGTGTGTTGATGACAAGCCGGATGGCCGCTCGTAATAGAGGCTCTCTGTATCACATGTCTGCCAAACGATTAGTTGTTAACCAGCAATTAGGCTCTTCCACCTCCCATCTGTCCATGCCCTGCGAAACAGTTGTTTTATGTGTTACAAGTGGCGGCTGATTGACTCATAGACAATCGGTAATCATTCAAAGTTGTTTACCTGTCAAACTTTTTGTGTCTCCACTTGTTCATGATTTCAAAATTGATCCAAATCTTGTATATCGTCTTTTATGTTTCTTGCATAAACAAATCCTGGATCCTTTGATGCCGGATTCATTATTCCTCACTTGCTCATTTCCGACCATTAATAATAAACTTAACGTGGGGGTCAGTTTAGGTGCATGCTAAGTAAAGAATCATGGGGTTGGATTGATAATAGAAAGCAGATGAGACCATAAGACCATCTATGCCATCCATTCTGACTGTGTAATGAGAAGCTGTCAGTAAACAACAACTCTGGAAACAATAACATATTCAAGCCTGTGATTTGGTTTAATTTACGCTTTTTCCCCAATTGTTACAGTACAGTCAGTGTGTACATTCTGAGCATGTGTGGCCGCTTTTGGGAATCCAACCCATAACAGTAGCAGTGTTAATAACCTCATCACCATTAGTCAGGCTTATTTTGTGGATGGGGTGCAGGCACGGCGCCAGGATTCTAGTTGTGGATGGGCCAGACCAATTATGGGTGGGCCTTAAATAAAAAAAAAAAATCATCAAATCCCTGTTTAACCTAATAAAAATGACCGACTATACTGTTATATTATCTGTGCATGATAGAGATTTTAATAGCTTGATGCTCATTTAAATATTTTGTTGCATTGTAAAAAAAAATTGTTGCATAGAAGAACGGACCTATTCGCGATCGCTCTCCTTATAAGAGCGCTTTGGAATCTCCATTATGCATGTGTGTGTCAAAGAGCCGGCTCTTTGAACCGGCTCATTCGCGACCGACCCATCACTCCAATCTCTCCCAAAATCCCCACTGACCCAATTCACACTTGGACTTTTCGATTCTGTTTCTAAATGTTGGAACTGATGGAAATGGTCCTACTGTAAAAGGAGCGTCAGAAACCCTGCCTGTCTTTGCGCACCAAGGCCATTAATCAAGGGAATGCTGAGAGAGTGCTGGAGAGTCGAGAAAAAGAAGACTTAATATGCAAACATGTTATGTGCAATCTAACAACTGCACACAGGCCTATGGCATGTAGGCCTACAAATAAGACTTATTCTGTGGCTCAATCAATTTCACCTTACCGGCTGTTCTGATCATCTCCGAGGTTGGGGATATCGTTTAACAGTCTATGTTTAACAGATTTGCCTTCTATGGGCAAAAACTGTTGGTTTATTTTTATTGATCCCCTTCAAGAATTTGTGTGTAAAGGGGTGGGTCTAGGCTATATTCTCGCCTTTCTCCTTTGTAAAGCGCATTGTATTGCCTTTGGGCCGATACAAGTCAGAGGCAGAGGCACTAGCATCGGCGCTGGTCGCGCTAGCCGCGCTAGCATCCTGGGGTGGCAGAGAGGAAGATGTGCTAGGTCTCAGCTCTCCAGCAGCCTCTCCTTCATCTCTTGGTTGCGGCGATGACTCCAACACCGTACATGTACGTTTAAGGTACCTAAACAAGGACGGCTGGAACATTGTTTGTCCTTTACTGGAAATGATTTTCACTACAGATCATTTGGAGCTAGCCTAGCATACCAACAACAAGCTATGTATACATCCGTCTGGCACTGACTGTCTGCTGAACTTGCGCAGAAACGTACATAACCACCTTTTTTCTTTTAAAAAAATAACTACATATTTTGACTAAATTGTGTGATTATTTTCCAATTATTATTCTTGACGAAATTTAAATATATTATTAAACTTTTTTTTTTTAAGAAAAGTTTTGGGTGAGCCTGTTGAGCTGTGGGTGGGCCTAGGCCCGTCAGGCCCACCCATAATGCCGTGCCTGATGGGGTGTATCTTCTTTCCGTGTTGTTATTCATCAAAATACCTCCTTTTCATTCCTTGTGTTTAATCCCAGACCAGAGGGACTTGGCATTTTGTTTGTCGCCGGACCTTCGCCGGGAAGATGAGATAGCTCTTATTATTAAATACTTATTCTTTAATTAATTCTCTGGAAATGCCTCAGATATATAGATGATTCTTTCTCTCTCTCTCTCTCTCTCTCTCTCTCTCTCTCTCTCTCTCTTTCTCTCTCTCTTCCGGAACCATCTCTACTTCTTAAGGATTATGGACATAGAGCAAAGCTTCTAGTTCCATCTTCATTATGTCTGTTCCCCAGTAGCGGAGCACGAGAGCAGACAATATAGTGGACTTCCTGCAGAGCTAAGCAGCTTTTTTCCCATTGCATTTGCTGACCCCTGCTTTAAAAACCATAGAGTGTACCCTGTGTGCCCAGGTGGTCCAGTAATGACTGTTGAGTAGAAAAAGTGGATGTTTCACAGAATTTTGTAAAGTCCAGGTCAGGTCAACTATGAGGCAAGAACAATATTTATTTATATATATTTTTTGAAAATCAATGAATAGTGTATTTCCCCTTGAGGATGGGTTATTTAAAGTTTAGCCGAGATGCCGCATGGATTTCATAATAATCGTACATAAATTCACAAATAAACCGGAACATATCATCAAGGAATTCATGAATGGATGGATGGATCATGGTGAGCATTATGAAACATTGAGAAGTGTCTTCATTGAGGATATCCAAGGTTATTCTCCAATGCTCTGAATTTTACCCCGAAAATAAGTTCAGCTACATTGCACACTCGAAATCTGCTTTCCTCACCGGTCAGGAAGAGGAAGAAAACATCCCAGCTTGCAATTATTTCCAGGTCGGTCCACCTTCCCAAAAGCCGACTATGAGCTCATGCTACTCATGGAGACAAACGATGGTCAGTGATTTGGACCACTGGAGCATGAGAAACATGACAACAAGCCCCAGATTCTTCCCAATTTACAGCATGACACCAGCCTCCCTCCACCTTCGCCTCCACCTCCGTCCCATAGCCTCACATCATCCTTGGCACTTGGTCAAAGCATTCCGAGGGGGACTGTCACAATGGCTTTGTCCATGCTAAAACGCTTGATCCCTGAGTACGGATGCACTGCACATGCCGGCAGATGCACTGAAACCACAGAGCTCTGCATAAACACACACACACACACGCACACGCATGTGCACGCGCGCACACACACAAGCAGAGCTCATACACTCTCAGCAACACTTACATGTCTACAAATACAACTAAACATGTAGGATTTATAGCCACCGGCTATCGTCTCCTCACTTCTTTAAAGCATTTCAGTATATTATTTGAAGCATAAGGTAAAGGCTTACCCATATTAAAACAGTATAGTGTGCCGACATTTACTGGTCTGCAAAATCAAAAAGCATAAACACTGCAACTGTTAGCACTGTTCTAAAGGACGAGAGCAGGTTTACTGCCTGCTTTATTTCCCTCATTAACAGAAAGAGCCCGCTAGTACAAAATGCAGTTTGAACTATCTCGCCGTAGACCAGCACCCTACACAACAACAAACACTACAAAGGCTGCTGCTCGTGGTCATGCACAGCGTGGTAGGACATCTCTCAAAATCAGTCAGCATCATCTGCCCTGCCACATTATACCTGGTGCTGCACGATAACACACAGACACACACACACACACACACACACACACACACACGCACACACACAAACCCCCCCCCCCCAACACACTCCCACTCGCACACTCCCCCTTTATCTGGAAACGACACCTTCACACAAGGGAAGATTATCATAGCAAAGTGAAACAGTGTCCCCGACATCGCTTATCTAAATGCAAGCTGATGGGAGAGAGAAGGGGAGATGGAGAGCGAATGGGAGATGGAGGGAGAAGGGGAGGGACTGAGATGGAAGGGGTGGATAAATGAATAATGTCTTCCCACTAGACTATATAGGCTCCCTGCTGTGTGCCAGGTATGGGTTTCAATTTAAAAAAAAAGTTTCAAACCACAGAAAGATCACCTGGTGAGACAACAGTTTGGCTCCCTATATGCGTGTGGTCTGTTTACGGGAAAAAAAAAAAAAAAATGGGTGCGAGAGATTTAGATTGCTTCTTTAAGTGCTCGGCGCTAGAGGGAATTGCTTGCAGCTGGAAACGTACATGGAAAGAAAATGGCCGCTTGTTTCCCATCAGGCTAATGAATTAGGTAGGAAGACGCTGGCTGGCTCTCTCTCTCTCTCTCTCTCTCTCTCTCTCTCTCTCTCTCTCTCTCTCTCTATTGATAAACATACCTCTCTAGGTCGCTCTCTCTCTCACACCTGGGAGCCCCTCTACCCCATGCATGCTCGGATGAATGTCTGGCCGCTCTAACAAAAGCCTGCCAGCGCACCACTGCTAGGATCCCTCCCGAAGAGTGGCCGTCTCCATCAGCCTCCCGTGACCCTCCCCCCACTACCGAGGATCCTCTTTGTTTGTTTCATTCTCCATTTCTCTCTCTCTCTCTCTCTCTCTCTCTCTCTCTCTCTCTCTCTCTCTCTCTCTCTGTTTTTGACGGATCTTTGCTGGAGCTGTTGCCTAGTTTCATTTATTTGTTTGTTCTATCTGACGTTCTTTTTTCCGTTGTTTATTTATTTTTCAACCTTCTATTTTCTATTTTGTCTCGCAGTTATTTCTCTCTTCCTGTCCCTCTTGTTTCTTTCTTTCTTCGGTCCAACAAACTTATTATTTTTTTCACTATTAGTACTGACGACTACTACCCCTCCAACTCAATCCCTCGTTCGACAACCTCAAAACCACAGGGCACCTTGGTCCTCCTTCGGAAGAGAATGTGTGTTTTTCTATTTTTCTGTATTTTTCTGTGTGCTGTGTGTAAAGCTTTCCTCAACTTATTAATTTGTAGGTCCACTAAAGGAGAAGTCCGGGTAGACACTTCCCTGCCAATGTACAGACAAATCACTGCACCCATATTAGAGCAATATATTGTGCCAACATTTGTCTGCAAAGTCAAAAAGTCAAAAAGCATAAACACTGCAATTTTTAGCAGAGTTCCTAAAGTCAAGAGCAGGTTTACTGCCTGCTTTATTTCCCTCATTAACAGAAAGAGCCCACTAGTACAAAATGCAGTTTGAACTATCTCGCTGTAGACCAGCACCCTACACAACAACAAACACTACAAAGGCTGCTGCTCGTGGTCATGCACAGCGAGGTAATGGACATCTCTCAAAATCAGTCAGCATCATCTGCCCTGGCACACATTATACCTGTGCTGCGCAATAAATACACACACGCATGCACGCACACACGCACGCACGCACGCACGCACGCACACAAGCAAGCACGCACATACACAACTTAAAGAACCACACACGCATGCCTGCGTGTGTGGTTCATACACTCTGACTCTGTCCAGGGCTACTGGAGTGTTGCTAAGTTACAAACCAGTGTTTTCCATTTCACAACATGCCTTTTCATTTCTTTAATTATCAATTCTGCTACTTAAAAGTCATAATTTATCATTGAAGGACTTGGTCTCAGGGTGAGAGCATAATGTGTTGAAACACATTTTAGACGTCATGTGTGTGCCACTTGAATTCCTGCTGTAGCATTGCGTACAGCTACAAGGGGTCCACAACATAATTGATCCACTTAATCATTTGTTCAGGTGTTTATCTGAATTCTCGCCTAATAACTATTCCCAAAATCAATAATTAAATGCTCCACAAATAGAAGGGCAGAAGGGAGATATTAAGGCTGTGAATCAAACCCAGTCCCAGCGAGAGAGAGAAAGAGAGAGCAAATCCTAACAAACCACTGGGGAAACTCGTTTAAGAAAAGAAAGAAAAAGAAAAAAACAGATAAACCATGATTGTTGCCTGGAGGCCAACAATCTATTTTATATTCATTTGTCTTTAAAGAAAACTAAACATGCAAAGACAGTCAACACTAACAAAGGCAAATTAAGCATCGCTTGTATCAAAGAGAATCCCCAGGCCAACTGTGGGATTACTTGTAACAGATGTGAACCGCTCTGCTTTTAAATTCACTCCTTCTTATTATGCCATGTGCTGGAATCACTCTGCTTCGTTAGTGTTGGGTTATCGGGAGATTCTCTGTTAAAATGTAAAGTGTCTGTGTACAGGAGAATTAATAGACAGTGAAGTGTGACATTTGCATACAGCATATTGAGGATCATTGAGGATATTCCATGAAACATTATCAGCCTCACCTGGGGGATTGTGAATAAATAATTCAATAATCCACTCCGGAGCATTGCCCTCGTAGCATCTAATTTGCTGATGTATACAGAAACATCACAACAACACTTTGAAGTTGCTGATGAATCGGGTCATCTTATTTGCTCTGATCTGAGCTTTGTATCAGCGCTGGGCCCTACCCAAGATATAATGCTTATGTTCACGTAAATGAGGCGTGTAAGCTCCCTACTGCCAACCATTTGAACTCCACATCAACCTGCATTAGATCAGGGCTCGGTGCGACACGTCTCTCTTGGCTCGGCGGTCTACTGCCTTTCTGTCGGCGTACGTGGTCGCCTTCTAGAGTCGATGCTGAAACAGTTTCAGGATTTTTGTTGGTCACCTTGAGTTTGGTTTGAGCCAGAATCTGGGGTACTTGAGGTTGACTGATTTGTCTGCGCGATGACTCATCGGTGAATCATTTACTCTATTCACATTTTTTCCATTGAATGTGATCAATGAACACAATATTGTTCTGTTTATTCATCCCTTTCCTTCCTTCCTCCAACTTTCCCTCCCACCTTCAACCACCTCCCTCCTTCTCTCCCTCCCTTCCCTTACATAACTTTATCTGTCCCCTTCTCCCTCCCTCCCCTAATGCACCTCCCTCCAAAACCCCATCCCTCCCTACCCCATCCACATTGCTCCTTCTCCCTCCCTCCTTCACTTCCTCCCTTCCCTTACCCATCTTTCTCTGTCCCCTTCTCCCCTCCCTCCCCTAATGCACCTCCCTCCAACACCCCCTGCCTCACTCCCTTATCTACATCACCTCTTCACTCTCCCACCCTCCTTCGCTCCCTCCCCCACCCCTCTCCCCTGTCTCACCCCCCCTTCACTCTCCCTCCCTCCTATGGCTCTCTCCCCTGGCAACCTCCTCCATCCCTCCCCCCTCTCCCATCCCCCCCTTCACTCTCTTTCCCTCCCACCCCCACCGCCCTCCACCACCCCTCTCCCCCCCCCCCCCCCCCCCCTTCACTCTCCTTCCCTCCCACCCCTACCACCTGCCACCACCCCTCCCCCCTCTCTCCCCCCCCCCCCCCCCCCCCCTTCACTCTTCCTCCCGCCGTCGCTCCCTCCATCCGCCCTCTCCCACCTCACCGTCACCCTCCCTGCCACCTTCCCTCCCTCCACAGCTCCAGTCCTTCCTGCAGGTCAACGTGTCTCAGGTGCGGGTGGACGAGTGCCCCGGCTCGGACTGCGACGGCACCAGCGGCTGCACCACCACGCTCAGCGTGCGCGACGCACTCACCGTGGTGGACTGCGGGCCCATGGGCCTGGTGTCGGTGACGGTGGAGTCCATGGCCGTGTGCACGTGCCCGGGCCGAGACCACTCGCACCAGCCCTGCGGGACCTACCCCAGGAACCCCTGCTTCAACGGCGGCACCTGTGTGGACACGCAGAACGGCTACAGGTGTGTAACGGGGTACCGTGGAGGGACGGCTCATCACACGGACGGAGCCGCGTATAGGCCTGCTCACACTTATACATACACGTATACATAATGCACACACATACATATATACACCCACGTACATATATGTACACACACACACACACACACACACACACACACACACACACACGCAGACATATGTATACACACGCATACATACACGTAAACACACACACACACACGCAGACACACACACACACACACACACACACACACACACACACACACACACACACACACACACACATACACACACAAACACAGACACACACACATACATAAACACACACACACACACACAGACACACACACGCACACAAATTGATTTTTCTATATCTCTTTCTATCCAATTCAATAATGTGAGAACAATGTATTGGCTTCTCCTTATAAACTTATTGGATATAACACGTCTTCACAGTTGGCCTGTTAGCTTACTATCTGAATGTTCATTGCAATGGTATATTCCAGATACTTTTTTGGTAGAAAGTCAATTTTTCTTTGAGGGGAGTTGCTTTCAACCTTATTTTAACGTTATAATCTGAACTACCACTGTTGCACCAAGGCATCTATCCACCATCAATACCCTTGCGAGTAAAGACAAAGATAAATATCATACAGCTGAATAATTCAGAGAATGATTCAATATTGAGAGGGGGGATTTGTAAAATGTTTAGAAGGAGATGAAGAATGACAAATCAAGGTGCTAGGGTATACAGTTGAGGGTATGAATTATACTGTATGTCACTCTCTTTTAACAGAACAAATCAATAGACTTTTGTTGAAACTGAAAGTGTGAAAATATCAAAGGCTGAAGGGAGAGTTGTGAATTTGGCCATGTTTGCTAGCAGATGAAAAGCAGCAATAATTGATTTTGTTGTGTAGCTGAGTGATCTGAAATAGGGCACTTTTATGGCATATGGTATCTGATGCATTTCATTAGATCATCACATTGTGTACAGCACTCAATCGTGGCCTGTCATGCAAAGACTAAACTTCAGTGTGCCTGCAACCAACAATGCACAGGAAAATACATATCAAAATGAAGAAAATGATTGTAAAACAAACAGTCAGTCAGTCAGTGAGACAATTGGCACCTTTGGTCTGTTAACTTTGAACTAGCCTACAACTCTCCACAAGAGCTACTGTTTCTTTGCTTATTAGGTTTCATATTGGTTTGGTTCTCGATTGAGGGAAAATAAAGATGTCCTTTTCAATCCATTTGTGCATGTGGTTCAATGCAGATGTTCAATGTCAACTTTCTTATAGCGGCCACCTTTGAACAGGCTGTTAAAGATTGGTTCTCTTCTGAAATCAACAATGCCGACAAAGCTAGGCAAATAGCTTACTGCTGGCTAAACTAGACTATTAGCTGTAACAATACTGTTGTATGTCATTTGACGTATGACATTTTAGAGTGTGGACCTAGAAATGATCAGCGGTAATATGCACTTGACTGTTGAATAGTTGGGTTTATACAATGACCAAATACAAGTCAACTTTTTGTAGGATTCAACTTAATTAATTAAGTGAAGGACGTATCATAACAAAACAAAATAATGAAGCTGGCTGCGCTGTCAACCTACATTGAACCCAATTCTGTGTCATCACATTGTTGTCATGGAGATGATGGTGCCGCTGAATGGGATTGGACTAATCTAAAGGGAGACACCCTCACACAGAGAGTGGAGCAGTCAGACATTCAGAGCCCTTCTTGCAGTGGAGAAAGCTGAGAATTTTGAGTTGTTGAATCGTGACAATGTTTCCCAGAAAATACAAATATTACTTATGATAAAATAATAATTAGCTAAGACTCCAGAGACAGTTGTGGTTTGGTCTGAATGTGGACCTGAGTCTGGGCTTTGAAGATGAATGGTTTAGCTCATTCGCTTAAGGTGTGTTGTTTATTTATTTTTTAAAATTGTAATAGTGGTGCATTTAAACTGCTTCAAGTGTGTTAATTAAAACTATTCCGGTCTACTGATGTGCAGGGTAGGATATATTAAAGTGTAAATACCATGCTTAAATAAAGGAACACATCAGGGACTTAAACAGTGATTCCAATCTAATGTTTGGGTTTTGGTTAATAGGATTTATGTTTGTATAATAATGGAAACATATTGCATCTACAACATAATTACTAAATACTACCGATGGCTTCTCTGATATGTAGGGATTAGAAACGTATGTTACTCAGAACCAGACAATTTTTATATAAAGTAAAAAAAAAAATTGACACTTTAAAGACAGCTTTAGATATAGCTATATTCCACTTTCAAGAGTAACAATATTTACTAGTGTTAGACGCTCTATTTAAAAAACATAGATAAACATGTTTTAAAAACTATAAACGATAAAACTGTTTTCTTTTTCTCTGCTGGCCAAATCCTGAATGAGTATTTAGTGCATTTCTGTGTGTGGAAGTGGAAGGGACCAGGTGGCTGACCAGCACTAATCGTACCCAGACCTCTGTGGCCGTTCCCAGTGCAGCCTTGAAGGTTACAAGGCATTCATCTTTACATAATGGATGTAAAGATTAAAAAAAGAGCACTGTCTCCCTCTCCAACCACATGGAGAAGCTAACATGCTGCCTTGTCAAGCCCTGCGATAAAAAAAGACTTAGATTATGACCTTAGACGTGTGCACACATGCATGTGCGTGTCCATGCGTGGAAGGGGGGGATGGCTTGCGTAATCGTAACGTCAATGTGAATCCAGTGTTGTCGGGGGTCAGAGGCGTTCCCCCGCAGGCAGAGACCCTCTAAGCGAGGAGCCCGGTTCAGAGAGGGGCGGGGGGCAGCTGTGTGGGGTCATAACCCTGGCTTGTCTTAGCCTCACCCGGGCCTCTGAGGGGAGCTCGGCCTCCCGCCTCTTTTGCCTGGGAGATCGTTGAAGGGCTCTCTGCGACCAATTAGAGCGTCAGGGTGTTCTCGCACAGAAAACAAGGCGCCGACGTGGACTTTATTTAATGATGAAATCTTGTCTCGTGTGTGTGTGTGTGTGTGTCTGTGTGTGTGTGTGTTTGTGTGTTTGTGTTTGTGTTTGTTTGTTATGCAAATCACCTTTGTTTAGTTTTTTTTTTGCGGTGTACCGCGTGGTTGGACAATAACCGGTGCCTCATTTCTGTCTCTGGGGCGACGGGAGACTGTTTGGTTTTCGTCGTCTTTCGGCTCGCGTTTCCGCCGGTTCGACTAACACGAACGACAGAGGCTGTCAACAACGGCGTGCCCTGCGATGATGCCCGCGTGGGAATGATTTGGTTGCTGGGGTCCATAAGCCTCTCGCTAGCGTGTGTGATGGGATATTCTAAATAAATACTTCATATCACATCTTCACACGGCACAGACACCAGATGCCAAGTGCAGCCCTGACCTACCGGCCCACAACCCGCATAACACCTAAACAAACAATCTGCCACATAGACAAGTAAACACAGACTCGACGCGCATAAACATATTGTTGTTGTCTCAAGTAGCACACTTAGCATTCTCGTGCGGACCCTTTCAAATTATAAGCAGAGAGTGAAACAGACAAGGGTCTAATTCTGGCTCAGCCTCTCCGGATGGGATGTAATGTGGCTCACCGCTAGTCTGTAGCAGAAGGCCTGGATGCAGCACAGAATAATCACAGGATTAAACGCACACTGAGACACATGCCCGCACGCGCACACAAGCAGGCACAAACACACGCATACACACATACACACACACACACACGTTCTCTCTCTCTCTCTCTCTCTCTCTCTCTCTCTCTCTCTCTCTCTCTCTCTCTCTCTCTCTCTCTCTCTCTCTCTCTCTCTCTCTCTCTCTCTCTCTCTCTCTCTCTCTCTCTCTCTCTCTCTCTCTCTCCTTTCCTCTTCCCTCCTTTATCTTCTCTCTGATCGTGCCTTAATCGAAATAAATGTTAGTGTGTGTTGCATATAAAACCAAACAATATGGAACCAGTGAGTGAATCAGTTGTTATGCTTACCACATCTCGCCTACCAGTACACCTTGTTTTATTCTAAACCATGGGTTCTATTCTACATATCTTTCACACAAATCCCCATAGAAGTGTATGCATACAGCCACCGGAAAGATACTGCTTATTCAGTCAGCATATTGCCCCTCTCCTGTCTTTCATTCAGGTCAATTTCAGACCACAATTGACTTGCCTAGACTCTTTGAATTGGCCGTCACTGTGTGTGGTAATCCTGGACAGATGCAATGCGGTGAAGCAACCCAACTGCAACATGATGGCTATGTAAGGGTTCAGGGGAGCCGCCACCACTTATGAGCTCATACGTCTCGAATGCCCCTGGAAGTCAGTGTGTTCCTGTCTTCAGCTTAGCGTGGGATGAGTGTAGCACTGTGGGCAGGTTGGGTAAAGATCACACAAGCCCATGCTAGGCTCTCAACGGAAACCAATGTTGTCATGTCTTTGAGCACAGCAGAAACCTTACCCGGTAAAGGAGGATAAGTCTGCTCATGTCTCATGTAAGTGCAGCAGAGTTTTGAGGAGTGCGTCAATTTCGGTATGGATGTTCCACACACACGACGGTGAATAGTAAATGCACAGTTCATATTCGAGTTTTTAGTGGGTTATTTTGCAAACATCCTTTTATTCTCACAGCAGAGCTATCGAAGGAAGCCAACGCGATCTGGCTCCATGTTGAGTTTCGGTCTCCAGACGAGGCCTGGGGTCAGTCATTTTCACACATCAAGTTTTTATTCAAACCCATTAGCATCTGAATCATTTGCGAGTCACTTTGTGAATCCGAGTCAGAGGTGCTTCTCCCTCCTTGATCTCGGATGTGCCTAACCGCTGGCAGGCCTTGCACTCCCTGACTTTCTTAAGACCATCTGCATCATGGGACGTCATACCTCAACCATGATAGCATGGTGTTATTATCTCTATGCTGTGGTTACAGGTTGTGTCTGAACTTCTTTTGCCCGAAACATCCATTTGCTGTTGTTTTCTTGAGGGCTCAAGTCTCTCTCAGATGAAAGCATCTGAGAATTAATTGCACAGCTGACGAGTTCTGTCCCCTCAATGTGTCTAATAGTCCTTGCTCCGAATTCTGCGATGCTATGACAAACAGTCAGTCCTGCGATACATTCTCTGTATATTGCATAGCACAGTGGATCACATTGTAAGGATTATTCTCTTTTAAGTTTTTTTTGTTGATTGGTTTTGTGAACTATTTATCATTCTGCTTTAACAATGGGCCCTAGGCCTGGATGTGTTTTCAATGCTTAATCCACTCTACTGATAGATTCCATCCTCTGGCTACTCCAAGGTTAACAAGTTACGCAGCGAGTCACACCTCTGTGCAATACACTCAATACAATGAAACACTTGCATCACAAAGCAAATCAGTTGAATATAAAACTTTAATGTACCATACTTTCTTTGCCCAATCTTTGAATGTGCATCAGTGGGATTTTTTTCCAGTCGTCTGCCATCTCGATCCAGTTCTCTGTTGCAAGTGGACCAATAGCATGGACCCATCACAGCCCATTGGTCGGATGGAGATTATGATTATGTCCAAACTCCCTCTTGTTTTGACCTAATGCACACACGCACACACACACGCACACACACACACACATACGCACGCACGCACGCACGCACGCACGCACGCACGCACGCAGCACAGGCAATATACTTTTTTTTTTTAGAGAGCGGAAAGGCAGTCTGGCTGAGTGTTACAGTGCAGATGTGTTGGCCAACCAATGACATGTAAGGATCAGAAGGACGTTCCGCTTATGATGAAAATGGAAAAAAAATCTCCAAACTGCATTCGACATACGCAGGGCTGTACCTGCACGTGTTGCTCATGCGTATCGACATGCATGTGCATTTCTCTTTGCTTGTGTTTGTACATGTACTTGCGTGTGT
>NC_140282.1:12024415-12026915 GCF_964030765.1 Micromesistius poutassou
ACAGTTGTGGTTTGGTCTGAATGTGGACCTGAGTCTGGGCTTTGAAGATGAATGGTTTAGCTCATTCGCTTAAGGTGTGTTGTTTATTTATTTTTTAAAATTGTAATAGTGGTGCATTTAAACTGCTTCAAGTGTGTTAATTAAAACTATTCCGGTCTACTGATGTGCAGGGTAGGATATATTAAAGTGTAAATACCATGCTTAAATAAAGGAACACATCAGGGACTTAAACAGTGATTCCAATCTAATGTTTGGGTTTTGGTTAATAGGATTTATGTTTGTATAATAATGGAAACATATTGCATCTACAACATAATTACAAAATACTACCGATGGCTTCTCTGATATGTAGGGATTAGAAACGTATGTTACTCAGAACCAGACAATTTTTATATAAAGTAAAAAAAAAAATTGACACTTTAAAGACAGCTTTAGATATAGCTATATTCCACTTTCAAGAGTAACAATATTTACTAGTGTTAGACGCTCTATTTAAAAAACATAGATAAACATGTTTTAAAAACTATAAACGATAAAACAGTTTTCTTTTTCTCTGCTGGCCAAATCCTGAATGAGTATTTAGTGCATTTCTGTGTGTGGAAGTGGAAGGGACCAGGTGGCTGACCAGCACTAATCGTACCCAGACCTCTGTGGCCGTTCCCAGTGCAGCCTTGAAGGTTACAAGGCATTCATCTTTACATAATGGATGTAAAGATTAAAAAAAGAGCACTGTCTCCCTCTCCAACCACATGGAGAAGCTAACATGCTGCCTTGTCAAGCCCTGCGATAAAAAAAGACTTAGATTATGACCTTAGACGTGTGCACACATGCATGTGCGTGTCCATGCGTGGAAGGGGGGGATGGCTTGCGTAATCGTAACGTCAATGTGAATCCAGTGTTGTCGGGGGTCAGAGGCGTTCCCCCGCAGGCAGAGACCCTCTAAGCGAGGAGCCCGGTTCAGAGAGGGGCGGGGGGCAGCTGTGTGGGGTCATAACCCTGGCTTGTCTTAGCCTCACCCGGGCCTCTGAGGGGAGCTCGGCCTCCCGCCTCTTTTGCCTGGGAGATCGTTGAAGGGCTCTCTGCGACCAATTAGAGCGTCAGGGTGTTCTCGCACGGAAAACAAGGCGCCGACGTGGACTTTATTTAATGATGAAATCTTGTCTCGTGTGTGTGTGTGTGTGTGTCTGTGTGTGTGTGTGTTTGTGTGTTTGTGTTTGTGTTTGTTTGTTATGCAAATCACCTTTGTTTAGTTTTTTTTGCGGTGTACCGCGTGGTTGGACAATAACCGGTGCCTCATTTCTGTCTCTGGGGCGACGGGAGACTGTTTGGTTTTCGTCGTCTTTCGGCTCGCGTTTCCGCCGGTTCGACTAACACGAACGACAGAGGCTGTCAACAACGGCGTGCCCTGCGATGATGCCCGCGTGGGAATGATTTGGTTGCTGGGGTCCATAAGCCTCTCGCTAGCGTGTGTGATGGGATATTCTAAATAAATACTTCATATCACATCTTCACACGGCACAGACACCAGATGCCAAGTGCAGCCCTGACCTACCGGCCCACAACCCGCATAACACCTAAACAAACAATCTGCCACATAGACAAGTAAACACAGACTCGACGCGCATAAACATATTGTTGTTGTCTCAAGTAGCACACTTAGCATTCTCGTGCGGACCCTTTCAAATTATAAGCAGAGAGTGAAACAGACAAGGGTCTAATTCTGGCTCAGCCTCTCCGGATGGGATGTAATGTGGCTCACCGCTAGTCTGTAGCAGAAGGCCTGGATGCAGCACAGAATAATCACAGGATTAAACGCACACTGAGACACATGCCCGCACGCGCACACAAGCAGGCACAAACACACGCATACACACATACACACACACACACACACACGTTCTCTCTCTCTCTCTCTCTCTCTCTCTCTCTCTCTCTCTCTCTCTCTCTCTCTCTCTCTCTCTCTCTCTCTCTCTCTCTCTCTCCTTTCCTCTTCCCTCCTTTATCTTCTCTCTGATCGTGCCTTAATCGAAATAAATGTTAGTGTGTGTTGCATATAAAACCAAACAATATGGAACCAGTGAGTGAATCAGTTGTTATGCTTACCACATCTCGCCTACCAGTACACCTTGTTTTATTCTAAACCATGGTTCTATTCTACATATCTTTCACACAAATCCCCATAGAAGTGTATGCATACAGCCACCGGAAAGATACTGCTTATTCAGTCAGCATATTGCCCCTCTCCTGTCTTTCATTCAGGTCAATTTCAGACCACAATTGACTTGCCTAGACTCTTTGAATTGGCCGTCACTGTGTGTGGTAATCCTGGACAGATGCAATGCGGTGAAGCAACCCAACTGCAACATGATGGCTATGTAAGGGTTCAGGGGAGCCGCCACCACTTATGAGCTCATACGTCTCGAATGCCCCTGGAAGTCAGTGTGTTCCTGTCTTCAGCTTAGCGTGGGATGAGTGTAGCACTGTGGGCAGGTTGGGTAAA
>NC_140282.1:12031915-12073385 GCF_964030765.1 Micromesistius poutassou
GTGTGTGTGTGTGGAGGGAGGAGGGAGGTGGGAGGGGGGGAGGCGATTGTCTGTCAGCCAGGCCGCTGCTCGTGGAATTGGTTCACACGACGGCGATCTGAACTTCAGACACTTGCGTGACATTACGTGTGACGGCGGTGACAACAACATCGATAACCCTTTGATTAAAAAAGGGAATGGATGAGCCGCTCTGGCACCAGGGCGGGGACAGCTTAAAGAAACTCCCTCTGTTTAAGTGTGAGGGAAGCTGAATAGTTTTTTTTTTTTTTTAATCTGCTGTGGCGATTGTGTGTGTATGTGTGTGCGTGCATCGGTGTGCGTGCATGCATGCATATGAAACTTAAAAATTTATTAAGGAGATCTTACTCCCGGACCCATGCATCTGTGATGAGCACTCAGGCTTGACCATGTTTTAAGTGTGTGTGTGTGTGTGTCTGCGTGTGTGTTGAAACGGGTACTGTGACTTTCCCCATATTTGAAGTGAATGACATAACCGGTGCATGCGAGTGTTCCAAAGAAGATGAAGGAGAACGGATCCGGGTTTGCGGTCACGAAGGGTGTGACGGAGGAAGAGGACTGTGCATGGATAAGTGAACAATGAGGGAGGCTTTAATAAGAAGCAAAGACCCATCCTTCTGGTGTTTGCCATCTTCATCATATCAATGTGTGTGTGTGTGTGTGTGTGTGTGTGTGTGTGTGTGTGTGTGTGTGTGTGTGTGTGTGTGTGTGTGTTAACCTGACTTTAGTTGTCTGACTTAACGTATGGCTCAACAAGGGAGAAAAAATCAGCAGAATTAATTCATGACTGTGTTTTCATATGTTTGGGTACTAATCTGCGTCCGTCTGTTTAAATTTCTGTAAGTAGTGGAAAAAAGTGTAGATTCAGATCGAAAGCCAAAATTTTAAAACAAAGCTCTGTTGACTCCGATACTTTGACCATATCCAAGACCCAGGCGTCTTCCATGGGACGGGCGTAACTTAAACCCTCCTTGTCTTACTCAATGATTGAGCAAGACAGCTGCAGTCCAGGCAGCACACTGCATGGTTGCTATATTGGTGACTATAGCCTGCAAATAAATCAGTTTTAACTATCACAATCGGCTTTATTTGTCATAACCACCATTAACATGTTTGAAATATAATGCAAAGGTTGCGATGAATAACAATTAAGGAACACTAACTACAGTTGATGGCTAACAATGTGGTTTTCAACTTATAGTTCACTTCATAATTAGGGTAACAGCACACCTCGTAATGCATTGACATTAGCATACTAATTGACCTGCAACTATTCCACTATGTGCAATCATTATTGGTCATTTATTTGTCAGCTTAGCAGTTACTGACATAATGTCTGCCAAAAAACAAAGGTTATAATAACCAAACATTGTGCTGTGACTGTCTTGATTGTTAACAAGCCTCTATATATGTACTTTATATGTAATACTTATATTGCATATAAACATTTATATGTAATATAAGTATTTGCATTTATATATATATATATATATATATATACATATAAATGCAAATACTTGAAAAAATTTGAATTAAAATATAAATACATTAATTCAAAGAGGTTTCAAGGAGGTTTGTTTATCTGTGATATAATCATTATCTCTCAAATATCTGTGTTTGAAATATAACCCAAAGGTTTGAGTGAATGACAATTAAGGGTTGACTATCAGCTATCAACTACAGTTGGTGGCTAACAATGTGGTTCCCCACCTATAGTTCACGACATAATGCAAAGTGACTGCCTGCTTTGTAATCTATCAGCATTAGCATATTATTTTACCTGTAACTTTACCACCACACGCCACCGCTATTTATTAATCAGCTAAGCGGGAACTGACAGAAGAATTGCTTCTGACGCTGTTCGGCAATTTTCTTATATTTTTCCAATCTTAGAGTGCTTGGGCTTTGAGTGTAAGGGCAACCACGTGACATCAAAAAGAACATTGTTCAAAAGGACTTATACAAATCCTTTCCTTGGATAAGAGTAGGGATAACAAAGGGACGGAAGAGGTATGTTAAACATAATGGCTAAAAGGGTACAAAACATTGTCCAGAAAACCCTAGCCATCCAGTCAAATGCCAACGCCAATTGCTGCCTCACTTTGGGTAGCAATTGGCAATCTATCTGAAGAATGTTATAAAAATTAATGAAATTAATCTGTCTCAGAAGCATTCTGCACCAAACCCATGCAATGAAAAGACAGCACACACTTTTGGCCGTGAATGTGGGTCTTCATTGGTGTCAATAGGTCGTTGTTTGATTGGCATCATATCAATGGGTTAACAAAAAGGCTGGAGAATACAGTTAGAAACGGTTATTTATGGGTTCCCTCCAAAATTGCCTAGTCAATGCAGAATGGTAAAGTTCAGGGAAGGGATCCTAAGCACATTTTAGTTGTTTTAAAATAATTGGCTCTCTTGTGGAAAGAGGCCTTGATTAATGGTCACTGGATTTGAAGAATGTCAAACGCATATTGGTAATATTTTGTCAACTGAGCCAGCCCACCCGACACAAATCAAGTCCTACCGGCTTGATTTGTCCCTATGTGAGGTGTTGTTGTCAGCCCACATCAACAATGCAAGCCAATACATTTTTCTCATTTATATTAGTCACATTGATTGCTCTGACGACTCGTATTCTGGGGAAATCATTGACTTCATCCTTTGAAAATGCAATGATCCTCCCAATTCTGGCATGAGTGTGTGTGTGTGTGTGTGTGTGTGTGTGTGTGTGTGTGTGTGTGTGTGTGTGTGTGTGTGTGTGTGTGTGTGTGTTTTTGACACATGCATTCACACACACACACACACACACACACACACACACACACACGTAAACATGCACACACGTAAACATGCACACTTACACAAACACACACACGTGCGGCAAATAGCAATGAGCGATAATAGCCAGAGGCAGGAGTTTGTTGAATCAATAGACAAATTAACATGACACATTAAATCTGTGTGATTGCCGTACCCTCGAGGAATATAAAAGAGAAAAGCGGGTAAATTGCCCCGGCAGTGGTTGATGTGTTTATCAAGCCTGCGTACGTGTGTAAATGCCAGAGCGTTTACGTTACACATTCAATTAGCGCCCATGTAACAAATAACACATCTGTTGCATTACTCCAAGCCAAAGAGTAAAATAAAATATCTGAACACAGTTTATCATATTTACGATGTTCATTTCATTAGGGATCTTAGTTGTAGCGTCTTGGAGGTGACATTTTGAGAACATGAAGGAGGATAGACTGACGAGGGAAAATTAAAATAAAGTTGAGGGAAACTAAGCTAAGATAAGCATTTCACTAAGTACAAGCACATCCCTGCTTGCTGTGTGTTAGTGTGCACAAGGACAAACCCATGTGCGCACACACACACACACACACACACACACATGCAAACACACCCACACATGTACACACACACGTACAAATGTACACACAAACACACACACACACACACACACACAACACACACACACACACACACACACACACACACACACACACACACACACACACACACACACACACGTACCCATCTCGGGGGCCAATTTCCCGCCAGCTGTCCGGTAGTCCAAGTCCATGGTCTGTGAAGCGCGTCGCTCCTCAAATGGCTCTCGCCAGTGGCCATGGAGTGCTCACATGTTTGATCCGCAGGTGCAAGCGTGCTGACAAACCCTTTTTTTTGTGTCAGTTCTGACGAACACATTTTTGTGTCAGTTCTGCTGATTTGTGTACAAGCAGGATGTATTCTGTATTCACTTTCGGGCCTAACGCATTTAGATAGCGCCGCTGTTTGCGTATCGCAAATATATTTTGTATTTTCCTCGCAAATATTTGTATTTTCCTTTTTTTGTGTTTCTGTGTGCATTCATGCCATTCTTCATTTGCAATGCTGCTGCTGGTGGGAGAGGCTGCTGGTTGGGCTGCCGGCTCCCTGCAGGCTGTCAGGAAGGAGAGGACATTATTCATATTTAAGAGCTTCTGCCCTGTGTGTGTGTGTGTGTGTGTGTGTGTGTGTGTGTGTGTGTGTGTGTGTGTGTGTGTGTGTGTGTGTGTGTGTGTGTGTGTGTGTGTGTGTGTGTGTGTGTGTGTGTGTGTGTGTATGTGTTGGGGGTGGGTGGAGTGTTGCTAGTCCTCCAGGCCCGGAGACATCCTCCACACACACACCCTTCCCCGCCTCCTCTGGTGTCTTCCTGTCTTCCATCGCTCCTTTGCTGTCTGCCTTTCTTTCTCAATTTGTCTTTATCTCCCTGTCTCTCTCTGACTCTCCCTCTCTGTCTCTCTCTGTCTTTCCCTGTCCTTCTGTCTCTCCCTGTCTCTCTCTCTCTCTCTCTCTCTCTCTCTCTCTCTCTCTTTATGTCTGTCTCTCTCTCTCTGTCTCTCCCCCTACCTTTTGCCCATTGCTTTTACCTCTGGTCCGCTTGCTGCATGGAGGCAGCTGCTAATGAATTAGACATGAGCAGCAGAGAGACTGGACCTGGTGTTTTAGATCAACCGTTTAAATGCTGTAACCCACCCGGTACACTGCCATTACCAAGTCTAACACACGCACACACACACACACACACACACACACACACACACACACACACACACACACACACACACACACACACACACACACACACACACACACACACACACAACTACACCACCGCCACCAACTTCTTTAGGAGTGTAACCCCAGTCTGGTTTCTTCCCAGTCCGTCTGTCTGTCTATCTTTCTGTCTGTTTCTATCTATCTCTGAGCCTTTTCACGCCCTGGTCCTACCCTCTTCTCTTGCTCTCTCTGTCTGTCCCCTTCTCCCTCTATATCTGTCTGGCCTCATTGTCTTGGGTTAGTTTTCAAATGGGATTCAGGCCAACATGTTTCGACACTCGTGGCGTGTGTGTGTGTGTGTGTGTGTGTGTGTGTGTGTGTGTGTGTGTGTGTGTGTGTGTGTGTGTGTGTGTGTGTTTGTGCCGGTGTACATACATGCTTACTCCTACCTGCATGTCATTATCTTCCTCTAAGTGTCTGTAGTCATGCTGTCCTTGACATATTTACATTGTTCCCTGCTTATTTCTGATGGCCCCTCTGTTGAATCATTGTATTTGTGTCTGGTGTTGTTTTTGCCCCGTCTCTTATGGGTTTCTTCCTCCTTGCACTCGCTGCAGGGTTGTCATCTCCCATCTCTTAATCTGCTCTTTGTTTCCCGGGGTTATGATCCGGCTGGTGTTGTACTCCTCTCTCTCACAGTTTGCGTCCCACACTCCACTCCTCCGCGCCGCCCACTCCTCCTCCACACACTCGCTGTGATGTTGTTTGCTCCCTGCTGTTTTAATTTCTTCCTCTCTCTCTCTCTCTCTCTCTCTCTCTCTCTCTCTCTCTCTCTCTCTCTCTCTCTCTCTCTCTCTCTCTCTCTCTCTCTCTCTCTCTCTCTCTCTCTCTCTCTCTCTCTCTCTCTCTCTCTCTCTCTCTCTCTCTCTCTCTCTCTCACTCTGTCCCCCGGTTCCATCCGCCCATCAATCACCATAACTTCTCTCCCACTCCGCTCTGCTCCTCTATTCATGGCAACCCTGCCGTCATCCCTCACACAGACCCCGACACCTTGCATCCATCTCTGGGGAAAATGTCATGTCAATCTGGCCTACCGAGTTCCTGTCTGTAGCACACTCCCTGGCACCTGCACCTGGTGTGTGAGAGAGAGAGAGAGAGAGAGAACGGGAGAGAGGGAGTGGGAGGCGGAGGGGGAGGGGAGTGGGAAGAGAGGACAGAGATAGACGGAGAAAGGCTCTTTGCAAAAGTGCATTTATGGGTACGTACCTCTGCTTAGTACCCCAATAAAGCCTTGTATGCAATCGTAAATAATAACAAACACATAAGGTGGTACAACATATTGCATTCCCACACATTAATGCCAATAATACAGCAAAGACGAGGCAGAGAGATGAGAGGGATCCAAGTGTGAAAGTGTGAGACAGTAGGTGAACAGTTTGCAGCCTAATGGCAGCTCAGACAGCATCAGACAAAGGCTGGTTTTGAAGAGTTAGCCGAGGTAGAACTCAATCTTTGGCAAACTCATCTAGAAGCTCTCCAAACTCGTAAGCTGGATGACAACTGTCGTGCGACTGCGTGTGATATGTTGACTGTAGATTTGCAATGTGCGCTCTGAGCTGAGGCATGCAAACCATCAGATTTGGCATGCGGCGAATGACATGACAAGGCTTTACAAGTCCTATTTCCTTCAGTGTTCAAAGTAAAATAAAAATAAAGTAAATGCCCTGGTTGGAACCCAACCTCCCAATTTCCTGTACGCTATGAGTATAGATGAGTGGTTTAAGGGCAAAGAACATTGGATTGGTGCTGTGATCGTTTTGTTTTGACATTTTTTTCTTGTCTATCAATCTCATTCCTGTCAGAAAATGGCATTAACGGGAATTTAACCCAAAGTCCTGTTATTAGGTATTCACAGTGTATCTGTGGATACCTATTATTATTATTGTGGGAATTATTATTATTATTATTTTTTTTTTGACATGGGAATATGTCTTATTTGATTGGCAACATAATAAGAACATCATTTAGAGGAAAAACGGTGTTCAGTCCTGTTTACATTGGTTCCAGTTTGTGACTGTTCTACCCCCGCTACAAACTCAATGGTGACTCTGATGGTGAAGTCGAGGTGACTTTTCGATGCACTTTAACATCACAATGAAGGGACAGAGACAGCGAGGTTGTGTGTGTGTGTGTGTGTGTGTGTGTGTGTGTGTGTGTGTGTGTGTGTGTGTGTGTGTGTGTGTGGATGTGTCGAGCTCTGTCTGGGCAGTGTTGGTCGACGTAGATGACGTTATGTTTGAATTCAAGCTGAAAAAGGGGGTTACCTTACCTAACACATGTTTCTTTAAATATATGTGTGTGTGTGAGTGTACCATTTGTGGCCATAGATAAGTATCTACCTGCTGTAGAAAATTGTTCCTTGTAAGCAGGAGAAAAACATTCTCGCCTGTGGTTATTTCATAATGTAATGCATTTTAAACAACGGCATGTTCTTCCGTGTATTTATGACAACCATAAATCATATCTTCTCAGCGACTATTTTGGTAATTGGCCTTCCACAAAAAGCATTACCTTCCATTTGGGATTCTCAGGAATCCTTGATTGTACCAATTTGATATTGGGTTTCAAAATTGGAATGTAATTCATAAACACAAGGGTATATGTTTATGCATTACGGGCTGGATCTTGATATAGCAATGGTTTGTAGATTAGTCTAGGTTGAGCTTGCACGCTGCCATCGATGATGAATTGTTATATCAGTGATGGTAGACATTGTATCCCAGGATGGATAGCAAACGGTGGCCGACAAAGGCTGTCTTATCCGCTTCATTAGCTTTTAATTTCCCATTTGAATAAGTCCGAAAATGTAATAATAATCAGTTTTTCTTGTTTATTGTTTATTGTTGAGAAAGAAAGAAATATCAAATGCATTGTACCATTCACTAGATTGAGTGATCTTAATTAAGAGACAGTGTGTCATTAGGGGAAGACAAGGGTCAGACAGCACAGTGCATTTCACCCACCCGTCTAAGCATGATGTGTTATGATGCACTGTCTCACTGTCTCTATCCATCCATGTCCAGAGTTAATAGATGGCACCCCAACCCTGAAGATCAACCATGGCTCTGGCACGTTGGTGCTCCAGTTGCCAGGCAACGTGAATGTGGCGGACCGGAGGTGGCACCGTTTGGACGTCCACAGCAACAGCAAGGTGGGAGGCTTGGCTAATCACAACGTGCACACACACACACACACACACACACACACATTCTTGTCTTTCCCAATTGCGGGGTCCACACATTATTCACCCAATCGTGGGGTCCACCCTTTCCAGTGCTCCTACAGCTCTGTAAAAAATCAGGGAAGCTAAAAAAAATTTTTTTTTAATTACCAGCACTTAATTACCAGATTTCCAAACTTTTGTCCAAAAAGTTTTTTGCCCAATTATGGGGTCCGGTTTCTAGCACAAAGACCTTGTGAGGTCCAATTGTATACACACATAATTCTAGCACATATTTACACCCCTATTAGGTGACGTCAGCGGTACGGGGAAAGAGAACGTGTAGCAGGGAACATCAGCACGAGACAGAGAGAGAAGACCTAATCCCACAGGCCACATTTTAGTAGTCCACTCTCTTCAAACAGAACAGAACAAAAGGTGTAGAGCCTCAGAGATGAAGCTAAGCAACTACTGACAGATACACATAACAAGCTGCAGCGACTAGCAGAGCTGGAGAAAAACTATGAGGAGAACCATAACAACCAGCTGTTAATCTGCATTCTCCTCCACATACAAATACTGTACAATAGACAAAAAAGGCGATCAAACTATGCCTGGGGATGTTCCTCAGCGCCTCTAAACATCGATCTTCTCATGCAACTCTTAGCTGTTATTGGCGTAATGGTGTAATGAGATCGGAGTAAGGAGATTGGTGTCAGTAGAATCTCCGGCTGCTTAAGGGGGGCGGGATATGACGTAGGGTCGCAAGAGGCGGGATCGGGTTTGTTTTGGTTTGACCGCAGACAGCACACAGGCAAAACGGGCTGAACTCATGTTAAATGTTGCTGCAGCGATGCATATATTCCGTTGCATCCACAACACTCGCCCGCATCAATCGATGAAAGATTGGAGCATGAGTTACAGACAAATAGAAGAAACGACGAACAAGAAAGGCGTCGCGAACGACTGCGTTACCGGAGGAAGAGAGCGTCTTTTTTGGCTTCATTTCACATCAAACAAACACTGGGACAAATGTAGTTGATTTCTGTGTTTAACTGAGAAAACAGGGAGTTGAAGGACAGGACCATATAATAACTGTTACGAGAGTAGCGCATGTGTGTGCGCGTGGACGAGCGAGGAGAGCGAGCGGTAGCGTGTGTCAGTTTAGTGAGGTAATGAACGAGTCTGGTTGTGTCTGTGCAAACGTGTAGGCCTACTGTAAAGTTAGTGAAACTAAGAATAAAGTACCCAGCCTGTCAATAATCGGTGGCCGCTTTATTCCGACCATATTCCGACCTATAAGCAGACCCACTGCCGGTCAAAGTGATTCCCGAGAGAATCGACGGAGCGGAACGTCGCTTTTGTGCTCCTCGACTATGGTCTGGGAGCCGACAGCAGGAAAGGTGTAACATAATAATAAAAATATTTTTTAAACCATTCAGCAAACAAAAGGCAGTAGGCTTATTATCGATTAGGGTGCGGGTGACATCCTACTGCTAATTCACATATAAGGTAATTAGCATTTCCTGTGGAGAACATAGAATTTTTTCAGGAGGTCCAACGTCAGGATATGTCATTCACATATACGGCACATCCGTAGAATCTACGGAGAATAGACGGATGCACGTCCATATGTGAAAGCAGCTATAGAGTGCATTTTAATTATCAGATCATTACAGCAACATGTATGTTTTACTGGATTTAATGCTAATATACTGGTGAAGCAGCCACAGCGACTACAGGATCAACAACACAACTACTGCATGGAGATGGAAAGGAGTAAGGCAGATGTGGTTAGAAGGTTTGGCCTAATCAGTGAGATAGAGCTATTTCAGAGGGGAGGAAGATGGATCGTCCTGTGAGAATTCACCATACAAAAGTTCACATGAGACATTTACTTTGCCATTTCTATTCTGCACTGTAGTCTACACAATTGGTGCATTTATAGGGTTGCCTGATTCATATACAATCTGGTATTACATAGGACAAATCGTACCCACTCATTTAATTTGTTAATATGGGCCTGTTTTTGTTGAGATTAATGTCAATAATGACATTTAACAAATATTTGTCTCCTATCTGCAAACAAAAGTTAGCAATAGGGTTCCGCAATGTTTTGTGCGCATCTGACGACAGTGAGCCATCCTTATTGAAAAGGTGATAAGGGACCTAAAGGATGAAAAAGGCGCACAAACCCACAATTGGATTCAAATTGTGTGCTCTGAGCTCACCTCTCTTTCTTGCAGACTCTCTTCCTTCCGCCTCTGTCTCACAGGCATCTAGGTGAAGACAATACTTAATTCAGTAAAGCTAAACAGATATTGATTTAAAATATTAAGTAGCTGTGAGTTGACTGTATTAGGATATTGATAATAGAGAACTTGTAACTTATTGAGCAGCACTGTCTCCGGATGATGTGCCATCCAATGTATGACTTCAAAGTCTTATCATTGTGTAATTTGAAGCATATACAGGAATGGTGCATGTCACAGTATATTAACATTCCTTAAACTTTTTGTTACACTGCTCCTGTACTATCCCCCGGTTAGTATTTCTGACTGGAATACTTTTGTAAAATGAGATGTCAACATCCTCCTGAATTGCTCATTTACTGAACAATCTGAGTTTAGGACTGCATGGGGCAGTTCGTGAACAAATATGATGACTTTGAAAATCCCCCAAGGAATGTAACACAGTTTCAGGAAGCAGTGTCATCACTTCGCTATTACCTGTGTCCCAACATTATCCGCAAAATCTGACTCATTAGGTGAAGTGTCTTTTGCAGCAGGGAGCTTCTTGGACTCTACTTCCACTGCAGGAGACTGACTGAGTGGCACCTGGAATATGAGATAAAAACACAATGTATTAAGAGGAAACCGATATAATGCACTATATTTTGATCGTTTTACAGTAAACACGTTAGTTCATGTGAAAATGGTTGCTTAACAGCACAGAACCTAAAACCAAGCACATGACATGATCCCACGTAGAGGTATCAGCACATCTCAGGACAAATACAAGAGGAGGCAGTGGATTATTTTCAAAATACCCTTGTCAATCTTGCACCTGCTCAGGAAGCTTCAAATTGCATCTCTAGAAACTTGAATTTAGATATTGACAGGTGTTTTCTTAATGAAGTAAAATCAATTTCATGTAGATACAAACGGGAGGGCCCCATAAGGCAAGACTAGAAAAGAGTGTGTAACACTGGCCTCCTGACAGGGAACTTTGAAAAAAGATATTTCAGCTCATGGCAGTAGATTCTTTTCAAAATATCCTTGTTAAACTTGCACCTGCTCAGGAAGCTTCAAATTGCATCTCTAGAAACTTGAGTTTAGATATTGACAGGTGTTTTCTTAATGAAGTAAAATCAATTTCATGTAGATATAAACGGGAGGGCCCCATAAGGCAAGACTAGAAAAGAGTGTAACACTGGCCTCCTGACAGGGAACTTTGAAAAAAGATATTTCAGCTCATGGCAGTAGATTATTTTCAAAATACCCTTGTTAAACTTGCACCTGCTCAGGAAGCTTCAAATTGCATCTCTTGAAATTTGAGTTTAGATATTGACAGGTGTTTTCTTAATGAAGTAAAATCAATTTCATGTAGATAAAAACGGGAGGGCCCCATAAGGCAAGACTAGAAAAGAGTGTAACACTGGCCTCCTGACAGGGAACTTGAAAGACAGATTTCAGTTTCAGGGGCCCCACAAGGACAAAACAAGAAATGTACAAGTGTGCGATGTTACACTGCTCCTCTACTATCCCCCGGTTAGTATTTCTGACTGGAATACTTTTGTAAAATGAGATGTCAACATCCTCCTGAATTGCTCATTTACTGAACAATCTGAGTTTAGGACTGCATGGGGCAATTCGTGAACAAACATGATGACTTTGAAAATCCCCCAAGGAATGTAACACAATTTCAGGCAGCAGTGTCATCACTTCGCTATTACCTGTGTCCCAACATTATCCGCAAAATCTGACTCGTTAGGTGAAGTGTCTTCTGCAGCAGGGAGCTTCTTGGACTCTACTTCCACTGCAGGAGACTGACTGAGTGGCACCTGGAATATTAGATAAAAACACTATGTATTAAGAGGAAACCGATATAAAGCACTATATTTTGATCGTTTTACAGTAAACACGTTAGTTCATGTGAAAACGGTTGCTTAACAGCACAGAACCTAAAGCCAAGCACATGACATGATCCCACGTAGAGGTATCAGCACATCTCAGGACAAATACAAGAGGAGGCAGTGGATTATTTTCAAAATACCCTTGTCAATCTTGCACCTGCTCAGGAAGCTTCAAATTGCATCTCTAGAAACTTGAGTTTAGATATTGACAGGTGTTTTCTTAATGAAGAAAAATCAATTTCATGTAGATACAAACGGGAAGGCCCCATAAGGCAAGACTAGAAAAGAGTGTGTAAGACTGGCCTCCTGACAGGGAACTTTGAAAAAAGATATTTCAGCTCATGGCAGTAGATTATTTTCAAAATACCCTCGTTAAACTTGCACCTGCTCAGGAAGCTTCAAATTGCATCTCTAGAAATTTGAGTTTAGATATTGACAGGTGTTTTCTTAATGAAGTAAAATCAATTTCATGTAGATAAAAACGGGAGGGCCCCATAAGGCAAGACTAGAAAAGAGTGTGTAACACTGGCCTCCTGACAGGGAACTTGAAAGACAGATTTCAGTTTCAGGGGCCCCACAAGGACAAAACAAGAAATGTACAAGTGTGCAATGTTACACTGCTCCTCTACTATCCCCCGGTTAGTATTTCTGACTGGAATACTTTTGTAAAATGAGATGTCAACATCCTCCTGAATTGCTCATTTACTGAACAATCTGAGTTTAGGACTGCATGGGGCAATTTGTGAACAAATATGATGACTTTGAAAATCCCCCAAGGAATGTAACACAATTTCAGGCAGCAGTGTCATCACTTCGCTATTACCTGTGTCCCAACATTATCCGCAAAATCTGACTCGTTAGGTGAAGTGTCTTCTGCAGCAGGGAGCTTCTTGGACTCTACTTCCACTGCAGGAGACTGACTGATTGGCACCTGGAATATGAGATAAAAACACAACGTATTCAGCTTATGGCAGTAGATTATTTTCAAAATACCCTTGTTAAACTTGCAGATGCTCAGAAAGCTTTATATTGCATCTCTAGAAACTTGAGTTTAATTGATTTGAACAATCAGAGGTTAGATTGCATAAGGAAATCACTCCATGTGTAATCATGGGAAGAAAATAGTTAAAAATAAAGCCTAGTATTACCTGTATGGTAACATCTCTTTTTGAACATACATGTGAAACTTGTTCTCCCCATCCATGCATTTCAGAATTGAGAAAACACAACAGGCAATGCTGAACTGACAGATTAATTTTTTTGCAAAATATATCTAAATCAAGATGCTTAATATAACCAACTTACCTTATTACGCCACGGCCACTTCGAATCTCCATAGCTGTAATCAATTTCCGTTCCTATTTCTATTTTCTTCACAGCAAATAGGCATAAGTGGGGCCTGTTGTTTACTGCGATTTGTTTAATTTGATTTGATTTGTGAGATTTTTTGTTGTCATTGACTAATCTTCCCAGCGATCCATCTTCTTTGGATGCGTCAATACTAAAAGATGTGAGAAAATCTGTTAAAAGAATTTTCTAAATATTCATTAGAAGAGACATTTAAACATCATAGTACACTAAATAACATTATTAAATGTGATGGGAAACTGTCCTAACACAGAAAAATGTACTATATTAGCCCCAAAATGTCAAGTTACGAAAAAAACAAATGGGAGGCAGGGGTGTTAAACCCACTTAGGTTTTTTAAGTATCTGTCCTGTCTTTGTATTGCAAATCGCAATAAGTGTTGGGTCAGGTTCTGCAAACTTAACTATATTAACTTTAAATGTGACACAAAGCATGGTAGGTTATTATCCAATGTCAAGAACAAATTAAATAAATTGATAATTAATTAAACATTCAGTGATACTGAGATCAGCAATCGGTGAGCAGTAATTGGTCCAAAAAACCCTAATTGAAACACAGCTAATTTTTGCTGCTTTATTTAACTTTCCAAAAAAGTATATTAGGGTCTGAATTAAAAATGTTTATATCTACAAATTGCACATTTTCGGAATGCTCACCAATAGCGATGTTTCTGCCATTCAAACTCAAAAATAAATGTACTCTCCGTCTCTGAGTAGAGACGGAGAGAAATTGCCTCGACTGGCATTCCTCCACCGATATAAGGTCTCCTCTATACTCCATGACAAAGGCACCTGGTTCGATGGGCTGGGTAGCAAAAACTCCTCTTCCTATAAGTACATAAATTAATAGATTGCTTTCTTACTGTATTTGCTAAAAATATTTTGTTGTCTCATCCTTTAACATAGATTCATCCACATCTCTAATAAATGAATAACCATAAAAATAAAAAAAAATATATATATTGTAACCACTTACAATAAAATCTTAACTTTTAACCAGAGCTGGTTATATTGGATTCAACAAAAACAGCAGCTAAATAACAGCTTTTAACCACAAATAAAGTTATTTTTTTATGTGTATGTGAAAGAACAGTACTGAGAAATGAACTGGTGTAATATGATCTGCTGCCTTGTACCTTTTTCGCTATCAATGTATTTTCCCTCAATTCCTGGCTTGTCCTTTGAGAGCAGAATGAATGATGTTGCTTCCTCAACAGGCTTTATTCTTTTTTTCCGGGTTGACATCATGGCTCCCTGAAAGTGATTTGGACATCATAAACCTTACACAGTTACCCAACATGCAAGAACAGAATCCCTATTGACTGACTCATGATCTGTTTTGAGCAGTTACCAGAACCACAGTAGCTATCCAAAAAGGAAAAAAAAAAAAAAAAAAGGAAAAAAACTGACTCTTATCTTCAACATTCCAGAGCTTGATGCTTCCAGTGAAGCCATAAAGATCCATGTGTAACATTTACATGGTTTATCTCTAAACACAACAGCCACAATAATATAATATAAAATAGAGTTGTAGGAGAAAGTCAAGAAGTTAACACAAAGACTTCACTGACTTGTTAATTTATCACTATTTAAATAATTGAAATTCATAAATATACTTGTTATGTGTATATTATGTATAATATGTGACTATAACCTCAAAGTCTAGCCCATTGATTCTGGCAACTTGTAGACAGAAAATTGTAAAAGCAAGGATAAGTATTAATTTATCTGTTCTACATAATAAACGGATACAGATAACGTTATCTGGCTCCTTTAACGTTTCTGAGTAAATCCTCTTACCTTTCTAGCATGTGTGCATGTCGTCTTTCTTTTATATTTCACTGAATTGACACAACTACTGCTTATGTTTACATTGCACTCAGGCCTAAAATGGCCACCACGTCCCACAATGCATTGCGGCAGAACATTGCTACTGTATGCTCCAACATGCTAATAGGATAACTTACACAACTAGACACTCTTATAAACAACGCAGCTTTAACCGAGTGTCAAGTTGTAGATAACGTTATGTTAGTGAGCTATTTAGCTAGTGCATGGCAGCTAACAGCTAATATCAAATGCACTATTTAGCAACAAGCACTCTGTAGCTAATGTTAGCCAACTAGCTATTGGTTTAAAACAGCATTGTATTACATTTGCTTACATTATATGTGCAGTAATATCACTGGATATTTTCCGAATCATTTTGACTTAATCAAATGAATAACACCTACCTGTTGTCCATATATTTCCTCCACTGTCAGGCCCGGAAATGCACGGCATACATTTCAAAATAAAACTGCAGACCTCCACTGTGAGGTCCCTACCGCCGCAGGCTCCACTCTCAGGCCCGGAAATGCAAGGGAAAATTGTGAATGCACTTCCGAATCGTTTTCCTCACAAATGAATTAATTAGTATATGACATAAAATCTATAAATTCCTTGTCTATAGTATATATTGTTTTTATTTGTATAGTAAACTTGTTTAATCAGTACACACATTTTCTCTTAAGCTATTACTCATATTCATAAACCAACATCTCATAAGATGTCATAGGCCTATACATTTTATTGTGTACTATACAGAGTACTTTACTGCCTTTTCATTATCATTTAATTTTGACTTTATTGCACTGATCTTTTTCTATATATTTGTTTCAATTAGTTTTTTTGTTGCATTATTCTGTATTTTTATTCTTAACCACCATACATTTCATGTTTGGTTCTATGTCTATGCTAATCATGTTCTTGTGCTGCTGGAACACCTAAGTACCACTAAATACTACCCTAACTCTTGATATCTACAGTATAATCCAAGTTAAATTATTAAGTGATCAATGAGAAAACATAAAAATAAAAAAAACAAGTCACAACATGATCAAATGTTCTGTAGCCCTTTACTCTCACGCAAACTCAGTGTGACATTCACAATAAGCTATTTATTTTTTTTTTTCTGTTTTGAAGACATCTCGGTTGGTTTGAAATAAACCATCCTTGGTTTGGCACAAGGGCAATGCCATGTGTTTGCTGAGGAATTGTAGGTTACAAATATCCTCCCAAGGCGACTGTAATAGTGCAAAGTCGGCTCATGGACGGAAAAACAAAAGTCCTTTGAGCTTTCCACAAATGATACCTCAACACAGAGAGGGACATGTTCTGCCTGCATATTTTTGCCTTTTAAGGCAGGTTGACTTTTTTGAGTCACCAAAAAACTTTGAGTGCACCATTTCTGTTAACATATCTTCTCTGAGGCATTCTTCTGTGGCTATATCTGTGCAGTATTGTAAAGAGCGGATGTGTTTGCAGTGTGTGAAAGTTAATCCACTTCTAGATGCCATTTTGGAGTACTGTTTGCAATCCTCCAACTCACACTGCACCTTGTGTACTCGGCCCCAGGTTTTGTCCTGTACGTGTATAGGGACTGAAAAGCCATGCCCTCCTTTTTGGACTGTGGAAACAGGCCCGGCGATTGCCATAGGCAAACTAGGCGACCGCCTAAAATGTGTTGGGGCGCCCAAATGAAACACGGCTATTAAACATGAACATCCAACAAAATATACATTTCATTTATATGAATGAATACATGAACAATATATAAAATGTATTTATTAAGATATATTGATTCATTTACTTTTACACACATACCTAGTTTTTGACACTTTGTGGTCTCCTCCTTCCGGTGTGTGTGTGTGTGGAGTGTGTAAGTGTGTATCGGTTGCAATACTGGGGTCTGGTAAAGGGGGTGATAGTGAGCACACACACTTTTACACACATACCTAGTTTTTGTCACTTTGTGGGCCAAATTTCAAAAAATGAAAAAAAAGCAACAGGCACATCAGGGGAGGCTCCTGAGCACAGAGAGATGAAAATCGGTGTGGAACCCACCATTTTGGGCCCCACAACGTTTCAGGGCCCCACACCGTTGGTGTGCTCCCGTAGCCTGGGCCCCACGTAGTGATAATTGCAAGTACACACACACACACACACACACACACACACACACATATAGTACATGCACACAGGAGCACACAAACACACACACTCACAAACACATGGGCATGCAGACTTGCACACGCATGCATGTACATGCACATACATGAACATGCATAAACACCTGCAATACAGGTGGATACTTGGACATTAACATAGCCCCACTCACATAATGTTAAAATAAAAAATATATTATAATTATTATAATTTTGGTTTATTTCCACTTGCTACTGTCTAATGTCTATTTTTAATTTGGTTTGGTTTTTTCGTTGATATTTAGTTGTTATAGTTGTAGATTTGGTTTTATCAACGGTGATGCATTGTTCACATAGGTCACACAATTAAAAGTGTAGGTCAGTTGACATTTGGCCAAAGGTGTGACTGATTCCATCATGGTGAAAGATGAAATGGCAGCAAGTGTAATCTTTCATGGTGAGCCACCAGAGAGTAACTTGCTTGCCATTATAAGACCAAAGAATGAGCACACAGGGAAGATATGTGCAATTCTGTTTGATAAATCCCTAGTCACACACGTGAAACTAGTCAAGGATCCGATCTGTCGATTTGACAGCATCCCTGCAAACAATTTATCCCATGATTAAAAATCCATTACAATCAAATAAAGATTAATTTACAATCAGTTCAGGCATCAGCCATGTAATCGACGTAAAAAAAAAACTCCTTATGGAGGAACTCTTTAACTTAAAAAAAAATGAAATGCATCAGCAAACAATGGCATTGACCCCTGTGATAATCCACATTGCTCATTGCTCATGAGCACTTTGGCCATTTATTAAATTCATAATAACACTAACTGAACTGCCTCTGTGCTGAATCTAAATCCACATACTTACTATCTAGTGGAACTGTAAGGGTAGTCATCTAACCTGATTCATTGGCCAGATAGAGAATATGTAGCTTTTGTATTTGCATTCAAAAGGCATGTTCAAGGGGAAGTGAACCCAAAACCTCTCTTCTTTGTTTAAAACATGCTAGTAGGTTTCATCGTCAACATAGTAATCATAGTAATTTATCACTTACTTACTTAGTTACTAACATATTTGGTGGTAGGTGAGGAGATTAGGATGCGTGTAATGATGAAGATTTTGATGATGATGGTGGTGGTGGTGGTGGTTATGACGGATGGATGATGGAAGTGGTGGAGGTGATGGTCGGGATGATATTGGTGGAGGTGGTGGTGATGATGGTGGTGGTGATGGTGGTTGTGGTTGAGCTGATGATGGTGATGGTGGTTGTGACAGTGTTGGTGGTGGTGTTGGTGGTGGGGATGATGGTTGTGGTGGAAGTGATGATGGTGAGGATGATGGTGCTGGTGATGGTAGAGGTGGTGATGCTGGTGGTGATGATGGTGGTGCTGGTGGTTGTGACAGTGATGGTGGTGGTTGAGGAGATGATAGTGTTGGTGGTGATGGTGATAGTGTGGTGGTGATGGTAGTGATGTTGGTGGTGGGGATGATGGTTGTGGTTGAGGAGATGTTGGTGTTGGTGGTGCCAGGGATGATGGTGGCTGTTATAGTGATGGAGAGGATGGAGGTTGTGATGATGATGATGATGATGATGGTGGTGATAGCGATCACATTTCTACACATTTCTACTGGTTTTTCACTTCTATCCTCACTACAACTTGCTACAAGGAAGACACGCTACCCTTATAGGTGGAAGTCTAACAACTCTAACCTGTGTTTTTTTATATATAATTGCCAGCAGAGGACTTTTGTAAGACTCCAATGATATGTGGGGTATAAAAGCGAAAATAGCAAAGGAATAAAGTGCTTTACTCAACGTAAAATCCAGTTCTTATGAAAACAAACCAAAGAAAACGATGCTTGGGGCATTCAAGATGCAGAGATAAGGTCAGGAAGGGAGCTGAGCTGACAGCTACAGATGGCAAAAAAAACTCTCCATGGATTCTCCATTATTGCTTGAGGCATATGTGTGTGTGTCTGTGTATGTGTGTGTGTGTATGTGTTTCCGGTATAAAGTTGTCAGCAGCTGAAATAAACAGCCCAGATGTATCCAAGGAAACATTTGAAATATTCACTGAATATATACATAAATACGGCAATCATGTCGCACCTGTCACTGTCGTCATTAAAACCCAAGAGCCTGCAGATAATACAGCATCAAACTAGAAAGTTTGAGCGACTTCTTGTCCAGGCTCATCATAACAAGTTTACCCCCGATAGCCACAAAGCAAAGTTTCCATAAAAATAAATAACAGCAGTTAACTCTTTCTTGAACATGAAAGCCATTTTAAAAATGGATTGCATCGCGTTAAAGGCACAGAAATTCACCAAAGAGTTCTTTATGGGGGCAGCGATAACACCAGGAAATATTTTGATCAATCCCTGAAGCATTAAAAATCTGCAAATTATGTAATTAGGTAATTTAAGAAGTTCATGGAGCTTTGAGGGAAAAATACATAATTGGCTTTTGATTTATTTTACATTTTCTCTTTTTGTTAACTGTTCTCTTTTGTTCTCAGGCAAACACACCAGTATGGAACATATTATCAGAGCCTTTTGTACAGGAAGGTTCCAGCTGTAGTACAGCATTTATTGGAGCATACAAATTCAGTATTTCACACTGTGTCGGCCATTCAGCAATCATGCAGTAAAGCGGATTATATCATGAATTGCACAAAACAGTGCTGTTATATCAGAACAAAGATATACCTCTGCCTAGACGAGGTAGAAACTCATTCACATGACTCATGAACCCATACAGCTATATACATGTTTTTTATGTAATAAAGACATGCAAGACAAGTGCAACCGTATTACAGCTATACAGTTAATACACACACCACTGCACAGAACTGAACTCCCAGCCCCTCAAACACTTTTTTAATCCAACGCGTGACATCAGGAATGAACACAATGGCGGAAACATGTGAATATGTGTCTATTCACTAGAGCTAGCTAGATACTGCCATCACATTAAAGCCATAACAAAGACCTTGACGCAGAGAGTGTGTCTTGCATCTCAAAGGCCACTCAGAAAGAAATTAGCTAACTGTGGGGACTGGATTCACAGAGCCACCCATTTCATTTTCTGCACTTATGGAAGGCAAGGGGTATACACTATAGACTCTATGGAGCATAGAAGAGACACAATAGATTGGAGTTATCGACTCTGAGGAAAGTAATAAGGTTGAAACACTTAAATGAATGAGCTGGAGTGATGAATGATTATTTTCATAATCCTCCTTGTGTGGTAAATTGTTGCACTGTATGCTTTGAGCAGTACATGGAATGTACGAATCCCTTCGTTTATTGATTTAATGCATTATGTATGTATGTGTTTGATGCTGTGTTCAAAGTATGTAAACACTCCATGGCCATTCCATCATATTAATCTTGATAATGAACATGATCATAGCATGTCAAAACTGAACTAATGTGGGGCAGCCATTATGGCTCAGTCCTTACCGCAGCAACCCGGGTTTGATTCCTGCCCATGTGTTAGGGATTGCAGAAAAGGACCCAGGTGCAGACTGGATACAATTGGAAAAAATGTTAATTCCTTTTATTTAGGATTTAAAAACAAAGGGCAGACTGGTCAAAAGTCAAACTAAGGAGTCAAAAATGTAACAAATAAAAGATCAAGGCAAAGTTCCAACACAAAAAGAAAAAAAATCCAAAACAGAAAATCACAAGGCAGAGAATCCAAAGTCTTCTGGCAGAGCAGAAACAGGCAGAGCAGGTGGCAAGGAAGTGTCCTGGCTGGCCACAGTACAGACAGGATCGTGAGTGGATTCTTCTCTGACGCTCAGCTGGGGTTAGATGAGTGCGGTCTATCTGCATTGGCTCTGGTCCAGAAGAGTCAGGAGCGGACAGCGGAGCGGACCGAGGAGCTGGTTGGATGGCAGGGGGGTCTGAAGACACCCGAGGTGAGCTCTCGAAGACTCGCCGACGGCGGCGCTGTTGGTGCCTCACGTCAATTCGGATGGCCAGTTTAATCAGGTCCTCGCAGGTGGGAGGCAGGTCGTGGGAGACAAGTTCAACTTTAATCTTCTCAGACAGCCCATTCAGAAAGGTATCAAACAGTCAGCATTCCAGTCAGTAGAGGTTGCAAGAGTTTGGAAATCAATGGCATAATCTGATACAGACCTGCTCCCCTGCTGCATGTGCAGTAACTCACGTGCAGCCTCACGTCCATGTTTGGAGCGGTCAAAGACTTGTTTCATCTCAGATGAGAAATCATGGAAGTCATTGCAGGAAGGTGATCTGGCCTCCCAGAGAGCAGTTCCCCACTCTCTGGCATGGCCAGACAGCTGGGTGATCACATAGGCCATTTTAGCATGGTCAGAGGGGAAGGTGGCCGGTTCACCGGAGTACTTCTCAGTACTCCGTACTCAGTAGTACTAGTAGTAGTAGTAGTAGTAGTACTCAGTAGGCAGTCGGGGTTCACAGGTTGGTGCAGGGGGTGTGGCTGCAGATTGGGCAAGTTGAAGTGGCTGGATTTGGTCGGTCAGGTCTCTGATGTTTGAAATGACCGTCTCCAACTGATTCTGGTGTCTTCCCAGAAATATTCCTTGCTGTTCAAGAACAGCCCTCAAATGATTCAGGTATGCTGGGTCCATCGTGGTCAGATTGTACTGTTAGGGATTGCAGAAAAGGACCCAGGTACAGACCGGATACAATTGGAAAAAATGTTTATTCATTTTCTTTAGGATTGAAAAACAAACTAAGGAGTCAAAAATGTAATGCACAAAAGATCAAGGCAAAGTTACACAAAAAGAAAAAAATCCAAAACAGAAAATCACAAGGCAGAGAATGCAGAGAATCCAAAGTCTTCTCACCATATCTCACCAAACTTTGTGGTAAAATCTGACAAAGCCTAACTGGTGGGCTGAACTTGAACATTGGCAGGGAGAAAACAAGTGACAGGGAAAACTCAATCAGGACAACAAGCAGCTAATGAGCAGGTGTGGCCAGGGAGTGGCACCAGGCAGGTGAGGGCGGGGTTCAGGACAAAAACAAAAAGCACATGGCAAATGCAAACAAAATCATTCAATGCCACAGAAGACCAGCAGGGCGGGCAGAGTCCATACCGAATACTACACCGTGGTCCTTTGCTGCATGTCCTCCCCTCTCTCTGTCCCGTACCTTCCTGTCTAACTCTTCATGAATAAAGCATAAAAATGCAAAGATAAATCATAAAAAAACGATGACAAAATCTCTGTCAAAATCATAGTATTGAACCATTTTTAACCAACTCAAATCTTCCTCTTGTCTGGTAACATCTTCACTTTATTTAATAAAACATATAATAAAGTATTGCAACATCGGGAGAACCCAAAATCCATCAAACTCTTCCAACAACAGCAGAACCATCCCTTTCCAGCAACCAGTTTTTTTTGTGTGTGTGTGTGTGTGTGTGTGTGTGTGTGTGTGTGTGTGTGTGTGTGTGTGTGTGTGTGTGTGTGTGTGTGTGTGTGTGTGTGTGTGTGTGTGTGTGGTGTTATTTTGGGCAATCCTGAACTTTAGCTCTTTTCTTCATGACTGAGAATCCTACCATAGTAATAAAATACATGATACACATTCAAACAAACACAATACAATTTATGTTGTTAGAATAATGTTTGCTGGAGTGTACAGTTGTGCACGAACGTGTGCAGCACTATATCTGCAACACATGCAATATAGTGTTTTTAATACAAAACTTTCTTTGTGATGTGATTATTTGTGTGTGTGTGTGTGTGTGTGTGTGCCCTGTGCTTCAGGAGGTGCGCTTCACACTGGATCGCTGTGCAGGAGCGACAGTGATGGAGATGGAGGGGCTTGGCAGTTGGCTGACCACTGATGACCACTCTTCCTGTGAAGTAACGGGTGTCACTCCAAACACAGACCGGTATGTGGTTTTAAGACACACACGGGCAAGCATACACTCGCACGCACATACACAATCACGCTTGCACACGTGCACGCATGCACATGCACACACACAGACACAAACACGCACACAAACGCAGGTATGCATGCATGCATGCACGCGCACACACACACACACACACACACACACACACACACACACACACACACACACACACACACATTCACCCACTCTTTAACTCACTCACCCACTCACTCACTCACTCACTCACTCACTCACTCACTCACCCACCGACTCACTTTCCTACTCCCTCACTCACTTACTCAATCACTCACTGTCTCACTCACTCACACAAAGAAACACATACATGTGTGAAATGTCCATATGAAAATCCAGAAATGTATACAGACACACTGTACAACTTGCATTCAAGGCAATACTTTGTGTTAACTTCATGTGTTTGTGTGTGTGTGTGTATGTGTGTGTGTGTGTGTGTGTGTGCTTGCCCCACAGACACCTGAACATGAGCCAGGTGCTCCAGTTAGGGGGTGTGAACGAGGAGGTCCCGTACATGTACCCCCAGCTCCAGCACAAACACTTCAGCGGCTGCATCCGGAACCTCGTTGTGGACAGCAAGGTAAGACATGCACGCATGCACACACACACACACACACACACACACACACACACACACACACACACACACACACACACACACACACACACACACACACACAAACCGCCTGGCAAGGCTATATGACTGTGGGCCTGTAGATAGTAGTACGAATGATCCTTGACCCCAGACTTTCCTATAGGCATGTGGCTCAATAATCCACTAGTTGAATAAAAGAATATCTTCTACTCATATTCTGTGCATGCACCCATCCTAAAAATGTAAATTATTATATGAGAAAATTGCAGTAGTGTATGCCTCAAGCAGTGAAGAACATGAATATATTACTAATGATACATAATGTGTGTAATCGACTTCTAATGTAATTATTCCATATCACCGCCGGTGGCAAATAAGGTCAAACAAATATTACCAAACGATGGCTTGGCAGCCACAGTATTAAGCACAAATTTGCCGCGAACATGAACATCAGCTATTTGAAGCTTGGCTAACAGCCACAGATGAAAATACAACTATTTCATATTGAGAAATGAGAGATAAATTGTAATATCTATGTTTTAAGATTCATTATCATGACTGACTTTATTGAAAAAGAAACATCACAGGACCATTTATTTTCCTGGTGGACCACTCAAGGTAACATTCAAGCAGGGCTTTGAGGTTCCTGACAAACTGATTTAAAGGGTCCTTCAGAAAGGCTTTGAATATTTACATTACTATTTGTGAAAAATTTTGTGTTGTGCAGTTGCTTTCAATTGTTTTTTATTCAAAACAATATATTTGCTTTTCAGTCTATTGGACCTCCTTGCCTGAGTCAATTTTATTACCGGTATTGTTTTGTTTGGGGAGAAATAATAATTAGTGCATTGTGTGTGTGTGTGCGTGCGTGCGTGCGTGCGTGCGTGCGTGCGTGTGTGTTTGTGTGCATGTCCGTGTGTGAGTGTGTTTGCATGCACATGGCCTGTGGCTTATGTGGCTACAGTTGAGTCCATGATAGAAACTCATGCACAGTAAAAACCCATGTGCGTCTAGATGCATATGTGGCAGCTTTCCTTTTCTTTCCTCATGTTTGCATGTGTGTGTGTCTGCTTTGCGCTTCCTACCATAGCGTTTACCCTTTCCACTGGGCTAATGGTGGTAGGACAGTGCTTCATTTTAATGAGAGAACCGAATCTCAGCCCCTGGAGTTACTTGCATATTTGTGAAAAAAAATAAAAATAAAATTGTGAATTGTGAGTCTTCATGGCCAAACTGATATACACAACAGAATGCCGTTGATGGAAGCTAAATGAAGGAAATTAAAGCTTTCCTTCCAATATATCCTAGAAAATATTGCATCGCTGAGGGTGTTGCTCACCCATCGCCACAAAGCACACTTTTTGTCTGATGATTTTTTTCCGGTTGTCATTCAACTCTTGGATCCTGGGAGGTGTGTCACTGAGATGATTGGGGTGGTAACGTACCCATTGTGTAAAACGCGCCCGTGTGCAGCCGCCTCACGAGGACATCGCTGTTTTATTTGTTCACTAATGAGCACAAAATAAAGTTTAAGTTGTGCGCGTGGGCGGACATGAGAAAAAGATATGTCTGCAGAGGGAGAAAGCTGCAAACAGCAGGCGTACAATTGATTAATAACACTGAAGGAGGCTGGCTGTTTCTGCGCTACATTAAGTCCTCACCAAACTAACCATTTCTGTTCTCTGCATTGGCAGGCTCTTTGTACACAAACGACTTAACTCGCCATGCGTATGTGTGAGTTGTTGTGTGTGTCCGTTGCCAAGGGCACTGCCGTCTCTGCCATCGTGTTCTTTTTCAATTGTTTTTTGCAAATACTAACTCACACTGGCCACTTCAGGAGGCCTGTATGTGTGTGTGTGTGTGTTTGTGTGTGTGTGTGTGTGTGTGTGTTCTTGAGTGCGGGTGTGCGATCTATTCCCTTGCTCCGTTGACGCATCTAGAGTATAATATTATCCTTAGTGTATAATACAGATGCACTGTAGCCATTAAATATCTATTAAAATACGGGTTTCCATGATGTAATGTGTTTTTGAATTTGAGATGGGAATGTATCTATATATATATATATATATATATATATATAGATACATTGATCTAGTACATAATGCATAGTGCCTATGTGTGTAGGCGGCTATCTGTGAGGTGCAGCAGGAGAGTGAGGGCAGGTCAGATGGCTCAGCAGCAGGGGTCACGAGAGGCCCGATGGAGGTCAACCAGTGGCCAGGGACACTATATAAATCTGTTTGCTTGAGCCCCATCGCTCTCTGCTATAGCTGGCAGTCATCCTTCTCTGTTCAGGCGTATCATCCATCCCTTTCTCTCTATCTCTCTTTCTTTCTCTATTTCACACGTATGCGCACGTGCACACACACACACACACACTGGGTGTCATTAACGTTAACACTGTTGCTCGATTTAATCAACAGAAACCTTTTAAACTTCTGTTTCCTTCCCAGGTCACTGACCAGTAAGAAATTCCTCCTCCAGAGGTCATAGCCAATCAACAATTGCCCCGCAAGAACGAACAATTCTGTTTCTTTCTCCTGTGTTTCCTTCAGTTTCCTTTTTTCCTCATTTTATGTCAGTCTTCTCTTCTTCCCCGCGTCGGCGTTGATGTGAACTCATAAATAACAAAAACAGTGTGGCCTGTTTCATGAAAAGTTTAAATCAGGACGGGGAGATTAAAGCGCTCAATGTTTATGTGTCCTTTTCATCGTCGCTCATATCCGCCCGCCGCCACTGTCGTCATGGTTACCCCAGGCCACCATTTGATATGGTGAGTGGAGGAAATAGGGAGAAGACAACAGTTAATATAAGGTTAAAGAGATCACAATACCACAAGCGCGTGCCCTTGAATGCTCTTCGAGGATGGTTGATGCAGATATTTGGTTCTTTCTGCTCTGTATTCACAGTTACTATTCAGTCTAGCACTGAATTAATGAAAAGGGTTTTCATACATGAAATGGGAGCGTGTGTGTGTGTGTGTGTGTGTGTGTGTGTGTGTGTGTGTGTGTGTGTGTGTGTGTGTGTGTGTGTGTGTGTGTGTGTATATATATATATATATATATATATTTAACTAGGTGAATTACAAACATACTCACATATGTAATCCATATTGATTAAAATGTATCATGTATAATGCACATACCAACGTGCACATAGAGATATTTTACAGAATTTAAACTTAAATTATCTAAACGTATTTAGGAGTAATCCATGTCACTTAAAGAAATAAATATCCCCTTCCAGTTGGATATATATGTACATATGTACTTAATTAATATGATACATAAGTGTCCTGTTAAACACAACACTCTAGCCTAAGTGGAGAAGATCCTTTTGCAATCTAGCCCTACATACACTTAAATGGATTCATTAATGATATTCATTATGAATTGATATTTTACTGGTGAAATTTTTTTTTAGTGTTTTTTTTCTACATAGATCAAGTAATGCTTGAAGGTCTCGATTTGCTCAAATGCAGATGAAGGTATGCTCCGGACGAATCATTCAGCATAATTTAAAAGATGTTGATCTTATTTTGGCCGGACACGACCCCAAGAAGTTATTTTAGTAGATCAACCTGTTTAGTACTCCATGCGGTTTCGGTCTGGTCCCTGAAAGGTCCATTAGATAAGACCCGTTGGGTCTCCATGGAGACGGGGAAATCAGATCAAAATAAATCACGGTACCTCGCTTTTCTGACAAAGGCTACAGTCTTCACATTGCCATCATCTCTGGAGGTGCAATAAGTGCCGAAAAGGCATTTGTTAGTTTTCTCTGCAATCACGTAATCTTGTTCTCACGACCTCGTCAGTTTATTTTCTGGTATAGTTTTGTATACTGACCGTCAGGTGTGTGTTGGTGTAAGGCTGTCTGCAATATGTATTTGGAGGATGAACATTTTGAAATCGGACAATGAATGCCAAATGAGTACATTTTCAAAAGCGATAAGCATTTGTGATTCAAGTAGCCTAGAAACCCACCCCCTCTCCCTCTCCCTCTCTCTCTCTCTCTCTCTCTCTCTCTCTCTCTCTCTCTCTCTCTCTCTCTCTCTCTCTCTCTCTCTCTCGCTCTCCTTCTCTCTCCCTATCCCTCTCTCTCTAACTCTCTCTTTGACTTTCGCTCTCTCTCCCTATATCTCTCTCTCCTTCTCTCTCTCTAACCCTGTAACTCTCTTATTAACTGTTACAATTTATGATTGTGACAATAATACTCATGAGTCCTTTTACTGGATCACCTCTCCATCTTCAACCCTCACCTGATTGATCTTCACTCGTCTGCTCCCTCCTCTCCTTTCTGTGTGCCTCTTCTCCGCTGTCTTTTAACCTCCCCTCATGTCCTACCCCTTCCCTCCTCTCATCTTTCCCTCGTCTCCGCTCCTCTCACCTCTGCTCTCCTCCCCTCCTCCCCTCCCTTTTCTCCTGTCCCCCTTGACCCTCATCTCCCCTGTTCCTCCCTCCCATCTCCTCTCTCCTCGTCTCATCTCTCCTCATCCCACCTCTCCTCATCTCCCATCTCCTCATCCCCTCACCTCTCTCCTCATCTCCCCTCTTCCTCCCTCCCCTTTGTGTCTCTCGTCATCTCCTCTCTCCTCATCCCACCTCTCCTTTCTCCCCTCACCTCTCTCCTCATCTCCCCTCTCCTCCCTCTTCATCCCCTCCTCCTCTCCCTCCGCTCCATACCACCATCTCTCAGCTGTATGATCTGGGCTCCCCGGCCGACGCCCAGTCCAGCTCCCCGGGATGCCTGACCACGGACGCCAGCTGTGTCAACATGGGCTACCCGTCCTGCGGACACCGCGGGCGTTGCCATGGTGAATGGGGCTCCGTCAGCTGCCAGTGCATGGCGGGCTTCACCGGCCAGCAGTGTGAAGAAGGTAAACAAGCTGAATCAAAGTATGGACAGAAGATAATCCGTTACAAAACCCTGGCTCTAACTCTCTGAACCTGTGAGATTTAAATAATTGCCAAATATTACAGCTGTTTCAACTGTCGCTGAAAAGCGGGGAAGTCATTTATGCGTGTTTGTGATTCTCTTTGTTGTCCGCAGTATAATTTGTATTTGTGTTGTGGCAAATGCTCAATGACAGATTATATGAAACAGGACAAGCAGCCACAATATGGCTTTTATGTGTTGTCGCTGATTAGGAGCTAACATAGGAAGAAGAGTGGTTTAAAGCACAGCTACCCTCCAATTGGTTTAGTGTCACACTTAATCTGCATAAAGTTGTCTAAACGCCAGGATCTCGCTGCAGGGCTCGCCGTCCACCTCTGCGGCTTGCTGATTCAGAGCTACATTGAACAATTCCACTTTAAGCCTAACTGTGGCTTTTTGTGTTACACGTTTTTCTTTTTTCTCTAAGGTGTAGTTCCGTTCAGTTCAGTTCAGTTCGGTTCAGTTCTATTCATTCATGGCTTGGGTGTGATGAAAATAATTTGCTAAAACATCTCTGGTTGTGCTCTGTTGATGTTTCAGTCGTGGCATTATAAAGGTAATAAAACATTCAGGGACTAGGGAGCAAGGTGTCTGAAATACAGACACGCTAGCTTTATAAGCATTTATACAGTTTTGGAGATTTTGTTGCCAGACGTTCACCTTCAACTCCAGTGGTCAAACTGGAATCAATTTGGACAGTCCATGACCATATCAGATATTCTGTGGACGTTTGATGGGAGAGCTGCAGTTTGTTTGCAAGCTAAATAATCTGGCCTGAGGACAACTTAGAAAGAAAAGAAAGAAAGAACAGGGAAATACTTTGTTCAATGTCATCTGATGGTGTTTTCCTCACTGTACTAATTTGTCACACAGTGGTTAAGATGCAACCAGATCCATCATATTATAAGACACATCAGCCTCTGTTGTGATCATGAGGGACATGCAGACAAAGGATGGGATGCATTCGGACATTCTCTTGGACACACACACCCACCCATGTGCGTTTGTGTTTGACTCAAACTCAAACTCAACCTCCATCATTTCAGATGTTCCAGAGTACTCTTTTGACGGGCGCGGTCACGTGCACTACCACCTGGTGACCCCGATGGCTGCCCGGAGGACGTGGATTCAGGTTCTGATCCGAACCCGCAAACACAGCAGCACCATTGTCTCCCTTATCTCCAAGGACCAGAGCGAATACCTGCGGTTGGAGGTGAGACTGTGTGTGTGCGTGTGTGCGTGCATGCGTGCGTGCGTGCCTGCGTGTGTGTGGTCCAAAAGTGGGTTGTAAGACCACATATCAATGTTTTTTGTAAACTTAAGCGGTATTGTGTTTTTAGTGTTTTTTCTGCAAGATTCAGCGTTTGTGTTCAATTTAATTAAAGTGTTGGTATCAAAGGACATTAGCTGTAAATAAGATTTCCTGCATTTTTTGCAGTCAAGTTAAAACCCACAAGAGAATTGTGTTTATTAACTGTCTTTCTAATTGTTTAATATCCATTTTCCTCACTGCAAATGAACGGAAAGGTTGTTGAAAAATAGTATTTTTTCGCTTTTTAATTTAGATTTAAATAATTGGATGAACTATTTCTGGATGCATAACTTTAATTGGTAACACTTTACAATAAGGGTGTATAAATTCACCATAAATAAGCATTAATTAACCCACTCAACCTCACCCCAACCCCTACCCTAACCCCCATCTGCTCTATTGACCCTGTTGCTGAGCTGGGCTGCCTCCTTGGTTAACTCTCGGGACCCTTAGGCCCTTAGGCCCACGTCGGTCATGGGGCTGGCCTGCTCCCTTGTAGCTTCTCCTGTTATAAATAATGAGTAAAAGAGTCTGTATCTTACCTAGCTGGGTTTCGCACCTTTCTCAGACTGCCACTGCTGGTGTTCTCCTCCGGGCTCAGACCTCTAAAGCAAGAAAGAAAGAAAACTAGAAGAAGAATATTTCAACAATCCTGAAAAAACAAAACTTATTTTGTCCACCAGTGAACCAGAGTAACTTTAAAGTGAACGTGAAGCTCCTGTTTCAGCTTGGATTACAACACTGAGATTTAGAAATAAATAAATGATAGTATACTATGGAGGGGCCCTGTAATCCCCATGGTTGCGCCATCTTTATGCTAATTATTTTAAGCTAGTAACGTTGTTGTGTATGATCATTATAAGTGTCCAAGAAGCTTGAAACTCTCTCGATCGCGGGGGTCAGAATGAGTTCAGAGCAGAGGAGAGAACGCTCAGAGACTTGTTGGCTGATACTGGCAAAAACAAATACAGGTTTTTTTAATATAATAAATAACTAGGTTTAAAAAATATATATTTTGGGAACCAATTTCACATTGGGTTCACGTTGGGTTAACAATAGATGAATCCCATCACAAAAAACCTAACCCTGGCCCCATGCTATCGTTATGTAGTAATGCTTATTACTGCATTTAACTGATGTTAATTCATGGTTAATTTATGTACCCTTATTGTTGAAGGTTACCCTTTAATTAAAACACGATATTTAGATGTTTATAATAATAGTAATGACAGTAAATCTGTCATTTGTGTGTGTGTGTGTGTGTGTGTGTGTGTGTGTGTGTGTGTGTGTGTGTGTGTGTGTGTGTTAGTTTACCTTTGTCTCATTTCAATTATCTTTCAATGTTTCTTTTTTTAATAATCTTTGGAAGCTGAGGTAGAAATAGATAGTCGTTTGTTACCTTTATGTTTTTTTTTTCCACTTCATTTAGACTCACCCCAGCTTGTACAGTCCTCTCTCATTCCCTTCATTCAGTCACGTCCCATTCGCTCGGACTCACTTACATGGCAGTAGAAGAAGAATGTTTCGGACATAAAATGACCCGTTTTTTTTTCTTTATGGCAGCTTGCTGAGACATTGGACACTCTTTTCAAGGCTTTACGCCTTGAAAAGAAACAAAGAGAAAAGAGAGTATGGGGGGTCTTTTTCGCATCACTTGCTCAGACTGTTTGGTTTTAATCACAGGAAGAAATTAGTATGCGTTTCTCTTGACTGCCTGCAGACTCACATAGCAAGAAGTGTGTGTGTGTGTTTATGTGTGTCTGTCTGTAAGTGTGTGTGTGTGTGTGTGTGTGTGTGTGTGTGTGTGTGTGTGTGTGTGCTATTGTCATGAGACTTGAATTCTAATAACCCAGCTTGGGAAAAAAGTGAAAACACATTGTAATTATTTTTCTTTTGTTGTTGTTGTTGCTTTATTGTGCTGTTATGGCTTTACACCGGAATCGGTTTGTGCTTTGATTAGCAGCTACCCTTAGTTTCTGGATGTTATTCTGTGGGTGTATGTCTGTGTGTCTTTGTGTCTGTGTCTGTGTGTGGTTTTGTCTGTCTGTGTGTCTTTGTGTGTGTGTGTGTGTGTGTGTGTGTGTGTGTGTGTGTGTGTGTGTGTGTCTGTGTCTGTGTGTGTATAACTGGATTGTTTTTTTTAGCCGTATGTTACCCAAGAGCTTTGGCAGGTGGCTTTGGCAGAGATTCCATTACCTCTTCACACACACACACACACACACACACACACACACACACACACACACACACACACACACACACACACCAAGTACAACACCAATACATCCAGTTTCACTGTCTCAATCGCGTTCTCTCCCGATGCCTCGTCGCTTTCTGCATCATCCCGTCTTATCTGTCTTTGACACCGACGACGTGCAGCCACCCTCCCCGCGTTTCTCTTTCTGTCTGTCTCTGCTGTCAGGGAAAACCTGGCATCTCTCATGTGTCCTTTTTATGGTTTCCTCCACGTCTCTCTTCTGTCTCCACCGTCTCTGTTCCCACGGAGACGGCAACGGTGGAGGGATGCTGTGGAAAGACTCTAGTTTCCGATGAATCTGACGTTACCTCAGTATGCCGTTTGTGTGTGTGTGTGTGTGTGTGTGTGTTTTCAGTGTATGTGTGTGGGGTTGGGGGGCAGGAGGGAGGGAGGCTTAGGGAGGGAGGCTTACTTTTACCGCCCCAGTAAAAGAGTGTTAATTTATTCTTATTATGATGGTAGAGATGGTAAATCATTTTTTTTTAACACATTTTATATGTGTTTTAAATGACGTTTGCTCCCTCCATGTTCTGAATTATTCACCAGGTTTGTCTCTCTCAGTGGCCTTTGGTATTTTTAAAGGAAACAAAGGAAGAAACTTTATAACAAAATCACTTTGTGGCAACTGCGCAAACAACGCAAAACTGGTCACAGTTATAAACTCAGGATGGACCGCTAATATATGTTATTTTTCTAGGTTTTTATTATTTCCCTCACATTCTTTCCTGTAGACATCCATGGCATCCAAGTTATCTTGTACCAATGCTGCCCTTCATGGGCCCTGGATACCCCCCCCCCCCCCCCCTTCCTCCCTCCCTATCGCCTGTAGCAGCACCCATAGCCTCGGTAAACCCCACTGATACACATCTGGCGGTATCTGGCCTTGTTTCCCCACCACATCTGACATGCTGCCGGATCGGGGGGCCCCCCTTGCAGGGAACTACCCCAGTGGTGACGACTGGTCGTCCATGTTGTGGAGGGTTCAAAGGTTCCCATAGCGTTGGGCGAGGAGTTAAAGCTTCTAAGAGCATTTTGTGGAGAGGCAGTGCGCCTTAAAACCGGGCAGACTTTAAACTAGGCCAGGGTTACTATGAGACACGGTGTTGTCTGTGTGTGTTATTTCTGGTGTGTTTGTGTGTGTGGGTTGCGGGCTTGGTTTTCAATGTGGAGACGAGTCACACAACTTTCTGTATCCTCCCAAACATTTTATTTACTTTGAACATGCTAACTCACTTACTTGCTCTCTTACCTGCTCAATCACAATCACTTTAAAATTGTAATCACTGACATCACATACTAATCAATCAGCTGATGCAATGACCATAGACACACACACACACACACACACACACACACACACGCACGCAGTCACACAGAGACCAGGCACACTCATTTGATGGGAAGATGGCAGAATTTATTTTTTTACGATCTGATGATGAGCTGGATCTTTTTAATCCTGTAAACCTGTCAATGGCAGGCATTGTTTAACTTCGACTTTGACATTGACTAGTTAGCCTTAACATGTAGAAGGAATGAAGAGGGCTCCCTTCTTCTTTGTGGCCCTCATAAAGCCCTCCCCGTCTTTTGCTGTCAGGATGAGGTGGGCCAGGTATAGAGGGGTTCATAGTTTTAGGGATCAGCTTGAAGTCTGCTTGGTAAACAAGGATTATCTAGGAGGGCTGTTTAGAGGTGGAATGAGTTCCACATGGATGTCTCTCTGAATGATGTCCTTTGTTGACTTGGCTTTTTTCCACACTGATTTCCGTCATGTAGACAGGATAATGCCTTCTCTAATACTCAGTCAAATTTCTCCCATTGTGTGAGTTGAGATCTCAGGTTATTGTTGAATAAATTGCATAATAAACAATTTAACTGAACGTTTTTACTTGTGTATTTGCTTGACTGGTATATCGATTGATTGAAATTGATCACTGAGATAGCATTGAGTATGCATGATTGAGTATGATTGAGTATGCAAGAGTAGCTTCTGCTTTTGATTTTGTTGCTTAGCTTGCTACTTTTCCCTGAGGGTTTACCTCTGTTAGGGAAGCTCTAATGTAGAGTAACTGGTCGCTCAGCTCACTACACTTTCAAAGTAGCATGCCAACACTGCGGGTCTTTTGTACTTGAAGTCTGTTGCCCAGTGACTGGATGGATTTCATCCCTAGTTTGAACAGACAAAGTCACCCACAACCTGTTTCAATAGTGCAGGCATCGCTTCTTAACTTTAACTTAACTCTTAACCATGAATGTACCATGATTGTATAGGCGGATGCTGGAATGTGCGGCATGTGCAATATTTTTCTTATCAATGTTCCTTTGGATGTGGAATGCTGCCTGTTCAGCAGATGCAGTGCAGATGGGTTTGATGATAATGAAATAAGTTGAGTGAGGCGAAGGAGAACACCTTGAGGTGGACCATCTTGAATGCTTTGAAACTCCTTGAAAGTCCTAGAAAAAGGCAGATGAAGGAAAGAAACGGAATAAATAATAGTGGCAAATGTAACAAACAGGTGTAAAGTCTGTCTAAGATCATACAGAATATAAAACGATACAATTGATGTATGGAAATATATATATATATTTATGTAGTATGTATATGGGATGGAGATTGAAAGAGTTATTGTTATGATATAGATATATGAAAGTGTGTACATGGTGTGCTGAATAATATATAATCAAATTGACTCTTTTACAAGGCCGAATCTATAGACACACACTTGTGCGCACACACACACACACACACAATCCGGTAATTACATCCCTACTTTGAAGTCTGTTGGGCATAGCTCATCCAAGACATATTTCAATTTTCCTGTGCTGAGCCACGAAGCTAAAATGCTAACTAAATTTAGCTGTTACAAAAAACAGACTTAATTGCAGGGTTAAAACGGTATGATTTGCTTTGCCCTGCCATGTCCATCACTTGTTATGTTTAATTCTTTGCCGGCCTTGCACCTCCCCGAGGTGTGTTTAACCACGTCAATCAGACCGCAGTCACCTGACAGATGTTTCAATCCCTGAGAATTGAGGCGATGAATCAACAGCGAGCAGCAACAGACAATCTTCTGCCCGAGACATTATGGAGCATTGTTTGCAATGACAAACTCGACCAAAAAAGGAAGAACACAGATGCCTAAGTGCTCAGGACTGAACAAAAGCTTCTCAGTTATCATGCAGACAAAGACATAATTGAAATTAGGAAGGACAATTTGTGTTGGAGACTATAATGATGTTCTTAATCAGCTGTGTCGAATAGATAGGAGACCACGGTCTATTTGTTTTCAACGTGAACACATCTGTGGTCCTGTTCTATTTGTGTGTGTGTGTTTTGACGTCTGCACGTGATGTATAAATTATATAAATGACATTGCAGAATGGCACATGGAAGTTCAATGCATGTGAATTGTGACCTATCCAGCCCACAGAAATTGTCCCTTATTTAAATTCTTGGCGGTTCTGCTGTTGTGGAGAACAGAATGCAACACTGATTGCATTACCAGTGGGCTATTTACATCAGTGGCTTAAGAAAACCAGTCTTTGCCCTGACCAGAATTGGCTAGTGGCTTGTTCTAATTTCAAGCATCGTTGCTACTCAGAGTTTCCGAAGTATTTTACTTGCAGCACATATCCATATAGATTAGACTAGAGTTGCCATTAAATGATCGATGAATAAGTGGGCTCATCTTCCAAACCTTTTTATTTTTGATACATTTTGACTTATTTTCTAACAATTGGCAGGTGTTGCAAATGCGATTTCTAAGAGCTAATTCAACTGACGCTAAAGGTTGGGCTAATGTGTGTGTGTGTGTGTGTGTGTGTGTATGTGTGTATGTGTGTGTGTGTGTGTGTGTGTGTGTGTGTGTATGTGTGTGTGTGTGTGTGTGTGTGTGTGTGTGTGTGTGTGTGTGTGTGTGTGTGTGTATGTGTGTGAGAGTCGCTACCCCTACCTTGTGTCCATATTCAGCTTGGATTCACTCTTCTCTTTCTAGAAATATGCCAGAAAAGTAAATTTATGGATGTACGGATGGGTGGACATTATGAGCAATTTGGAAGCGATTATCAATTTCATGCCTATAGGACATTGGGCACACACAGAGGTCTCCGACAGGGCTGAGGTTTGGTCAAATCCTCTAGGATATTATTTTTAGTCAAGGTAGTGGAGGCACCACCGGGAAATGCTAACTGCTCTGCCTCCTCCTCCCCTCCTCCTCCCCCCCCCCCTCTCCTCTCCTCCTCCCCTCCTTCCCCCCTCCCCTCCTCCTCCCCTCTTCATCCACTCATCCCCCCCCCCCCTCCTCGTCTCCTCCTCCCTTCCTCCTCCCCTTCTCCCCCCCCTCCTCCTCCCCCCCTCCCTTTCCATCCCCCCTCCCCCCCCCCCCGTGACAGATCTTCCAGGGCCTGCTCTGTGTTGTGTACAACCTGGGCGACGGACACTACAACCTGACTCTGCCCGCGCATCGCCTTGACAACGGGGAGTGGCACGAGGTGCTGCTGGATCGCTACGACAACGAGATGACACTGCGGCTGGACGGTGGCGGGGGTCGGCGGGAGGTCACGGGGTCGCGGGGGCGGAGCAAGGAGATTGTGGTGGACACCACGGCTGTGACGGTCGGGAACTCCCTGCCTTCCAGCGCCAACAAGAGCTTTCAAGGTAGGGTGGCACGCGCACGTTTAACGTCCGAGGTAGAAGGGAATAGGAGTCGGTTTAGCTTAGTAGCTTCAGGCGAGTTGTAACCAGTTGATAGTTTGATCCCTGTGTCGAGGTTTCCCTGAGGAAGACACCTAACCCAAACCACTTCCCGATGAGCTGGCTGTCACCTTGCATGGTTGACTCAGCCGTCGTTGTGTCAATGTGTGTATGAACCGTCACTTTAAATAAAATGGTCTGCTAAGTGCCCTAAATATAAGTGTGAAAAGGGCAGGACCTTCACCAGTGGCTAGGGGGTTTGAGCCCAGCAGGGTCTTCATGTCCAAGCAAGATGCCCTGCAGCCAATCTGTTCCTTAATGACCTGTCTCTGTATTCACTGTAAGTCTCTTTGGCTAAAAGTGTCAGCTAAATTATTATTATTAATGATAAGAACGAATTGAATTGATACAGATCTCGATACAGTCACCAAAAGCACTTCACATAGCAAGTGTGTGTGTGTGTGTGTGTGTGTGTGTGTGTGTGTGTGTGTGTGTGTGTAGTATTACACCTCCATTACATCCATTACGAATGTGTGGCCATGGTGGATCACATAACAAAGTAGTAGTAAATAGAAGAGTTATATTCTGTCTGTCAATATATACACACAAACAACGGAAATAGGGAGCTATCTATTCATACATTGATTCCGATATTATAACAAAAGCTACAATACCCTAGTTCAATAAAGCATAGCTTTATTGACCAAGACATACTGTAGCATTATTTGTTCTGATTTGTGAACAGAACTGCTGCAAATAAAGAGCTCAACTCCGCTGTCGGCTTGTTCAGTAGAGTGAGTGAGTTCTCTGAATAGCAGTTATATTATGCAGTTTTGACCTTGAACAGAAAAAAAAGTAATATCTTCAGGTTCTTCTGAACAAGATTGCCATTGTTTATTTTTTATTTTCTTTCTTTTGCGAGCTATTGCCGATAGATGACTGTTGTCAGAGAAGACGATGTTGTAAGGAACGAAAGCTGTTTAGAAAGAAATGATCGTCTTGGGAGCGAGCTTCAAAGCCACAAATCAAACAATTCATGATTTCCTTGTGTGTCACCAAAAATACTTCAATTAAAAATGACAATAAACGGCAACGGCTGGCATTTTGACTGAACTTTGAATAGAGCATTGGAGTGGATTGTTCACTTTGTATATTAAATATCACCTGCCTTTCAATCTGCCGTCACCAAAATACACTTTTGATAATTGAACTATCACATCCTTAAGACACACGTTTTGTAATACAAGTCTAATAAAAATAACCTGCGTATCTCACAACACTTTATACAAATAGTGTAAGCCTTTTGATGATCATGACTGCAAATAAATCCTCGCTGAATTTTAATTTTAATTGCACAAAATGAAAACTAAGGGGTAACCCTTAACAAATTTAAACAGGCGTGTAAATGCTATGATCGTGAAACAGCAGATTATAAGTACCCTTGGGGAGACACACTTAAGTAAAGAGTTTGTTTGTTTGCTTGGCTTCTCCGAAAAGTGTGCCAGTGGGAGTTTGTATTGACAGCCATGGAAGGCACTGGGTGGATTTAGTGCCCTGCTGGCTTTTTCTGGCCCAGATAGTTCATTTATTTATTTATTTTTTTCTGAGGGGTCTCTTTTGAATGCTCAGAAAATTAATAGGACCATCGTGTTCCTCATATTGATTACCACTTGCTCTCAGCAAAGTTTGAACTCGCTGCTCTGAACACTGTAGTGTCTTCCTTACCCCATGTTGTGGCTTCATTTGTAGGGGTTCAGTTTTGTTTGGGGGGGGGTCACAAAGTATACCTGAATGAAGTATTTACTCAACTCTGAGAAGTTCTCAACCCCTGATTTTGTAAACAGTATTTAGTTTTGAGTTGTTTTTTTGTATCTAAAATGACCGAGGTCCAGACCTCTATGCCCTTATTGCTGGCTACAGGCATGTATCCAACATCTTTCTCTTGGCTGTCGACCGGGGATGAGACCCAGTTACTTTTAGGCTGGTAGTCGTACCACCGCACCGACAGCGCTACCCCACACTAGGCCGCAGCTGTAACACCGCTTTAAGCACGGGTTCCTATGGGAGAGGATATGTGTGGTACCCGGTTAAGAGCTCCATCCGGTAGGGTTGGGTTTAATCGGGCATTTCAGGTTTGAACGGTTTGTGTTATAAATCACCTGTGAGAGGTTAAAAGAGTCATCCATGTGTAGTTCCCCAAACGGGAAAAATAAACCCCAGCAAAATCACGCATGGGTAAATGCTGAGCTAAGGATGGTAAATCATCGTGATCCGCTGAGGGCCACGCAGTGGCTGAAACAACAATCACAGTGTTGACTATTTGTAAACTTCAGCTTGAGGCAAGTGTTTTAAAGTGCTTACTGATGGAAACAGAGATTCATATGGTTGCAAAAAAAAATGTATATGAAAATACCAATAGCCGTTCCTCGGACCATCAAATGGGAAAAAACTATAGCGTAATAGCATTGTCCTTGCCTCAGGCTGACGTGTTAAGCTATGTATGTCAGACAGCAATTCTAACCAGGTCCAATTTAAAGAGGTGCTTGGCAACTTTTACTTGTATAGCCCAAAAGTTATCTGTCAGCTCTGAAACCATTTTTTTACATGCCCTCAACAAAATTGTTTTTGTAATCTCCTAACATACTGTATGCCAACACACAAATGGTGGTTTAGTCTGACCATACTATTGCAGCACTTTACTTCAGGAAATTGTTTTAGATCGGCAATTTTTCCTCATAAGCTTACCTGTCCAACCTCTTGGATGCGCAACTCGCTCACATTCCTGTTCCCTCCTCTTCTCTTTGTGATGGAAGATGCTGATTGGTTAGAAAATATTTGACCCCCTCCTTTAAGCATTTGATTGGGAACCTTATGTATGAGATTCAAATCAAATATGAATACAACTGAACCAAAATAATCAGACTGACTGCAGCTCAATCTGGATACAAATTCTGCACAGGAATACCCACACACTGAAGATGATGAAACAAGCAATGCCAGACTTCTCACAGCTTCAGGGGACATTCCAGGACCAAGAGCCGAGAGAGAAGCAAGATGAATGCAGAAATAACAACAACCTTGTCCATTTCTACGTCTCATCTCATGTGCCTCCCCAGGAGAACAGATATGTTAGACTGTCATGCAGGCATACATAAAGATTTAAGATTGCTTGCTCTACAAGGACATTGTTTTTTATTTTTATATATCAACCCACAAACAGAAACACACACACACACACACACACACACACACACACACACACACACACCATTCAGTGGACTCACTTTGTATGTCAGGTGCTGCAGGTGGTGTGTTGAAGACAGACGAAAGGAAAAAAAAAGAAAGAAAAGAAATGAGGACTCAAGTTGTGCTGAGTAGAACGGCACCATGAAGTCTGAAGCTGAGATATAATCTGGTGGGATCACCTCCCTCTGTGTTGTATTGAAACCATAACTGCATGACGGATCAGATTGTGCGTGGAGTAAGAGAGAGAGAGAGAGATAGACAGAGGGAGAGAGGGGGAGAGAGAGGTAGTGAAAAGTATAAGAGGACCGAAAGCAGAGAGCTCTAGTGTACGTGAGGACCTGAACAAGGGCTCTGCACAACATGTGCCTCAGAATATGTGTTTTATATAATAATGATCCATCTTTTTTACCGGGCTTCCGAGTGAGCTTTCATGAGGATTCATGTCTCAGTTTAATGGCAAATGCATCTCTCATGCATGGGTTGTTGTTGAGTGTATGTGTCTATGTTGGCATAGATGGAGATGTGGTGCTGCGTGTGTGTGCGTGTGTGTGTTCTTTCACACCTGAAAGTAGACAAATGTTTGTGCCTGTGTCTATTGTCTAGGTGCAAAGAGAGAAGGATAATGGAACAGACTCATATATAAGAGAAGAGAGTGGTATCAGAGAGCAGAGAGATAGATGGAGGGGGACAGGGGGAGAGAAGGGCAAGGCTGCAAGGAGGAGACAGTGAGAGGTACAGGCAGCTGGCCTCAGGCAGAATAAGACAATGCATGTGTTTGTTAAATGGAGGTTTTAAAGAAGCTCTCCTTACAAAAGTTACTCATGATTTACTGATAAGGTTTGTCATGTGCGTGCGTGCGTGCGTGCGTGTGTGTGCGTCTGTGTGTGTGTGTGTGTGCGTGTATGTATACTGTGTGTGTGTTTGTAGCCACGTGTGTGTTCATGCATGGGTATTCTGTTTCCACACTTTTATTCTGGTTGGGAAAGTAAATCTTCCAGGTTTGGAAAGTAAAAGCACTCCCAACTTTAAGCCAGCCATCTGGCGTCATGCAGGGAATCTGTTTAGCCAATTAGCACAAAACACGTTTAACTAATGGTAACTGAAGAGGACTTTTACTTTATTAAATCGGAACAGCCTGTCTCTCTTCCTTTGCCTTTGTATCAATGTGCCTTGGTGTCTCTCTCTCTCTCTCTCTCTCTCTCTCTCCTCTCTCTCTCTCTCTCTCTCTCTCTCTCTCT
>NC_140282.1:12073585-12103174 GCF_964030765.1 Micromesistius poutassou
TTGAGGCAAGGCCATCCTGGCAAAACACACACACACACACACACACACACACACACACACACACACACACGACACACACGCACACACACGCACACACACACACACCCTCCCACCGACTCGCAAACCCACCTCTTTATTTAGAGGTCAGGTTCCAGGGAAGCAGACGAGACCTTTTCAGAAACAATTCATCTGGGGCCAGCAGTCCATTAACGGCCGGACAAAGACCTTTCAGAACAGCTTCATCAGGGCCACCACTACCCAGGCGGGGCCATGCTGGGAAGCCTCTCCTAGCCATGGGAGAGGCAGTAGGGCTCTTTAGGTCCTTAGACATTCGGCCTTCACTCTGTTTTATTTCCTGTTTGTACATCAGAATGCATCTTGGGATGTTTATGTGCTGCTACTTGTATACTCATAAGAGGAACCAAATGTTATTTACCTCCATTATGAGCTTCATACTCCAGCCCTGATTTCTTCTTTTTGTGTATTGTGAACAATGAGGTCCCATTCCGCCAACAGTTCCTATTTAAACACTTTTTAAGAGCCGTGCAAGTTGGCTAGGCTACAGTATTTTGTGGGTCACGAGAGTGTCAGGTGTGTGAAAGACAGGTGTTTAACAATAAGAGCACAATGTGAATATACTGTATTCACGTGCAAAATGGTGTTTCTCAACAATGTAATTATTATAGATCATAGATTATTATTCTAATGCAAACACATTATATTTTAATCGTAGCACAAGGTACATTAAGCCAGTATTAGAAGATGCTGTGTTGACAATATAATGTCAAAACATATTAATGTATGAAATGATGGATACATTGAACCACATTGAAAGTGCATAGAACCCATTTACCTTAATCTCCATCAACATTAAAACAACTGCTTTAATTATTTAATTAAACAGTGGATGTTCTATATTATAATCTGATACTTAAGAAAGAATCCAGTTATACTTAAAGACATTGGGGATTGAACATAGTACCTTTGTGCTGGAAGTCAAACACCCTAGCCACAATGCTATCCAGTGAGGTCTTGGATGGAATAGTATTCAAAATAATCTTACCTTGCAATTCCTACTTAATAGCAATAGTTTTCATCAAAGTAGAAAAATGTGTTTGTCTGGTTATGCTGTCTGTCTTTTAGGACATCCCCAAACAAATATTGTTTCTTAATGATTTGTGGTGGGGGCTACAAATGCCCATCGATAGATTCTGTCTGTTCAGTGACACGGCTGATATGCTTGTGGATGTTTCTTCTCTGCTGAAGGATGCTCCATGTTAAGGAACATTTTACAGGAAAGTTACAGGAAAGGAATACGCTTTTTCTGAGCTCTAGCTTTTTATCAGGATGCCCATGCTAATGCTATCCGCCCAATGTGTTGATGCTATCTTTAGAACATGTTAATGTTTATGGAAGTGCTAAAACAATATGAAAATACTTCTGTTTGTATCAGTAGGACGGGTATAGAAAATAGTGCTTAGTATTTATTAATATCTGCAATTTGCAAGTGAAGCATAGGCGCCTATTCCTTTAGCCTCAAATGATCCGTTGGCAGCAGTGAAGTGAAAGGTAAATGAACATTTATATAGTGCTTTTCAGACATTATTGACCACGTTCACCCATGCATACGCTGACGGCGTTGCCAGGTATGCAATGTGACAGCTTGGGGGGGGCCCTCGACACAGGGACCCCTCGACACTTACAGGTAGGAGTGGGGATCGAACCACCAACCTTCCGATCGCCCGACCACCCCGCTACGCCTGCTGAGCCACGGCGCCCCCATTATACCCTTTTTATGTTAATTGCATTCTATTAATTGCATTCTATGTTAAGACAAAGGTTGTTTATCCCCTCGCTTCGATTCCACCACCTGCACAAATAAAAAAAAACATTTGGAATCAATGCCTTGATTAAGAGCTGAGGCAGAGGAAGTGGTATATTCTGGCTCACACGGAACTCCCCGATGGCCAATACCCCGGCAATGAGAAAATATAGGCTGGTAAATTCAGAGGGGCTAACTAATGGAGGAAGGCGGAGAGCTGGGTAGATGAAGTCGGCGAGGTGTTGGGGGGGATGTCAACAGGGGATTTGTCAGACAACTCTAAAAAGGTCAAGGCATTGGTGTGGACAGGAAAAACATGCAGATTGGCACCTCGAGTAGAACTCGATTTGCACAACGGCGTGCTGAAAATGTGTCCTTCAAAAGGACATTTTGTTGCTGCACCTCCACTGATTATACAAAGAAAATAAAACATATATCTTGCCACAGATTCTTCCTTCTCCATCCTTTTCCACTGTTTTGTTCCTCAACATCTTTTTCTGTCGGCATATGTTCCCATTCCTTTCATCACATTGATTTTGTGATTTTATTCTCCCATCGTTTTCTCTCCGCTGTCCGTCTGCCTTCACCTGCTCACCCGCTGCAGCGATATATTCATACATGAATTCATCTCCACTCACTGCTGTAAAACCTGTTAGCAATTTTGGTTTGGTTACCGTGGTGATTAAGAGTGAGTGTCACCTCTTTCTATTAGCACCTTCTTCTCTTGAAAAGCTAATGTAGCTCTGTAGGTCGGGAATCTGGATGTCGCTGAATGTTTCATCGGATTTCACATAAAGCTCTTGGAGACGATAGAGGCAATGATAGATTATGTGTCTCCATGCTCCTTCGATTGCCGTTTCTACTGCCTAAGTTCAGGCTTTCATAAATCCATTAACTCATCCGTTCATCTCTTTTGGCTTTAGCAGCTGTGTGTTTGGCTTTTTTGTGGTAAAATAACACATTCATAACTTCTGGTTTAGCATATTATCCATTCATCCATGAAGTCATCCATGTATCTGTTTCCACACTTTTTGTATTTTATTTGGACACATATCAATGTCCTAATTACTATTTAACTGGTTACATTCATTGATTCATTGATTAATCTATCCATTCATGCATCAATGGATGTATCTGTTTATATTATTACACATCAACATCATATCTTTTTGGATTTGAGCATTGCATTGGGACTTTCAAATCCAATCATTTTTTGTTGGTCTGGTCTTTCGCTGTTTGGCTGATAGTTAGTGTTGTGAGCGGTGGGATAATATATGTGAAATATCCGTCCATCCATCTGCTTTCTATGGTCAGGAAAAACATTTCTATAGGTGCAAACCTCAAATGTGGTCTGTGCCTCTGTAAAAAAAGAAATGTATAAATATTCAAAAGCAAAACTTGCTAAAGACAGACTAGCAAGAGATTTAGAACCTTGTATGATTTGTGTATATATACACATATATATATATACACACATATATATATATATACACACACATATATATATATATATATATTTAAGCAATAGATCACGACAGGCTGTGGTATGTTCTCATTATACCACAGTTAAGGGGCGTTGTCCGTCCCGACGCGCAGCGGAGGGACGGCGACCCCCTTAACTGTAGTATAATGAGCACATTTCAGTGATCTATTGCTTGTATAAAACGGTTACGTAAGTATGGCGAAATGAAAGTCATAGACACTCTCAATTTTGAAAAAGCAAGGAAAAGCTTTTTTTTTAACGGATACAAAAAAGTAGTCCCTCCTGGCTGCCTGCAAAGTGTACGGCGGTTGCTATGCAACACACTAGCCGCGTTTACATGGACACTTCTGTTCCGAATAGAAGTGAAAGAACAGCTCAATCGGAATAAAAAATGATCATATATACGCCTCAATCGGAATACAATTCTCTGATCGGAATACAATTCTATGCGGAATAGAAGAGGTGGTGTAGTCTGCTATAATCGACATGTATACACTTATTCCGATTGGTTTGGGGTGGGTGCGGGTAACTTAGAGAGATGGCATCAGCAGCTGCAGTAGTTCGCAATTGGTCCGTCTGTACTTTTATGCAACCCGAACTTGCACTGTCAAGGAAAATGGCTTTTTTGCCTGATTCACGTCTGTGTATCACTCTGCAAGTAGTCCGATAACTTATCAAACCCAGCGGATTCGGTTGCTTAGCGACGTCAATGTCTTTGGCGGACTATTTCTCTGCTGATCAACACAACGAATGGTAACAAATAAATTGTCAAAAGACACAGCTATGGACCTGTCTTTCTTTAGGCCCAGGCTACTGTCTCCGAGTGCGTGTCGCTGTTTAAAACCTGACGAGGTGTTCACCAATGAGCTAGTTACCATAATAAGACCGCCATACGAATCTGGAAAAAATGAATAAAGACAGCGAGGATGCAGGGAGTTCAGCAAGGCTACAGCTGAAGATCAAGGTAAATAGGTGCTGATATATTTTAAACGTCAGCATTAGAGGAATTTACGTGTTCCCCGATGGACAAATTTAAGGCACAACTGTGTGTTTATGCTGAGATTGCTTTGCTTTTTTCTACCTGTCTGTGTGTGCCGTGCGGGCTTTGCGCACCGTCAAGGGAAAGAGGCGGTGGTTCACTCGTTGCTTATAATGGTTTATTAGTTTCCCAGTATTTCATTCATTTAGAAGACAGTTTTGTTAATTTTTTTTTTTTTTTTGGTCAATGTGCAATCTGCCAATGTGGCAGTTCCATGCGCAACAGGGATTTATAAAGGTTACTGTACAGTGGCGGAGAATGCGTCAGGAGCTGAATCACCACTACGGTAGAGCTAAGAAGTTTCTACGAGCGCTTCAGACCAACCTTACCAACAAACGATACAAACAAAACCAACAAAATACATAAAAATGCCAATAGTGATAACACGTCCATTAAGTTGCCGCCGGTCCAGATGTGTCAGGTGTGTGCGAGAGACAGAACATTCGCTTACCACTTTTGGAAATGCCATGTATACAGTACGTTTGGATCGCATGACAGGAATATATCTATTCCGATTAGAAATCTATTCGGAACAGAAGTGTCCATGTAAACGCGGCTACTGTAGCGTCCTTCAGAGAGAAGGCTAGACTAGAGACGGTAGCTTGGTTCGCCGGCAATTTAGCCTACTATCGAGTTCACTCACCATGTGCCTATTGCTTTACAACATTTCCACCCTCTCCAGCAATCAACATATTTTTAGGCTTCAGTGAACCATGCCATTGCTTTTATATATAAATAAACAACAGTTCAAGTTAGGCGCAGAGTGATACTGAACTCATAAACTAAACGGGCGTCATAGCTGTGTGTATACGCTCAATATACAACAGTTGGGAACCAATCAGATTGCTTGATTTAAGCCACCCGTTTTATAATATGTATACATTAGGGCTGGAAAGTTAACACATTAATTATGCGTTAACGCAATCTTATTTTAAAGTGATTAATACAAATTGACGCATTAACGCAAGTTCTCTTTTTCTTTTTATTTAATTTTTTTACTTTGATTTTGAAATGTTTTGCCCACAGAATGTCAACATTCATTTCAGAAATCATTTTCGTTTTTTCGTTCCACTTACTTTACATTCAACTAATTAACTAACTACTAATTAACGGCCTGTTTACAACACTGAGTGAGTCAAGTGAGTAAAACTCCTCAAGATCACTTGATCTAGTTTTTGCTTACTAAGCACATTTGGTATGAATGATAATGTGTATTCCATTTGATAATCTCATTTAACTTCAATTGGAGTGGATTTAAAATATAACTTTAAAAGTGTGATTGATCGCGAATTAACTCACCAATTACCAATTAATGCGATTAACGCGTTTAAACCTTTTAATCGTTGCCCAGCCCTAATACATATATATATATATATATATATATATATATATATATACACACACATCATACATTAAATTAACGATTTATCAGAAGCAGCGGCTACACATAGGCTCCCTGCTCTAACAAGCCGAGCCATCCGATGCATAAGGGTAATGGATTCTGAGCCACAACCTTCACCCTCCGGCCTGTGGATTACAATTCCATTTCATCCCCACACTCTCCATATTGATTAACAGGGCCGGCTTCATTAAACTTCATATCTTTCTCTAAGGCCACGGGTTAATTGAATCGTAATTATCGGCAAGCTCATTTTGAATTCTAATGCCGTGGACTTGGTGTTTCATGTTTTGTCTACTGCTGTCGCCCCCATCCCCCCCTTCGTCCTGTTCCGTATTTAGATTTATTTCTTAACATGTTTAAACCTGCTTCTCTGACTCTCACTAGCTCATGTTCCCTCTGAGTCTCTGTCCCTCTCTTGATGTGTTTCTCTCTCTCTCTCTCTCTCTCTCTCTCTCTCTCTCTCTCTCTCTCTCTCTCTCTCTCTCTCTCTCTCTCTCTCTCTCTCTCTCTCTCTCTCTCTCTCTCTCTCTCTCTCTCTCTCTCTCTCTCTCTCTCTCTCTCTCTCTCTCTCTGTCCAGTGCTGCTGCTGGGTATCTTCCTGTACACGCGCTGGCGGAGCTACAAGGGTCTGAAGGAGGGCGTGTACCATGTCTCGGCCCACCACGACGGCTGGGAGGACATCCGCGAGAACGTCCTCAACTACGACGAGGAGGGAGGAGGGGAGGAGGACCAGGTACACACACACACACACACATATATATATACTGTTCATAGTAAAACGGTACACACACCATAGTAGCAACATACAACAACATACATACTACATATCATGATATCACTTTGGGGCCTACACCTTTTACCTTGTCGATTAAAACAATCCTCATTTTTACCCAACCGTTTATACATCAACATACAACACCTTGTGCACGTAGGTTAAATAAGTCTCTTCTCTGGGTACAATGAGCGATTATGTTGCGTTTACATGGAGGCCATATTTAAGCCTGTTCTCATTTTATTTCATAAGGATTTGTTAAGACAGAATATACAAATAATGAAATACTGTCTGCCTTCCTTCATTTCAAACATTTAAGAAAATGAAAATGCTAGGACAAATGTGTGTGTTCCAAATGTACACGTTTAAGTGAGACTGTCAGTGAATAAATGGCATCCAAATTGAAATAGTGTTTTGGAAAATGCAGTAATTGATATCATTAGCTTGTTTAGTTGTCCTTTGTCTACCAAAACAAATGCATTGCTTTCATCCCATAATTAAAACCCATTAAAACACGTGTAGTATGTGTTTGCGCTCGCGTGTGAGGCTCTGGTGCGCGACATGTACAATTTGAATTGTACACATTTATTTTAATTAGACACTTGTAGACTATTCATCCATCCTACCAGATACTCCACAGCTCTCAACCCTAGGGAGGACCTGGAGCGTTAGTGTGATACAAAGCACAAACACACACCCATACACACACACACACACACACACATATGTCCACATGAACACACACACACAGCCGCACACACGCACCCACACACACACACACACACACACACACACACACACACACACACACACTCACCCATGCCATCAAACACACTCAGACACACACACATACATCTGCCTCTGCTACTCTCATGTACCATGTACGTCCACAAACACACATGCTCCCACAACCACACACACACACACACACACACACACACACACACACACACACACACACACACATACACATACACATACACATACACACACACACACACACACACACAATAAAACCACTGGTCCTTGTTATATTACCAAATGCTGAGAGCCTGTTGCTGGGGCCGCATTGGATTCTCAAGGGCCTTATCCTCCAGTTCCCTACAGGATGAGAACAAACCCACGCAGAACTCTGCAGAACAGTTTCCACCCGTCACATCATCGCCCTCCCAGAGCAACGCTGGTCCGCTTTCTGTCCCTGATTCATCTTCCTTCATTCTCTTTTTTCGCCCTACCCAGGGAAGCGATCAGTGCTGTCTGAATTTGATCAGCGCTACAGTAATTGGCAGTGACGTATTAACAAATAAGAATAACCAGTTGGATATAGGAGGGAGAATAACAAAATGTGATGCTCTTGTGTCTTGAGAGATGGTTCTGAGATGAGAGAGAATAGAGAAAGAGAGAAATTGAGAGAGGGAGAGGGAACCACTAAATACGATATGAGAGAGAGGAAGTAATAATTAGCCAGGTGAAATCATACCCATGCAAATGACTATGTATTTTGAATTAAACAGGCACAAGCACTTACTTGAGCTCACACACACACACACACACACACACACACACACACACACACACACAGACACACAGGGACACACAAACACACACTTATACACACACACTTCAGCACTGATTAATATATCGGTTGGTTTATTCAGACAAATGGAGACATTGGAGTGCAAAGTTAAAAAAGGGTTGAACTTTGAAAGTCAGTCGAGTGGTCAGGCTTGGGTCCCCCCTTCTCTATCAATTCCCATCTTTCTTTTAGCTCTTTTTCCCCCCTTTGTCTCATTGTATTTAGTTGGTCTACTGGGCTCTTATGCTAATCCAGCTAATGGGTTCTCCTTTCTTAGATTGTGTTTAATGCTAACGGTGTCTCTTTGCGTGTGTCTTTGTGTGTGTGTACGTGTGTGTGCGTGTGTGCGTGTGTGCGTGCGTGTGCGTGCATCAACAGAACGCCTATGACATGGCGGAGCTGCAGAAATCCCTCCAGCCCAGCCCGGCCCAGTCGGTCCAGTACTGCCGCATGCGGGCCCTGCACCACCCGGTCCTCCCGCTCTCCCAAACCCAGCAGCACCACCAGTACCACCACCAGTACCACCACCTCCTGCACCACCACCAGGCCCAGCCTGCCCCGTCCCAAGCCCAGTCGCTGGACACCCTGAGCCGGACCAACAGCTCCTCCACGCTCCCCCCTTCCGTCGCCTCCTCGTCCTCCTGCTCCAACAAACAGGGCTCCGCCTCCTGCGCCGCCTCCGCCGTCACCCCGACCACGGTGGCGGCCACGCCCATCCGCAGGGACGTGGCGCCCACGAGACTCCCGGCGCAGGGCCAGGCGCGGCCCCTGACGCTGGCGCGCCGCTCCTTGTCCTTCTCCAGCCAGGACCTGGCCCGCTACCTGTGCGAGATCATCCGCGACGCCGACCAGCACCCGGACGCGGGGCCCTTCGACTCCCTCCAGGTGTTCTCCACCGAGGGCGGCGGCTCCCCCGCCGGGTCCCTCAGCTCCTTCAGCTCGGCGGGGCTGGAGGGAGGCGCAGACGGAGGGGCGGCCGGAGGTGCCGGGGCTGGAGGAGCAGCAGCAGGAGGAGCAGGAGAAGCCAAGAGAGAGGAGACGCTCGGGGACTGGGGGCCCAGCTTCGAGAAACTGCGGGCCCTGTACGAGCAGCCCGAGACCAGCGATCTCTGAAGCGCAACCCCTACGCCCGCCCCCCCCCCACCCCCCCCCCCCCCCCACCCGACCCTGTCCATACCCTGCCCCGCCCCGCCACCAGCCCCACTCCTCTCTAATGAATGGATACGCACACAAACCAAAACGGGCATCAAGAGTTGAAACAGAGAGGGAGAGAGAGAGAAAGAGCGGTACATGGGTTGGAGAACCCCTGAATACAGGGAACGGATTTCACCGAAACCCAATCAAAACTATTCCCAGTGGAAGGGGGCTCGTTGGAAGCCGGGATCTGGCTACACCCTGGAGAGAACCTGTACAGCGTTGTAATGGTGAGGGCTCGTTACCTCAGACGGTGGTTGTACTTGAGTGTTGCGATGAATCTGAATTTACTGAATGATTTGCCCTGTCAGTCAACCTCAGACGGACAGATGAAATGCGGCTCTGCTTTCCCCGCAGCAGCCGCTGGCCCCCGGGGGCCTGAGCCTGACATGCTCTGCTCTCCCTCCGTCGTGCCATGACATTGTCACAGGAACAGACATTATCAGACCTGTCAGTCAGATTGCCCGCAGGCGAGGTTGCCTTCGTTTGCTGGGGTTGTCTGCCGTGATGGAGTTTAATTCGCTGCACAATCTCAGCTGCAGTTATTTTTAAAAACCACCTGGAAATTTTGACACCATTTTCCAATGTTGTAAAAGTCGCACGGAATTGTTGTCAGTGGAATGCCCGGAGTAAGAAAAAAAATGGATATTTTAGATTTATTTTTGCGAGGGAATTTTTTTAAGATCAAAGTCAAATCATTCGATAGGGATGCCCAAATATCAGCCTATTGGTATCAACACCAATGCTCTACCTGTGTACTCATACACATTTGATGCAATACACACACACCCAAAACTGACAAAAACACAACAGACACATCTGTGGTCGAAGCATTAAGATTAACTAATGAGAACAATGGGTTGAATACAAGTTGATAAGAACAGAAAACACATGGGAAGTTTAGTCAAAAAACAACTCACACAAATCAATGAAGAAGGGTTCTGCAATACAATTACACAGATAGACACCAAAAAATATGAATGTTTTAAAATGGGACATGAGACAAGATTTGTCTTCCTTAGCTTCCATAAAATGAGCCGCTACCCCCAGAGGAGACAAAGGATTTAAATAATTGTTGTTGTGTTATTTAAGCTTAATGGAGGTTTTGTCTAAAATATGTCTGGTTCAAACACAGAACAAACATTTATATATAATAACATATAAAAAAATATGTGTTTTATAAATATATTTTTTACCATACACAATGAACATTCTTCTTTCTAACCCATGAATCTCATTATTCAAATGCTATTACGCGAGTATCCCAGAAAAAACAAAAAAACTGAAACTAGTATTGGTGCATCCCTAGCATTTGACAAGTGACAAATCACAACCTAAACATAATGGAACGTAAAATCCCAAATTCAGAAAATAATTTTGAAATCTCACTAATCTCACTAATTGATGGACCGGGCTGTCAAGTACACCTGTTACCAGTGATAGCAATCAGCAGAATTCCTACCCACCTGCTAGCTATTCCACCAGCTAGACTGGGCTAACGCATTAGCAGCTGTTGTACATAATCAGACACGCTGACTTACAATAGCATTTCACCAAGAAGGTGGCCAGGAGATTATTCAAATGGAGTGGCGGAGCATGGGTGATGTTGGTTATAAGAAGATGTGGTGAAAATATTTTCAGTCACATTTCACACTGCCTGTTGGATCTTGGATGTGCAACTTCAGTCGTGCTGTTTTGCTGTATACAGCTTATTTTTAATGTGCTGTAATGGGGCGAGGAGGAGGGTAGGCATTTTGTTTTTCTGCCTTGTGTTTATTTATCACTATTATTTAAAAGGGTTTAATAACTGTGTGTTGGGTATCTGGGTGTTTTTTTTAAAGCCCTTGCAGGCTCCAACCTCCCCCCCGCATCCCTTGCCTCTTGCCTTGCTGCTGGGCAGGCATCACTGTTAGAGTCCCCCCCTTTCTCATTTTTTCTTCCTCCACCCGTCTTCCCCCTCCTCCTTTCCCCTCCACCAACCATCTCCCTATGCCAGAGAAGGAGACATGCAGGACTTTAAAAACACAGCTTTGTTAAAGAAAAAGAAAGAACTATAAAGAAAGGAATTTAGGGGAGATTTGTGGACAGCAGGTAAAACACAGAATAAATACTTACCTCTGCTGCTGTGTTCCCCACGCTGGAACTCCTAGGGCATAACAAGCAACTAGGAGAAAAGTGGCAAGTGTCTGCGATTGGAACGCGGCTGCTACAAGTGTACTCAAGGTGACTTTACTCTGTGAGTAGGGCGAGGGTAGGACGTTATAATGAAGACAGCAAAGCTATATTTATCTGAAAGCGGTAAAGGAAAAGATATTTGTAGCATTCAATTCCCACACACACACACAAATCTTTATTTATTTTTCACTATATTGTGTCTGGACTGAAACAGTGCAATAATGGTGGGTGGAAAGTAAATAAAGTATTTTTTTTGTTCTGATGAGGGCATTCAGATATCTTATGCTTTATTCTTCTCATTCTCATTGGCCAGACTGGGTTATAATTTTCAGCTTGTTCACTGACTTAGAACCACGCTTACGTGGACAAAGAGAGTGGGGAAAATGTGACGGTGAATATGAACTTTCAAAAATGTGAAACTACTCTCCTCAGACAGCGGGTGAGAGAAAGAGCGATAATTGCAGAGCAGACAGCGAATCAGAGGGAAAAAGGGTGGGCAGACGAAATGAGGGTGAGAAGTAGAGCGTAATAGGAGTGTCCAATCAACACTGTCAAGATTTACATGGCTGACTTGAGCATGTAGCTAAAGCCTTTAAAGAGCATAGCCGTGAACTGGAAGATCTAACCAAACAACAGGTTTGTTTTAAGTGTTGGGTTTCAATCGACCGGAGAAAGAGAAGTGCATTAAGGGCAGCTTTCTGTAGAGATGAGCCACAAGTTGGACACAAAACGGGACTCAAACCTGATCACTGCATTGCTCAGTTACAAATGTCTAAAGAGGTGTCACCTGGCCTTTTTTTAATGGGTATTTTTACTGTCATGGCTCTACATGATGATGGCACTCATTACGGCCCTCTTTTCTCCCTCCTGCTCAGCGCGCGCTGCTGAGAGAGGAGTTCTAAAGAGGGTCAGAGTCGCTGAGTGAAGACACATCAGGCCGCTAATCCTAATAGGAGCTGATGGCATGCTGTCACGCTGTGGCGACAAAGGGATTGTGAGAGAGACAGAGGAGTCCATTTGTGACTTGTGGCTTTCACTTTCTGTTTTTATTTTTTCGGAGCCTGAGGCAAAATGGTGGCGCTGTAAAAACAATCATCCAAGAGAGAGATTTGTCAATGGGGTAAAGTTGCATGGTACTGATTAAAAAAAGTGCCAAACACAGACACACTATAGTTTTATTTGAGGATTGACAATGGGGCAAAGACAGGCGTAAACACTGGGAATGTAATCCAAGATGTGCAGATGGTGTCAAATAAGCCACCGCCATCAGAATACACAGGCGAGGCGAATCTCTTACTGCGGCTCGCAGGAGTGAAAGGGAGGGTTGTTTATTTCATTGCGATCATTTGTACCATAAAATGGCTTCTTCTTAAGTGTTGTGTTTTGGATGCTGACATTGTGTGCGAAAAATGTCCTATTTTTTTTTTTTACCTTATGTGTAAATATGAAGATGGATTCAAAAAGAAAAAAAGATTTTTATCATGAAAAGCACTATATGGGTCAAGATTCAAAAGAGAAATGTTATAAATATGAACATATCTTTTTTAATCATTATCTCGATGATGAGCTTTTAACGGTTATGTAGTTGTTTTGTATTTGCTTCAATATTTTTTCTCAATAAATTCATCTATTTGCACCAGTGGTTGTGCTAAACCCTGAATGTTTTTCTTTTTGGGAGGAAAGTCTGGAGGGAAGGTTGAAAGATTAGCATAATCAGGCTAAATAAGTGCTAGCCGCTTCGGCGGGTCGTTAAACACTCAGTCATACACTCCATTATTTCATAGGTAGGAGGCTGTCCCCCTTGTTAACAAAGAGTTACTTTGCAAAGTCAAAAAAACACACAATGGCAACACACAGACACACACAATTATTTTTGGTCACCTGACCTTTAGGTAGACTTAACAAACAAGAAGATTAAATTTCCTGCCCTTTGAGGGTGTTTTACTGTGGCAAATGTCAAGTGCAGTTTGAGAAAGTCGATGCAGAGTGGATATGGTGTGTTGAGTTTGAGTTAAGTTGTAAGTGGTGTTGTCAGGGTTGCAAGGTTAAGTATAGGTTCAGGTTTCTTTTTTTAGAAAAGATAGGTTTGGGTTGGCGGAAATCACTATTATTATTTTAAGGATTTCTCATTTAGCAAAAAAAACTTTTGTCCAAAACGACTTACAGTAAGTGCATTCCACAATGAAGCCAAAAAGTACAACAATAATTTGAGTACATACAATTTATCCAATAAGCAAATATATTTCTATATGATATTTGATAGGTAAGGGTTGGCCAAGGTATCAGGTTTTCTGGCTCATAGTAAAATATGTGTTGACTTGAAGCCTGCCTCTCAGTAAGACTGATTAGGTTTTGGACTACAACTGGATACGATGGTGGCAAGAAAATGCGCCACTATATGGTAAGAGTAGAACAGGGCAAGGAGTCCCTTAGGGTCTTGTGCTACAGGTGTTATATGGTATGAATATGAAAGGATAGAGATTACAACAAAACAGAATAAATGATCACTTAGAAAATACTTTAATTGAGCACATGATGTAAATACAACTCGTACAAATGCTAACACAAAGAAACTGAAAAAACTGATCATTTGATCATGCAAATGTTCTCTTACAACATATTTCTTGCAATGTATGTCTAAATGTGCCAGACCAGGTAAATCGATTTTAATGCTATTATTAGACTAATCCTATCACCATATTTTTACCTAATGAGGAAATGAGACAGGATCAAGATCCCGCAAGAGGCAGCATCGACTCTCCATTAGATAAGCCATCAAGTGAATGGTTACGTGTTGTGCCAGCATGCAATTTAGGTTTTGAATCGATAGCTGTGCTTTTTAAAGGTCAAATGATCATGCATGAAACTGCCGATCATGTTATGGTCAGGATACTATAGATGCAGGCAGCTAGGGTTATATCGGCAATACAGTTAATAAGACACTTTGCTTATGTGTTTATCTAACCAATGTAAAGTGGATTATCTGGATAATGCAGCCATTTTCCGTCCAAAGAGAAATAACTGGCAATTGTTGTGAGATTAAAATACATTTCAAGGCACTGGCGTACACACTGAGCTAAGCAAGTTCTTTGCCGTTCCAAAGAGGGCCTGTGTGATCGAATGTAAACGACAGGCAAAGAAAAACAAGAGATTAGATGCTCTGAAGCAGCCTTCTTTGGCCAATCAGAAATGAGTATGTGTAGACTTTACTGACACATAAGAAAAAAAATAAACGTTACCATTAAACGTGGAGGTTCGAAGGTGTTCAATACAAACTGTAAACGGTACATTTACTCTTAATCTTGGCTAATATAAGCTTCAGCTTCAGCCTTGTGGTTTTCTCTTAAGGTGTATTATTATCTCGCTTAAAGCTTAATATTGAAATTATTGATATCAATGGCCATTGATGCATGTTTTGAGAAGGGTCTGGCACTGGAGTCTGAGGCACTCAGAAGCTGAAGGACTGCACTCGATTCTGTACGCACATTCGGTTTTATTACCACGCACAATAACCACGACACGATGACAATCAAATTGCATTAATCTGAATACCCTGCTGCAAGGTCCAAACTAATGGCCAGGATCTTGAAATGAATGGGTAGCATCCTAACGAAAGGATTCTGACGAGCTTTCCTCCAAAACACTAACCAGAAGACAGACAGAAGTCATTGAATTGAACAAACAAACGCTTGATCATCACTGCTGTTCAAACAGAAGATACTGCATTCGCTGATTCCCATTTACTCAAACTTAGGCAGAATGATAGCCCTGTGGTTGGATTCCAGTCTGACGTATTTACACCCAAACTTTTCTCTAACAATCGAGTCAAACTTGTTAAAAAATTGGAAAGCCATTGCTATAGCTGTGCTAACAATGGCACCTAATTTGGCACAATACAGATTGGCACAATACACCCATTGGCACAATACACCCTAAAGTGCCATTGTCGTTTCGTAATACCCAGTAACACTTGACAAATATTCCCATTAGTCCTAATAGGTTGTTTTTTTCGCAGATGACGTCACACCACTGGAGCAAATTTTAAGATTAAGGGCAGGAAGTATTTTTTGTTCCCAATTCTTGAACCCAGTCGCAGATAGAAAAGTGACATGCCTCCTGGCTTTTGAAAGCTTATTATGTGGTCCCTGGTGAAGTACTTGGTATACAGTACAAGGTCATTTACTATGTCTACTAGTCAGTAAAAGTAGTAAATTACCTTGTACTAGTGGGAAAATCCTTATTATCGTTATTTTTTTTAACCAATATGGACCAGTTTAAATACTTTGGAGTATTTTCTCTGGTATCGTTCTCAAACATTTGGTTCCACTGTTTTTACATTAACAGAGCATTGCTGCCTGACGTTATGCATTTCACTTCCTGCCCTCCATCTGAAGTTTGCGTGACAAAGGTGTAAACGCGACTGCAAATATCCCCCATCCCCAAGAGAGTTGAAATATATACACGGTAAATAATCACCAACAACAACATTTATCTTTTCAAAACAGAAGCAGCAGGCCTCAAATGATCCCCATTAATACGTACACAAATCAATAATGTTGACAAGGAAAATGATCAAATAAAAAAAACGAGTATGCTCCTGGCAGGTAAACACACACACACACACACACTAGACAGCCAATCTTGAATATACCAATACGACACGTCCCGAATGAAACATCTTCCCCAGAAGCCGAAGTGAGAGAGAGCGAAGGCGTTATTTCACAGTGATCTCTGATTGGGGCATTTCAATGCCGTCGCTGGTGCCAATCACTGCAGCACTCACTCAAAATAACGGTGAATACCACATTTTCAACTGAGAAAAAAAGGAAAAGCCTGTATTCTAAATTGGTACCCAGGTGTGTGTGCTGGCGGCAGTGCGGACCGTCAGAGACAGGACACTGATTTGCATGTGCACTCATGTAGGCAGCGGGACACGAGAATAAAAGGGACGGGGGCGGCAAACATCTTAGCATGTGGGCTTTTGAACGCAACTTCAACTAGCTAGCCCTGTAATTACTGACTCACTGACACACAAACACACACACACACACACACACACACGTCCCTCTCGTTTCCTATTCTATCCAATCCAAACCGATCCCATCTCTTACCATCGTCCCTTTGTCAGATCGCTCCAACCTTTCAGCAAATTTCCTTTGGTTCAAAGGAACCATGAGGTGTTTTCTATTCAAACATGGACATTTTCGTTCTCTGTTATTCTGTTGGTGTCTTTCTCCCTCGCCCACCCCACTCTGCCTCTCTCTCTCTCTCCAAAACATTTGGGAGCACAGTAGGGAATCAGCGCTGTTGGACGCCTACCAACTGTCTGTGCCACTTTCATTACGTGCGTGTGTTTGTATATACACTCTGTGTGTGTTTGTGTGTGTGCCTAAGATTCCTTCTCTGTGTGAGAGGTAGGCAAACAGCTGACATGCTTCAGATTACATAAGGGGTCGGGCTGCGTTGACAACAGGGCGAGTTCTATCGAGTGAATAGTCACACGCAAGTCGTGTCTCCTGTCTTTTCCTTTCCTCTCCGTCGTACTCCAAGTCCCGGCAAACACACCTCCCGGAGAGGCTTAGCAATGCTGAGCTAATGTTTGTTCCCCCAATGGCTGCATAGCAGTCCATTTCACAGATGAATACCAGCGGCCAACCACCACCACCACCTCCATCCCCATCACCACCACCTGAGGGATTCAAGTTGGACACTGTTCAATGTGTGCATTTTGGGATTTCCAATTCCTAATTATAACATTGTGCCTTGGCAGAGCTTCTTAATGTGTGAATTAATTTAGTCTTAGTCATTTTCAAAGCGCATTCATCAAAATAAGGCTGTTTTTTTTTTGCTTCTTCAACCCAAATACATTGAAGGCTGAGTGCTTTTAGTTCGATTAACTTACCCTGTGGATCAAAAATGCCCAATTACCCCAAAATATGTAAATGACAGAAAGAGGATGAGAAAAATGTGTCACTGTCTGCAGTGTGAAAATGCTGTGTAGTTAGGATGTAAAAGCCCAATGAAGAATTTAAACAGACGTAACCTTTCATGATGAGTCATTTTGCCTATTTAAAAACAACAGCATGGGAACTAAAACAAAAGACAGTGCTTAATGCACTTAATACTGTATCACAAGCCTGCCAAACTGCAAGCTTGTTAATTGACCTTGTTTCAAAAGGTTTCTATTTCACCATTAAAAGATGAAAAAAAAAACTACTTGGAGTAGAGAGACAGCGAGATAATGGAGACAGACGGAAAGAGACAGAGAGAGCAAGAGAAATAGATGGATAGAGAGAGAGAAAAGTAGACTTGTAGGCTCCGGAAACAGCCCTTTAATTGGACTTCCCTCCCTCCATGTTCCATCAATCTACCAAAAAAAAAAAACATTCTCAGGGCTGAAAAACGACCAGCGAAAGGTTAGCGAACAATTAAATAAAAGGGATCACAACAAACCCGGACTCTCTTCCCATTCCACAGGACCAGGCTTTGATTATTCTCCTTAGCTGTCCATGAAGATGCCCGTGAGATTTTTTTCCACCTCTCTGTCCTCTCTGTTACTGAGTCCGGGACGGCTCTGCGGAGCTCCTGGAGCCTCTCTTTCGCTTCTTCTTGAGCCGGTAAACGTGGAAGGTTTTGTTCCGGAAGGCTTGTGTGAACAGAGCAGAGTAGACCGGAGAGTCTGTCTTCACCGCCTCGCAGAACCGCGGGTTGGAGGCGGGCACCAGGTCGGGATCGTTGTCTCCGGGTCCGTCCATGATCTGCCAACAGGAAATGAGGTCGTTCTTAAGCAATGAAGCAAAAAAAAAAAGCCCCAAAAAAAAGGTATAAAATAATAAAAACAAATAATAGATAATGGTAGGTAAAAATATTGACTATAACTACTACCTAACAATACCTAACAAAAGAATAATGGATAAAACATACCATAAGAGTCTTATGGTAAGTCTCTTATAAGGCCGTTCAGGGAAGATAATCATATTTTTTCATCATTCATCATTCTCTTTTTTTTTCAACTGTCAAATAGTCAAAAAATAAGCTCAGCACTAAAATCACCCGGTCTCATCAGTGCCTGTTTAAATGAACATAATGCTCACATTCACTTCAATAGGCAAAGTCAACCTAATTCCCATGTGTTCATGCTTAGAGGGAGAATGATGAAACTGGAGTAAATCGAAACACCTGCCTAATAGAAAAAAGTGAATACAGGTAATGTGGCTGATCGTGCCTCTAGGTTTTTAGTAGGTATTACGGTGCCTCTGAAGTGGAGTATAAAGTGGATCAAAGTGAAAAAGTGGAATTCTTAAGTATACATATATTCGTCTTACTGCAAACCACTTCCACCATTATCTGTTCAGATGTGTTAACTGGGTTGCTGGGTTACTGTCCAGCCCCATGTTAAGACTCATTATTAATAAGAAATTGTGAAAATGTGACAGCACACACGCACATGCACACATCAACACAATCCGCGTGGATGCCTCGCAGAAAGCAAAACACTCACAGGCTGACGCGCATTTAGACACACAAGCAATACTTCAGGATCTTTGTTGAACAAGGAGAAAAGAGGGGCGACAGGGTGTTATGGAGGGTCGGGAGGGGTTAAATGGAAATAGAAAGAAAAAGAGTGAGCGAAAACGAGGCAAGGGCGAGCGAGTGATGTTGAGATGAGAGGAGAGCCGCTATTGATCTGGGGTCCCCTGTGCTCGTCTGGAACATTTCAAAGGGGTCAGACTGAAAGTGTGTCAAGTGGCATGCACACATACACGCGCACGAGCAGGGTCTACATAAGGTTGGGGGGGGGTGGGTGTGTGGGTGTGTGAAGATGTGTGTGTTTGCTTGTGCATGAGTGTGTGGGGGTGTGTGAGAGAAAGTGTGTGTGAGTTCAAGTTCAACAGTTTTATTGGTCACACACAAGAAATGCAGTGAAACTAAAACGTGGCAGGGCCTGCAGAGATTGTGCAACATTCAAACTATTAAATATTAAAATAAGGTGACAAACAGAATAAAAATAATAATAAATAAAATAACAATTAAACAATTAGCCCTATATAGAATGCACATCTGTAACAGTTACAATTAAAATTCAAATGACAAATGTGCAAAAAACAATAAATAGAGGTATTCTGTACAGTAAATGGAATACAATAATTAAGTTGAGGTAGTCTATGTTATATCTATGTGTCTGCGTGTGTGCATGAGTTGGACAGCATGTGTGACTTGGTTGGGGGCCCTGTTGAGATAAGTGTGAGCATGTTTGTGTTGCGTATGAGGGATTGTTTGCTTGTGCGTGGGCGAGTTTGTTTGTGTGTGAGTGTCTCGGTGTGTGGGTGTGTGTGTGGGGGGGTTCCACTCACGTGTCCGTTGTCCAGGTCCAGCAGGTCCCGGAGGCGGCAGCCGCGCGCGTGCCTCCTCTCGTAGCACACGCTGTCCTCCAGCACCACGTAGTCGGCCCCGGCCGCGCGCAGCGCCCGGTGCACCTCCTCCGGGGAGCGCTGCGCATACACCTGGTACACCTGCCCCGCACGCGCCCATGCACACACACACACACACACACACACACACACACACACACACACACACACACACACACACACACACACACACACACACACACACACACACACACACACGCAAGCACACACATGCAAATACACATGCATACATGCAAGCACACGCACGCACGCACGCATATGCACGCACACACACACACACACACGTACACACGCTCACACACAAACGCATGCAAGCAAGCATGCACACACGCATACACACATGCATGCACGCACACACGTGCACGCACACAGACACACGCACAGATGCACGCAAGCGCACACACACGCACACACACACACACACACACATGCAAGCACAGAAAAACACAGACACACACGCGCACAATCACACACATACACACACAGAACAATAGACACAGAGTAAGTCTCCAACACTTTGTTTCGAAAGTAGCCTCTCGTGAATCTGTTGGTCATGACATTTTCCAAGACACCAAGGGAGAAAAAGGAAGAGAAAGAAAGAGAGAAAGAGATAAAGGATGAATGGGGGATAGAGAGAGAAAAAAAGGTCACAACCGAATGACCCATTCTTTTTCAATTGACCATGACGCCTTACAACCCAATTACATCTCATTATGACTCTTTACATGCTGGTGTGTTATCTTCCCCTCCACAGTGAGACAAAAGACCCTCCATACATCACATGGCCGCTAGCCGGGGATCTTATACTATGAAGCCTGTCACTGTTGAAGTATCTCCAACAGCGACAGGCTGGGGACACATACCCTACTTGAGACTCATGAAGGAAGAAAGGACGGCCATGCTGGTGAAGTTACCGTGGTACAGTAAAACAACCGATTAAGGAATTTCCCCTCCGGGGGATTATTAATGATTTAATCTATCTATCTATCTATCTCTCTATCTCTCTATCTCTCTCTCTCTCTCTCTCTCTCTATCTCTCTATCTATCAACATCTACTATCCTTTATGCTTACCTTCATGGCTTACAAAGGACAAAATATCAAACTTGGGTTGAGTCCAAAGGTCAGTGTGCATTATTCAATTCTAATGATATTCATGTAGCTATATAATTACCCAGTATCACACTCAAGGGCTGTGCTTGACGGCCATTACCGACACGCCAGTGATTAGCGGTTAATGGTCATCTGCTGAGTTCCGTGCGCATTACTATCCATATTTTACCAACTTGTTTTCCGTGTGTTGTTCTGCGATGGGCGTGATGCTGCACACAACGTATTCATCGTTTGCACCCATATCCCTCAGCGCAACACGTGTCCCCCCGCTTCCTCCTCAATCACGTGGAGGTCGCTCGCCTCCGTTTTCCCTGCACATTCGCTCCTGGTCGGGAAGAGCGCGAGAGCCTATCGCTCACCCCGCCGATCGCAGCGGCGTACGGTGAGGCTGCTATCGACGTGAGGCGTTCTATGTTCTCACGCAATCTGTCTTCTGACTGCGGAACAAGGGACGCTCGCCAGGACTGTTGTCTTTTGACGCGGATGAGCCGCGCCCGGGTCCAACGCGGCGGCAGAAAAACGGGACGAATGCAAGAGAAGAAAACGAACGGGCGAATAAAAAAACAATATTGAAGGAAAGAAAATGGAGCACAGAAGAAAAATACAAAGAATAGAGAAAATGTTTATATATCATCCTAGAATCTTTCGACTATATTACAAATATAATGCATACGAGATAGACAGGAAAAATAGATAGCTGTGAAGAAGCAAATTAAATAGGCATAGCTTGCTAAAAAATAAAACCCAGACTGAAGCGAGAGTGAGAAGGGGCAGAACGGGGCCCAGCACTTTACCTGCTTAGTCCTCTCCCTCAGGTCTCGGTCCTCGTAATGAGGATGGTTGGTGAGGACCCTGCCTGTGCACAACTTGATCCCAGCCAGGAGCTGCATGCTGCCGGCGAAAACAGCCCTCTGAGGGGTGTCCGAGCTGGGTGAGGGGGGGGGGGGGGGGGGGGGAAGAGGAATAGAGATGAGGCGCCAAAGGGCCCATTAGAGGGACAGAAAACACACTCACACACAAATGTCAACAGCTAAATGGGAGAGGGAAGGCGGGGAGGGGGTACCACAGTGAGTTTAAAGCCCCCCGGCAGGGGTCAAGTCGAGTCAATTTTATTTCCACAGCCCTTAATCACAGTGACGGTCTCAAAGGGCTTTGCAGGCCATCAACGTATGACACCCAATAACCCTAGCCCCCCAAAGGGCAAGGCAAAAATAAGAAAACTTTAGCAATAACATCGAGGGGGGGGATCCCTCCTTTTATGCCATTTGAGAAGAACAGCAAAAACTCATACATTTGAAAAAAGTAGAACATGTTCGAGTGAACCTCAAAACCCAAGACTTCAACCAAATGGCTCATGTTTGGAACCTTTTAGTTTAGCAGCACTTTCCACCCTATGAATGCTGAGTGAGTCATACTGGCGCGGGGCTTCTTTTATCATTTATTTCTTCATGAAAACAATTCAGGGAATGGAATACCATGAAGAATACCAAGAAGGATGAGTCATCCTAGCAGCATGGTCCTTTCAAGGGTAACCTGCCTCCACTGGATCACTAGGTACCATTGGCTTCAGGGACAGACACAGGCAAGACCAGGGGACAAAGTCCAATCTACCTGACGGATGTGGAAACCCTGATTTCATCTCAACGTCACCGATACTCACGCTTTCTGCTGAACACTGTAACCGACCACTGACCACTGAATAAGGTTATGGGGGACATAAATATGTCCATGAACGAAGATGTTTTCATTGCAGGGAAATGCTGGCTAAGTTTGGACCCTATAGAAAGTCAAAAGACAGCTAAAAGGCAGATAAAACCCATTTGCGGTTCGGCGAAGCAGTGAAGACTGACTCTGTGGCCTACTCTGCTCTGTTCACACAAGCCTTCAGGGAAAAAACCTTCTAAAAACAGCCCTTCACGTCATCGCGTTGCCAGAATCTACCATCCCCATCATCTGTTGTAAATACACATTCCTTTTAGATGCACTCTGCAAAGGCCTTATGCAGGCTCCATAGTATTAAGAAACCTGTTTATTAATAATACACATTATACATACATACATACATACATATATACTGTATGTATACATATTATATATATATATATATATATATATATATATACATAAATATATATATATATAAGGTTTAAGAGTAGAGCCACCTCAAAATGTGCAAATATCACATGCATAGCCCTGTACATGTTCAGTGCGACAAAGCTGCTTTCTCAGCCTGTGAGGTCACATCTAATGGGATAATGCATGCACGGTGATGCGTACAAGATGATGCGAACAATCCCCCCATACCAACAATACTTTGCCAACGAATCAAGTCCAATGAAAAAAAAAACAGCCTTGAAGGCTCTTCAGTAGCTGTCACATGCAAAATGAATTCCCTGACAGGGACCGCGACACTACGATACAAAGCAGACAGCTGCATCAAGAAATCAGGAGCGCTGGATGTTGCTTGCCATGCAGAGCAGGATAGTGGAGCAACCTTCACCTGTTCTGCTTCTCCAAGTTGTCTCTCAAGTTGTACCTCCCGGAATATCATTATTGTTTATTGTCCTGCGATATCCACACACACTCATTTTTCTTTGCAGCACATATTTATATGTGCTGCATATGGCGTAATTTAAAGATGCTTGTCTTTTTGTATACTTTTCAATATTTTATATACTACTATGATCCATCGTTTCTATATGAATGGGGATATTTCGCCGGCAGTAAAATACATGAGAAGGCGCCACATTTTATTTTCCTTTAACATTTTATTTCCTCTCTCTTCAACACACACCAATGCCTTCTTCAATCCTTAAAACATTATGCACTTCATTTCCATGTCCATCAGTTACATCAGCATAGGGTGTAACATTAAAACACATTCAAATATGTTTACTCTTAATGATGTTCCGTAGGGAATGGGAGGTAATGGGGACATAAAGGCCTAATTGCACCGCAGCACTAGGAAATATGTGTGTGCCCTGGAAACAGATTGAGCAACGCCCTTAGTGAAAAAAAAAAATAACCGCTCCACACTGTCGTCAACAAATAATAAAGTTTTGAATCTTGTATCTGCTCGTTATTATTGCAATAATACAGAGCAGAAAGTTGGAATGAAGGTGTAAAATGCAATATTTTCACTCCTGCTTCAAGGGGTGCTGAGATAAGTGATATAAAATAAAAACGAAAAAGAAAATAATAAAAATACTTATAGTTAGAGAACCGGGGACATGATTTTTGTATTATCATTCTACACACACGGTGGTCCCGTGCCTCATCTGTAATAATAATTGGATGCATGGATGACATTTCAAAGTTACTTTCACAAGGTGGTGGCTATCTTCTGACAGGCAAAATGTACAAAAATAAAAACATCCCTTTGGTACAGACACAAAGAGAAAATGCTGCCATTGTGTCGGAGCATCTCAGAAGATGTTTAATGACTACAGATGAGAGATTGGAGCTGATGAGGAATTCAAACATCCAATACGAATAAAGACAAAAGGATTTTTCCCCTCCCCTTATTGTGAGGCCAGCAGGCATCTACTAGCTAGCCTCAAACTAGTTATCACTTTGTCTTTTGCTGGGAGGCAAGTGGTAAACGGTTACACAAACACACACTCTCTCACACACACACACACACACACGCACACACACTACTCCCCATAGATGAATGTCCCAGGTAAACACACACCACTGCCAAGATTAACTACAAAGGTTTCTGTGTGGGTGTGTGAACATTTAACCTGTGACGTTAATATAAGGAGTCGTTTCAATCTGAACCCTTGTCTCTCATTTAAGGACAGAGTATCGGACCATTTCCAAGACAGAGACCAAGCTCATTTGGTAATCTCGCAACTGCGCTCTCTCTCTCTCTCTCTCTCTCTCTCTCTCTCTCTCTCTCTCTCTCTCTCTCTCTCTCTCTCTCTCTCTCTCTCTCTCTCTCTCTCTCTCTGTTGGGCTCACTGGAACAGCAGGAAGAGAACCAGCTGTCTTCTCCTCACACAGGGATCTGATCCTGGCTTCAGAATGGGAGATCTGACGCTCTGGGAAAGCGCAGTACGTGCAGCAGCGGCACTGGGTCGCCTTTCATTTCTTCACACGCTAGACTTAGAGAGTGTGCACCGCGTCGTGCCAGTTAGCGATGACTCAGAGCCCCCCATGTCCCCACCAGACCACAGGGGGGGAACCTGTTTGTGTTTCTGCGTATGACCGGGAAGAACTTCCTACGCCCGGCCCTCGGTGAGGGGAGGGGGAGGGCCGTTTTTTTTGCGTCAAGGTTGCAGATGCAGAAAATGTGCTGAGCGTGGGCTTTGTCTCTTTCTGACTCACGGTTGAGATGGTCATTTTTACATATTATTCTCTCTCTCGCTCTGTATTCGTCTGTGGATATGTGTGTATTTAATTGCTCTCCCCCTCTTGGCAGGTATCTCCCGTGCCGCCCCCTCCAAACTGATTAACATAAAACCTCCCCCTGTATATGCTGATATGTAAATGCCAAAGGCCACTGGCATGTGTCCCACTGGCATTATAAAAATGGAAACGTTGAATTCACAGCTATGTCCGCAAGCCATTGCTTCGTCGGCAAGGCAATAACGACGTCAATGTGGCCAACGCTATGTCCACAAGGCAATTGCTTGCCTTGCGGAAACAAAGGAAGGAAAGGACGACCGGATTTGCAAGCATGTTCCAATAAACCAAGGGAGAATAAAAAGGACGAGAAAGATAGAGCGAAAGAGATGAAGAAGGAAAAAGAGATAGTGAGAAAGAAAGGTCCAACTGATTAGCACATTATTTTTCAATTTACAATGACTCAATTTACATGCCGATTCATCTCATCCTGGCTCTACACACTCTTTCTTTCTTTCTTCACATACTATGTGTAGACTCCATCGCTATTCAACAACGCAGATCTATGTCCACAAGGGCTGGCTAATGCTGAATGGGGGGGGTCTTTACCATGGTTCTGCCTAAACCATGGTAGACCAGGTGATTAAACCAGGTGATTGATTGTGTAATTTTATGTATATATGTAAGTGTGTGTGGATTTGGGGCCTGTTGGGTTGGTGGAAACTTTGCAATATGGTGGCTAGAGAAGTATGGCTCTTAAGGTGACACTGTAACAGACACACACACATGTACACACACGTACACAAACATTCACACAAAAAGCCCCAGATAAAGAGCCAAACAACATAAAAAGAGGCAGGAAGAAGGTTATATAAATACGTTAGGATGTTAGGGGAAATCTAAAGGTAGAGCAAAGAGGCGCATAATTAAATGAGTTTCTTAAGGGAGCAGGAGATGATGGAAGGTAGAGTGAGAGAAAAGAAAAGAGTGATTAAGTCATTGACAAAACATTTTCTTAAAAGTGTAAAAAATATCCTTTTGTAAAACATGGGAACTGAGCAGAACACTGCTTACAGATTATCCATACCGATACATAAAAAGCATAAATGAATAGGTGGGAAAGATTCACTACTACCTCTCTCCTCTGAACAAAAAAACGAAAACATGTAAATAAGAACGATCACAAAGAGCAAACATTCTGCAATCATTTCCAGCGACAAAGACAGTCATTAGTCTATGTCGAGTGACAATAGTACTAGTGACAAAAACACAACGTTGACTATGCCGCGGCAATACCAGCTGCAGTGACTGACGGCCTTGCTCTGAGAATGACACAAAAGATACAAAGGACAGGAAAATAAAGAGACAAGAGAGGAGGAGAAGTCAGAGCCGTGGGTAGAGAGAGAGAGCGAGAGAGAGAGAGTGTGAGACAGAAGATAATGCTCCCGTCTTTCAACTGTGAAGGATTATTCAGCGATAGCGTTGGTGTGGGAGAGGGCTGGAGTTGTGCGTCAAATTGAATAAGCAACACGCATTAGATTGCGAGCCTGTTGCTCTGACGGGAACCTTGCAGGGTGTAAAGTGAGAGTCCTCACCCGGCGCACGCACACCAAAAAACTATGATTTCTATTCTCGCCATGAAACAATGGTTCGATTCACAGCCGTGAATGGCACGGTGCTAGGGTCCTCCAGGTCGAAGACCCGTCAAAGTCAGGTGTTAGATAGGACAGTGGCCTGTCATGTGAAGAAGCGTATCTGTGATATGGACAGACGCTAGCGTTGTCACACGCTACCACAGGGAGGTTCTTGGCACGGGAGGATACTGACAGTCATTGTAGTCGAGTGTAATTGCCTATATACTGTCCATGAAACATGTGCCCCCGCATCCAATACCCTTTCCATTCATTAGCACATTCTCGGGGAGTCCTGTCTCGCGTGCATACCGCCCAGCTATCTAACACAGTGAATAGATGGAGTCGCCTATCAATATGCAAATGACCCTCCTGAAATGTGGTCCGTATAGGGGGCTCTCCTTCTGCGCTATTTCTCTGCTCACGCGTCTCTTTTCTGGAGAGCTGTAGCACCCACCCACCCACAGACACCCACACACACACTCTGATACATGTACATACACACACATTTGCATTCCGCACACGCACACCATTACGCAGAAACCCATACACTCAAACACACACACAGTCACATACACTCGCTCACACAAACACGTGCAAACAGACGCACGCGCATATATACACATACAGTACACGCACAGTCAGATGCACTCTCTGAGACACATACACACATATAAAGAAGAAAAATGTCTCTGGCTTTGAAAGAGAACCCATGCACTGAATCACTTATTTAGTTGAAAATATTTACACTGAACTATTGATACATTTTCAATTATATAGGTAGAAGGATCACATTACTTTCTTCCAATTCTTCCAAGCATCACTATCTTGGCAAAAAATATCCATCTTGGCATGTCCTTCAAATGTATAATTACAGCATTCTTACACCTACACCCTCTCTCTCTTCTCTCTCTCTCTCTCTCTCTCTCTCTCTCTCTCTCTCTCTCTCTCTCTCTCTCTCTCTCTCTCTCTCTACATGTTTAAAAAAAATTGAGAGGGGAGGGGTAATCTGCAAAACAAGGTGAGACTTTACTCCCTTAATCCTGTCATCTGGAATGTAATTAGCATAGCAGCTAAAGGGTTTAGCGCTCTGCTGCCAAAGCAAAGGTAAACTGCCGGCAGACGCCCCCACTCTCCTCCCTCTCCTCGCAGGTTCCTTGTTGCTTAATGGGATTAACTCTGAGGGGAGGGGAACCTGTGTCGTCTTTACAAACCCCTGCAGAGGTACCAAAACATACCTCCTCCCTCTCTCTCTCTCTCTCACCCAACTCCCTCTCTTTCTCTCTGTCACCCAACTCCCTCTCGCTCTCTCTCTCTCTCCCTCTCTCGCTCTCTCCCTCTCTCACCCAACTCCCTCTCTTTCTCCCTCTGTCACACAACTCCCTCTCCCCCTCCCTCTCTCTCTCCATCTCTCACCCAACTCCCTCTCTCTCTCTCACCAAACTCCCTCTCCCTCTCTCTCTCTCACCCAATTCCCTCTCTCTCTCTCTCACCCAACTCCCTCTCTCTCTCTCTCTCTCTCTCGCTCTCTCTCTCTCTCTGTCTCTCTCACCCAACTCCCTCTCTCTCTCTCTCTCTCTCTCTCTCTCTCTCTCTCTCACCCAATTTCCTCTCTCTTCAGACCACTACCGTCACCCGAAAGACCACCGCCGACATCAGACTAGACTCAGGACAGAATTCAGAGGGATGGCTATTACCGCTAGTGAGCATATCAGAAGCCCTGCGGCAACGTGTGGAAATTGATCCACCGATATCGCAGGGACGTGTTCTTCATGGAGATAATATCACCATATCACCATCACTATCATCATCGTGTTAATAGGACTGTGTCTGAGACAGTCGAGCAGCAAGGGCCACGGACGCCCGAGACTGACAAACAAACTGGGCCCGTCAAGTCCCATTTGCGTTTCTTTGACAGTGACGCTCATATCTGACCCAGAAACTGCGCTGCTCAATTGGCAGAACACGCCATCAACACCGCCAGGGTGAGGAGGCCTGACTCCTAATGAGGCTGCCTCGCGTGGCGTTACTATCCAACCGCGGTTTTTCTGATGTGCGTCGGTCGGATGGACGTGCCCATTTAATACGGTATGGGACTGACCGGATGCGAGCACATCTGCGATCGGCGGAAATGCGCTCGAAGGAATCATCTTCTGCTCATGCCTACGATGTTCAAAGCAAAAAATGACACACATGCTGATGGGTGGATTCACACACACGCGCACCTACGCAAATGCATCAAAACACGGACACAGACACACATATATGAACACCTACACACACCCACACACAGCGTAGACGGCTGACAGTGGAAGAGACCTGCCAACCCTGTTCTCTATCTCAGAGGTCGACAGGCTGATGGTGTTGATAAGAATGCCCAGCCAGACAGCCTCGAAGTGGGCCAGAGGCCTGCCAGCAGCTGGGTGCTCTCCAGAAGGCCTGCTTCTTACTCACACAGGGCCATCAGCTCGCATCACTCATCCTGTGTGTGCGTGTGTGTGTGTGTGTGTGTGTGTGTGTGTGTGTTGTGTGTGTGTGTGTGTGTGTGTGTGTGTGTGTGTGTGTGTGTGTGTGTGTGTGTGTGTGTGTGTGTGTGTGTGTG